>NC_133617.1:185196982-185542816 GCF_048593235.1 Sminthopsis crassicaudata | reverse complement strand
GGAAGGAAGGAAGGAGGGAAGGAAGGAGGAGAAAGGGAGGGAGGGAAGGAAGGAGGGAGGGAAGAAGGAAGGAAGGAAGGAAGGAAGGAAGGAAGGAAGGAAGGAAGGGAGGGAGGGACGGAGGGAGGGAGGGAGGGGGGAGGGAGGAGGGAAGGAAGGAAGGAGAAAGGGAGGGAGGGAAGGAAGGAAGGAGAAAGGGAGGGAGGGAAGGAAGGAAGGAAGGAAGGAAGGAAGGAAGGAAGGAAGGAAGGAAGGAAGGAAGGAAGAAGGAAGGAAGGAAGGAAGGAAGGAAGGAAGGAAGGAGGGAGGGAAGGAAGGAAGGAGGGAAGGAAGGAAGGAAGGAGGGAGGGAAGGAAGGAAGGAGAAAGGGAGGGAGGGAAGGAAGGAAGGAAGGAAGGAAGGAAGGAAAGGAAGGAAGGAAGGAAGGAAGGAAGGAAGGAAGGAAGGAAGGAAGGAAGGAAGGAGGGAAGGAAGGAGGGAGGGAGGGAGGGAGGGAGGGAAGGAAGGAGGGAGGGAAGGAAGGAGGGAAGGAAGGAAGGAAGGAAGAAGGAAGGAAGGAAGGAAGGAAGGAAGGAAGGAAGGAAGGAAGTAAGGAAGGAAGGAGGGAGGGAGGAAGGAAGGAGGGAGGAGGAAGGAAGGAAGAAGGAAGGAAGGAAGGAAGGAAGGAAGGAAGGAAAGGAAGGAAGGAAGGAAGGAAGGAAGGAAGGAAGGAAGGAGGGAGGGAAGGAAGGAAGGAAGGAAGGAAGGAAGGAAGGAAGGAAGGAAGGAAGGAAGGAAGGAAGGAAGGAGGGAGGAGGGAAGGAAGGAAGGAAGGAAGGAAGGAGGGAGGGAAGGGAAGGAAAGAGAAGGGAAGATAAGGGAGACAGACACAGTCTTAACTTCCTGATTCTAAATGCTTTACTCACACACTAACTTGATTGATCCCACAGTGACTCCCAAACTCACCCAGGAGCATTTATATTCTCATGGATTCTTCTGTTAGCATTTCATATCAAAGAAGTTGTTGTTCTATCAAGTGCTATAGAATGAGCAAACTATGATAGCAACTCAAGTAGAGGTCTGGAGAACCAGAGAAGATCTATCTGCTCCCCAACTCCTTCAAACTCTGGCTTGGCCTACATCAATCTGAGGCCAAGTTCAAATCAGAAACAGAAGGAGGGGGAAAAGACACTGGTTGGGGGCTAAGGACTCAGAATTGTAAATGAAAGGAACTTCCTGTTGGTTGCTAACATGTCCATATGGCTCAGCAGCAAAACAACATAAGATCAAAGAGCAGTACAAAGAAGAAAGGGAGGGTTCAGCCTTATAATTGTGCATGTGTGTGAACATACAGTCGTCTGTAAAAATAACAGCAGAAACATGTTTTTGCAAGTAAAGTTCAATTCAAGCCAGCTAATAGGAAAGATAGGCTGAACCTTAAAGGGAAATCTACTTTTTAACACAATAAAACAGGTTCTTGGTGATTGGCGCCTTGGAATTTGCTACTTTGGAAAGCCAGGAATGGGCCTGTCCTCTTTTAGATTAGGTGAGTTAACAGGAAGTCACTTTGTTTCCACAAAATAAAGATGCCATCTTTCTATAGTCACTATTGAACAAAGCAAACACTGAACTTGGTGGCAGGTGTTATTAAGCCAACATTAAAGCTGAAAAACTAAGAGGATATCCCCCCCCCCCAACTTCAGATCATGTTAGCAACCAAGTAAAGAGATATTGCTAATTCCTTTATTTTATATAAGCTTAAGAGGAAAGCACTTCCTTAAATTTCATTTCCTCCCGACACTTTTTTCACAAGAGAAGATTCTCCAACTTTAGTGCAAAGAATTGATTTTCTTTAAATTTTACCTAGCTAGCACAATCATTGGTACAACCAAAAGAGGCAGGACTCATTTTTTTAAATCCAGGGACTTACCTTGGAAATCAGACAATTAGAGAATTCTAAATAACTAGGACTGGACACCAGTATTTTTTATTGTTAATATGTGCAGTCTACCATGAGAAAGTATGCCAAAGATAGAAAATTCAAGAAAGTAAATTATTAAAAAAATATTGCTAAATCCCTAATTGTCCAACAGACTATTTATCTAAAGCATCGTTTCCCTCCTTGGTAGAAATATTTATTTTTAATACACACTACTATATAAATCATGTTGGGAAAGAAAAATCACAGCAAAAGGGGAAAACAAACCAGAAAAAAAGAAGTGAACACAGCAGGTGTTGATTTGCATTAAGTATCTTTAGTTCTTTTTCTGGATACATATGGCATTTTCTGTTCAAGGTCTATTATAATTACTTTAAATCCCTGAAACACTGAGAAGAACCACAGTTCATCATCAAACATTCTTGTGTACAATGTATTCCTGATTCTGCTTGTTTTGCTCAGCATCGGTTCATATAAATCTTTCCAGACCTTTCCATAATCAGCTTGTTCATCATTTTTTATAGAACAATACTTTCATATACAACAACTTGTTCAGTCATTTCCCTATTGATGGGCACTTACTCATTTTCCAATTCTTTGTTACCACAAAAAGAACTGCTACAAATTTTTTTTTCATATGTGAGTCCTTTTCCCTACTTTATGATTTTCTTGAGATACAGAGTCAGTAGTGGCACTGTTGAGTCAAAAAGTATGTAGAGTTTTATATCCCTTTGGGCATAGCTAAGAGATTGTTCTCCAGAATGGTTGGATCATTTCACAACTCCACCAACAATGTATTAGTGTCCCAATTTTCCCACATCCCCTCCAACATTCATCATTATCTTTTCCTGTCATTTTAGCCAAGGTGAGAGGTATAAGGTGGTACCTCAGAATTGTTTTAATTTGCATTTCTCTAGTCAATTAAAGCACCATTTAAAAATATTTTTAAAATATTAGGAACACAGGCATTTATGGGACTTAACTAAATTGAATAAATTGAACATAGTAACACCCCATTTATTATGTTTCCATTTCACACAGCATTCAGAGTGACCATAGTACACAATTTGAGGAACTAAATATTGCTGAAGTATATTATTAGATTTAATTTTAGTACTTAGCAATTATATAGACTTTATGTAGCTTTTAATTACCCTAATCCCATTTTATAGATGGGAAAACTGAGGTTGCCGCAGGGTTATATAGCAAATCAGTAGCAAAGTCCAAATGAGAACTAAAAGCTGCTAATACTCCAGTAGAGTGCTAAGGATCTGGAGACCTGATACCTCAATTTATCTTTTTATTTTATAACTGTTCTAAGTTGCCTGTATTTTTTTTTTTTCAGGTGAGTGTATGCAAGCAACATTTTATTACCAGACTTAGTTTTAGAGATTTGGCATGATTTTCATTTAGTGTGTCCCTCAGGGTTGAGAGATTTGTTTGGGAAACAGCTTATAGACAGGTGTCAGGAATGGTATCAAATGCAAGAACTCAAGCTTAAGCAATATGTGTAAGCCTCAGAGGGAATATTTTAATCAGCTCCATTTTATAATGAGGAAAAAGAGAGAGGGAAAGGGAGGATGAAAAGAGGAAGGGAGCGGTAAAGGAAGAGGAAGAGGGAGAAAGAGAGAGGAAAAAGAGATAAAGAGAGAGACAGACAGAGAGGAAAAGAGAGATAGAGACAGAGACAGACAGACAGAGAGGAAGGCAAAGACAGAGAGAAAAGAGAGAGACAGAGAGGAAAAGAGAGAGATAGACAGCCAGACAAGAGAGAGACAAAGAAACAGCCAGACAGAGACAGAAACAAAGAGACAAAGACAGAAAAACAGAGACAGACTGACAAAGAAAGAGAGTAGAAAAAAGAGATACAGAGAGAGAGAGACAGATAGCTAGAGAGACAGACAGACAGAAACAAAGAGAGGGGGAGAAAGGGAGAGAGAGAGAGAGAGAGAGAGAGAGAGAGAGAGAGAGAGAGAGAGAGAGAGAGAGAGAGAGAGAGAGAGAGAGAGAAAGAAAGAGAGAGAGAGATGGTGCTTTTTCTTTTTTTCTAATTTGTTTTTCTCTGGCTCACTCTCTAGTTGTTATGCAGGTGAATCAAGGAGTGAGCCCACCAAGCCCCTGGCTGTAGTTTCCTAGCTGAGAGTCTTCCTGGGGTCACTAAGCAGACAGACATCCTATTTCATCTGTAACCAAAAGAAGTCTCCTCAGGGAAAACTCATTCTTTTCATATGTTTAGCACTTTGCTTGGGTCTAGGTGGAAGACCAGAGGAAGATTAAAAAAAGGAGGAGGAGACCAAAAAATATCCTATGAAAGCTAGGAATACTCATTTCTAGTGATAGAATTCTAGTGGTAGGCAGTGGTAGAATAACTGGGCCAACCATTTCAGACTGGCAGGGAAACTTGATGCTTCTGTTGGTTCTCATTAAATGCATCTGAATTCTATTGCTAGCACTTCCAGAAAATGATCATAAAGAGATGCTTTGATGGATAACCCCCTTCCCATCACCACACATACCCAGGACCTCCCTACCAAACTCTGTTCTCTTGTCTTCTTCTACCCACTTTCTCCCACCCCAGCTCTGCTCCCATCATACTGCATGCCTTCCTGTTCATATGAACAGCAGTTGCTGAAGAAATGGATCCAAAAGAAACAGCCAATAAAAACAGAAACAGCTGTAACAATTTTACACAGCACGGTCATGATTTCCTTGATTTCTGCATCTCTCTCTCTCTCTCTCTCTCTCTCTCTCTCTCTCTCTCTCTCTCTCTCTCTCTCTCTCTCTCTCTCTCTCTCTCTCATTCTAGATCTCTCTCTTTTATTCTTCTCCTCTTCTTCCTACTCCCTCTTTCTCTTTCCCTCCCCTTTCTTCCTCTCTGTTTATATATTGTCACACTTTCCCTCCTTCCTTGAAAATATTTAGGATTCACAAACAAGTGAATTTCACAACTAGAAGCAACCCAGGGAACAGAGGGGAGATTTAAGGAGGTCCAACTTCTATATACATTTTTTAAAGGCTTGTCATACTCAGTTCTCAAATTTTCTCCTTCTCTTGTTGCTGTTGTCAGCAGCTGGTATGCCTGTCATTAGATGAGCCTGTGGCTCAGGCTGCTTGAGTTTCAGCTAAATGTGTTTGCAGTAGCTGCTCTAAGGCAAAATTTTCCTGAAAGTCAGGCCTGGCCTCTGTTATTTACAGTAGCTACTCAGGAGACCACCTCCCTCAAACCAAAGTCAGTAAAGGTGCCTTTTGAATGAAAAAGGCTCCTGAAGTATGGCATTCCTGGGTATTGCTTTATTTCGTTTTATTTTATTGGAGGATTGTGAAGGAAGAAAAAAAAAAGAATAAGAGAAAGGAGAGGAGAGGAAAGAGAAGAGAGGAGAGGAGAAGAGAGAAAAAAAGATAAGAAATTCATATACACCAAACAAATTTAAAAAGGAAAGACTAACAGTAGATTGTAATCAGTTACCTTTTTTCCTGTCTGTACAGGTTCACAGGACCTCGGGATGTTTACCTTTCCATAGAATGCATAGGCAATCAAAAACTTTCCTTTAGGGCCTTTCTTCAGCAGATGCTTTGCCCCAAACTTTGTTAACTGCTCAAATGAATGTTAAGGAAAAAAAAATACATAGTTACTATGAAGTCTTTTAGAGTTTCTTTTGTCATATGTGTATATGTGTACACATACATATATGTGTATATATAAAATATGTGCACAATACTTGTGTGTATATATGTATTATGAAAGCAAAGAAAAAAGGAATTGAGAGACAGACAGAGAGAAAAAGACAGAGACACAGAGAGACAGACAGATACACACACACACACACACACACACACACACAGAATTGGGTGGTAGACTTTGTTTCGTTCTTTTCCAGCTGCTTCCTTTCTCCACCCATGCTTGGGGAATGGTTTCTACTCACAGTCTAAGCTGGGATGAAGCTTGTCCTAACAGAGTACTGGTTGAAATAAAAGCTCTTTCCCGGTGGCCCAGGCCTGCTTTTCAGATGGTGTGAGATAGATCTATAGTGTATTATTAATGGTAACACACACATCTCACTTCACATCTTCAAAGGATTTCAGGAACATTCATGTATTTGTTATGGGGAATGAACAGCAGCATCTTTGGGAATGCATCTTCCAACCTTTTAAAGAGATCTTAGAAAACATGGTTCTTGCTTTTAATGAATGAAACAAACCCTAAAAAAAGTACAGTAAATATTCCAACTGGAAGTGATACTTTTTTATTGCAAATTTATCTGAAATGTATTATGTCTCATTCTAATTATTTCAAACTTGTAGGACTTTTTTGTAGATAATATATATAATCAATTATTTAGTCCCTAAGATTCACAGCTTTTTAAAAAAGTAAATAAAAAGAAAAGAAAGTGAAAATGGGACTTTTTATCATTTTCAATTTACATTTAGCCAAGATTTTCCTTCAAGTTTTTATATAAGAAACAATTGCACTGGCAAAGTCACCTTCTAATAACAAAAACTGTTTATTTTCATCCTATTCTGAGCCACTATCTTTCACAGATTCCTTTTCAATTTAAGATGGCCCTGCCAGTTGCTCAAACTTCTGAAGTGTGCAGTTTTGCCAAAAGTCCCAACCAAGTCTTCTCCAAATCCATCATTCTTTGGGTTTATGTCATTTTCACTTGCACCATTGTATAACATTGTAATATTAAATTACCTCATCTTTCCTGCTGCCTCAAGAACACTATTCTTCTGGAAACTAAAAGCATATACACACAAACATGCATACACACACACACACACACACACACACACACACACACACACACACACACACACATATATATATATATATATATATATATAGACAGAAGGTAGGCCATTTCATACTTGTTTTGTATAGTGGTTTTGTATGACTGAAATATTCAATACCTACAAATTTGAGAAATTAACATAATGGTTTAGAATATAATAAACAAAAGAGATATTGAAGCATTTTTAAAAAAATTCTTAGCCATTCAAGTAAAGCAAATTATTAATGAGGCTGAATGAGAATGGAAAGAACAGAAGTCTGACAGTCAGCAATTCTAAGTATTTCTGCTATTATATACTGTATATTATATGTGTGTATGTATATATATATATATATATAAGAATTTATATATGTATGTGTATATTCACATGTATATATGTATAAATATTTGTATACATATATATGTAAAGAAATATTTATATTTAGAATTTATGCACATTGATTATATAAGGATAAGTTACATTGCTACAATGAACAATAGACTGGAAACTCCTTGAGGTCAGTGACAATTTTTTTATCTTTGTAAACACAGTGCCTCTCACATAATAGTTGATAAATAATGACTAGTATGATTAGCTAGATAAACATATGATAGATTTCTTTCTTATATTTTCCTATAGTGGCACAGGTAGAGTGCCTCTATATCAAGTTATTTCCTTTTTAAACTTACAAAAATTAAACTTTAAGATTTTAAAGGGATTCCAAAGAAAAGCATTCAAAGTGATAACAAGGCTTACAGGACTTGATATGATTAATGCTACTGAAAAGTAATTGTAACAATCTTAATGGAGGAAGAGATAGAAAACTGGCCTCAAAGACAGGAACACAGATTCACTTCATACCTTTAATATATCCACTGACTATGTAATCCTGGTAAAGTTACAAATTAGTGTTCTAAAGCAGAGATATCAAAAAGGGCCCACCAGCAACACTCTCAAGTTTGGCCAAAACCAGATTAAAATTTAATTAGGAAATATATAATTGTAAATTAAATTATATTGTAAATAAAATAAAACATAGATAATATTTAATTTTAAAACAAAGTTAATATGCACCCTAGAAGTATATGTATGCATAGGTTGTTGCTCTCCAGTTTGCTAATGTCCTATTTGAAGTGTTCTTCTCAGAGCTAAAGACAATTATTTCTTTGTCTTCCATAGAGCTAGGGTAGAGCTGACTTTTATTCTTTTTTTCTGAGGAAATAGAACTGGGCCTAGAATTTATTTGGTATAGGAAACTTCCAAATAATATAGATATCGAACCAGTGCATGTTGGTAATTTAAATGTATAGCCTTAGATAATTGCCTAGAGCAATGTTGTCCAAACTCAAAATAGAGACCACTAATCTGTACATGGAGTAGCTAAATGGTACAGTGGATAGTGTGCCAACCCTAAAATCAAAAACACTCATCTTTCTGAGTTCAAATTCAGCCTTAAATGTTAGAACTAAGTCAACTATCATATGATAATCCCAATAGATACTGAAAAAGCTTTTGATAAAGTATAGCACCCATTTCTATTAAAACACTAGAGATCATAGGGATAAAGGGAGTGTCCATAAAATAATGAGCAGTATTTATCTAAAACCTACAACAAGCATTATTTATAATGGAGAGAAGCTGGACACATTGCCAATAAGATCAGGGGTGAAACAAGGATGTCCATTATCACCTCTATTATCCAATATCGTAGTAGAAACACTGGCTTTAGCAATAAGAAAAGATAAAGGAATTAAAGAAATTAGAATAGGCAATGAGGAAATAAAGCTATCACTCTTTGCAGATGATATGACGCTATACTTAGCAAATCCTAGAAAATCATGCAAAAATCTATTGCAATTAATAGCGTTAGCAAAATTTCAGGATATATAATAAACCCACCCAAATCATTAGCATTTCCGTATATTATTGACAAAGCCCATCAGCAAAAGATAGAAAGAGAAATAACATTTAAAATTATGGTAGATAAAATATAATATTTGGGAGTATATCTGCCAAGATAAACCCAAGAACTATATGAAAACAATTACAAAATATTCTCACACAAATAAAGTCAGATCTAAACAATTGGAAAAACATCAATCGCTCATGACGAGGCTAAGCTAATATAATAAAAATGACAATTCTGCCTGAATTGGTCTACTTGTTCAGTGCCAAACCAAACTGCTAAAACATTATTTTATAGAACTAGAAAAAATAATAACAAAATTCATCTGAAAGAACAAACGGTTAAGAATATTAAAGGAATTAATGAAAAAAATACAAAGGATGGTGGCTGTAGTAGTACCAAACTTAAAATTATATTGTAAAGAGGCAGTCATCAAAACCATTTGGTACTGGCTAAGAAATAGATGTTGGATCAGTGGTATAGATTAGATACAAGATACAATAATCAAAGCCTACAGCAATCTAGTATTTGATAAATCCCAAACTCCAGTTTCTGGAATAAGAACTCACTATTTGGCAAAAATTGTTGGGAAAACTGGAAAAAATATGTCAGAAACTCAGCATAGACCTACATCTCATACCCCATACCAAAATAAGGTCAAAACTGACACATGATTTGGACATAAAGGATGATACCATAAAGAAATTAGAAGAACACAGGATCATTTACCTATCAGATCTTTGGAGAAGGGAAGAATTTATGACCAAAGAAAAACTGGGCAATATTATGAAAGGCAAAGTAGACAACTTTGATCATATTAATTTAAATTTTTTGCACAAACAAAACCAACAGAAACAAGATTAAAAGGGAAGCAAAAAACTAGGAAAAAATCTTTACAACCAATATTTTTGATAATGGTCTCATTTCTAAAATGTACAAAGAACTGTGTCAAATTTATACGAATATAAGTAATTCTCCAATTGATAAATGGCCAAAGGATATGAACAGACAATTTTCAGATGATGAAGTTAAAGCCATCTATATTCATATGAAAAATGCTCTAAATCACTATTGATTAGAGAAATGCAAATTAAGACAACTCTGAGATATACTACTACCCACCTCTTAATTTGGCTGAGATAACAGGAAAAGATAATGATGAATGTTGGGGGAGATATGGGAAAACTGTGATACTAATACAGAGTATGGGATTGTGAACTGATCCAATCATTCTGGAGAGCAATCTGGAACTATGCCCAAAAGGCTATAAAACTGTAGATCCCCTTTGACCCAGCAGTGACCCAGAGTTATTACTGAGTCTATATGCCAAAGAAATCATAAAGGAGGGAAAAGGACTCAAATGTGCAAAAATGTTTGTAGCCTCTCATTTTAGTGGTAGCAAAGAAATGGAAAATTAGTAAATGCCCATCAATTGGGGAATGGCTGAACAAGTTATGCTAAATGAAAATTCTATTAAAAATGATGAACAAACTAATTATAAAAAGGCCTGGAAAGATGTACATGAATTGATGCTGAGCTAAACTAGCAGAACCAGGAATATATTGTACACAATAACAGCAAGAATGTGCTATGATTAACTATGAAAAAGAAAAAGAACTAAGTCAACTACCACATCTTTATGGGAAAAAAGACATAATTGTGTTCAGTTCTGAGAACCATATTTCAAACAGGACATTTGCAAATTGTAGGACATCAAGAAGAAACAGCAAGATTGATAAAGATCTTCTAAAGGTCAGGTATTGTGAAGAGAACTGGAAGGATGTTTAGAACTGAGAAGACATGAAAACATAGTACCACTCCACATAGTACCCCCAGAATAATTAATGCAAATTTTGACCAGTTGAATAGATTGTTTTCCTACTGAGATAACTCTTTGAGTTCTCAGAGCATTCAGGACAAAATACAAACTCCTTGATGGCATTTAATGGACCTTCCTCTGGACTCAAACTATATAAGATGTCCCAAACATGTTAACAACTTAGTGCTGTTATAACTACAATGAGACTTTGGGAACACTGGAATTGGAGGCTTTGTTTAATTCAACTCCACTTCCTATTCTATATTTTCTAGATAAACTAAACCAGAATCTGTTCTCTAAGTTAATTTTGACCTTTGCCACTCCCAACATTTTTCTTTTTCTTTTTCTTTTTTTTTTATTTATAAAACGTATGCATGGGGAATTTTTCAATATTGACCTTTGCAAAACTCTCTGTTCCAAATTTTCCCCTCCTTCTCCCCACCCCTCCCCTAGATGATAGGTATTCTAATACATTAAATATGTTAAAATATATGTTAAATCCAATATATGTTTACATATTTATGCACTTATCTTGCTGCACAAGAAAAATCAGATCAAGAAGAAAGAAAAATCTGCAAAAGATGCAACCAAACAGCAACAGATAGAATGAGAATGTTATGTTATGGTCCACACTCAGTTCTCATGGTCCTCTCTTTGGGTGTAGATGGCTCTCCTCATCACTGAGCAAGTGGAACTGAATCACTTCATTGTTGAAGAGAGTCATGTCCATCAGAAGTGATCATTATATAATATTGATGTTGCCGTGTATACTGAACTCCTGATTCTGCTCATTTACTTAACATCAGTTCATGTAAGTCTCTCCAGGCTTTCTGAAATCATCATGCTGGTTGTTTCTTACAGAACATTAATATTCCATAACATTCATATACCACAACTTATTTAGCCATTCTCCAACTGATGGGAATCCATTCAGTTTCCAGTTTCTAGCCTATGAAAAGAGCTGCCACAAACATTTTTGTACATGTGGATCCCTTTCCCTCTTTTAAGATCTCTTACTCCCAACATTTTTCAAGTTTAAAGATAATCCTTTTGTTTATTTGTTCCTTGAAATTCTTCTTTCCTTTCAAGATCTGACTTGGGTGCTACCTCCTTTGTGAAGCTTTTCCTGATTTTCCTAATATTCCGCCAAGCTGAAAGTGATTTCTATCTTTTTGAATTTTTGTCAAAATATTTTTCCTTGATGGATTTTGTTTTTACGTAATCTACATATCCCAGAATATGTTCCCCTAGTCCACCAAAATCTCAGAAAGCCCTGCCTTATAATAGAAAAAAAAAATTAAGAGGAAGAAATCACAAAATCCATCAAAACTTATCAATTGACTAAAATGAAATCTGACTTTATTTGCAATGTCTCACACCAGTAAACCTTTCACCTCCACAAGGAAATAGTAGGAAGTATTTTCTTTCTTTTCCTTGGGACTAAACTTCATCCTTATATATTGTTACCTTCTGTTTTGAGTAATGACTGTTCTTTCCATTTACACTGTGGTATTTGTTGTGGTCATCTAAGTGGGGGAGTGGATAAAGCTCCAGACCTGACCTTAGGAAGTCTCATATTCCTGAGTTCAAATCTGGCCTCAGACACTTCTTAGCAGTGTGATCATGGACAAAATACTTAACCTTGTATAATGCAATTTCTTCTTTCTTAAAATGAGCTGGAGTACCCAATGGAAAGCCACTCCAATGGCATCTTTGCTAAGAAAACCTCAACTGGGCTCACAAAGAGATAGATGTAACTGAGTAACAAAATTTATTGTGGGCATTGTTTTCTTGGTTCTGATTACTTTACATCATCCATATAAATCTTTCCATTCTTCTTTTGTATATGTCCTATTCATCATTTTTCATTATTTCTTGCATTTTAAAAATATATTATCCATTTTTTACAATATATCAATATTCTGTTACATTCATGTACCATTTTTTGTCTTGCTATTGTTCAGTTGTATACCATTTTTTGTGACCCTATGCATATAGCACACAAATATGGTACATGGAGGTTTTTTGGCCTGGGTGCTGGAGTGATTTGCTATTTTCTTGTCTAGTGGACTGAGGGAAAGGTTAAGTGACTTGTCCAGGGTTATGCTGTTAGTCAATATCTGAGACTAGATGTAAATTCAGGATTTCTTGACTTTATTGCACTGAGTCACTTAGGTGCCTTCAGCAACTATTTTTTTAGCTATGACTGATCAACAGATATCTACTTTGTTCTATATGGAGCCTTCCTTCTTATTATTGATTCTAAAATGTCTAACAAAGTAATCTTTTCATTAAATAGCCAATAGCAATAGCCAATAGCACTTTTTGATCCCTTTTTCATCCTTATCATATACCATCTAATATTTTATTGCTAAGTATATCTTCCTTATCCCCTCTATGGAAACTTCTTATGGACAGAGGAACTGTTTTATTTTTCATTCATACTCTCTAAACTGGGAGGAGGGGAAAACTTTTGAAGGTTTCTCTCATAAAAGCATCATTTCTTAAATATATAAAGAATGGAGACAAATTTATAAAAAATTGATAAATGGTCAAAGGATATGGACAGACAATTTTCAGAAGAAGAAATTGTAGCCATTTCTAGTCATATGAAAAAATGCTCTAAGTTATTATTGATTAGAGAAATGAAAATTAAAATAACTCTCAGGTTCCACCTCATATCTATCAGATTGGCTAATATGACTGAAACTCAAAATGACAAATGTTGGACAGCAAGTAGAAAAAACCTTGTAAATGAAAGAGCTTGATAACTTCGAAATTTCCTTTTGATTTTATATTTAGATGTACTTTGTGTGCCAAAGATTAATTTGGAACATTTAAAAAAAAAACATATTCCATGTAGTCTTCTTATCTGATATATAAAAAGCAGACATATGTTGGAAATAAACTTTTTTTCAAGTCATGTATTGGCCATTAGATTATACATATATATATATATATATATATATATTTAATGCTATACTAACTCTAGTTTCAGATTTTCTTCCAAAGAGTTCTGATTCTTCATTTAAAAATATATATATATATACTTATTTATGTAGGTAGATAGGAGATAGAGTGATTAGAATGCTGGCTTTGTCAGAAAAACTTGAGTTCAAATCGTGAATCATACACTTTCAAACTGTGATCTTGAATAAGTCTTTTACCCTCTATCAGCCACAGTTTCTTCATTATTAAATAGATATAATAATAGTACTTAAATACTTATTAACTAACTGCCTCACAGATTTATTGTAAGATCAAATTAGAAAACATTTGAAGAGCACTTTGGCAATCTTAAAGTTCTATATAAATGCTGGCTATTTTAATTACTTCTAATAATAATGATGATAACATGGTGACACAGATAATAAAGAACACGTGTTTTTCAATGCTCCTAACACGCTTTTTCTAGCTAGTATCCTTAGTCTGGTAATTCCCATACATTGATATATTTTATATTACTACTTTGCTCAGATTCTTCAAAGGATCTTTACTCCTGCCAAGAAAAAAACTTTATTCCTATTATTTGACATTCAAGGCCTTTCACAATCTTAGGCTATCCTATTTATCTAGTTTTGTGGCATACTGCTTTTTTCCATATTTTGTATACTTCCACCAAACTGAATTACTTATCATTTTCTTTAGATATTCTGTACTTCTTTACAACTATGTCTTTGCTCAAGTTGTCCTCGATTCCTGGAATCCTATTTCTGGAATAAGCTTTCCTCTTTGATATTATTGATCTGCTTATCCTTCAAATCCCAACTCAAATTCTTTCTCCTCTACAAAGCCATTCCTAAAGATTTTTTCTTCCTCACAATTGCTTGACATGTTAGTTGTGCCTCTGTAATCTCATTCTGTTACCTTTGTTATCTTATCTTACAAATAAGGGTCAGTAGGGCTAATAGTAGTATCTACTTCCCAGTATTATTGTTTGGATTAAATGAGATATTTTTTAAGTGCTTTACAAACCTTAAAGCACTATTTTTTTATTATAGGTTTTTTATTTACAAGATATATGCATAGGTAATTTTTCAGCATTGAAAATTGCAAAACCTTTTGTTCCAACTTTTCCCTTTCTTCCCCCTACCCTTTCCCCCAGATGGCAGGTTGACCAATAGGTGTTAAATTTGTTAAAGTATAAGTTGAATACAATATATGTATACATGTCCATACAGTTATTTTGCTATACAAAAAGAATTGGACTTTGAAATCGTGTACAATTAGCCTGTGAAGGAAATCAAAAATACAGGAGGACAAAAATAGAGGGATTGGGAATTCTATGTAGTGGTTCATAGTCATCTCCCAGAGTTCTTTTGCTGGGTATAGCTGGTTCAGTTCATTACTGCTTTTAAAGCTATTTAAATGCTGCCTATTATTTTTGAGGAATTACAGCATACCAGGACTCTCCAACTGTGAATCAACAGGCAATACACCAGATGTATAGTATAAAAATTATAGCAAAAAGAAGAGGCCATAGGGTAAAGTCCATGTAATATAAAATCTTCTGAAAAACAACATAGAACTAAATTGAAAACCATCAGAGAAACTCATAATAAAGATAAATATTTTAGGAGACTAGGAAAGATCCAATGTAGGAATACTATCCTGCAATATGAAATAAACCAAAATTCCTTGATAACAAAATAGAAATGGATTCCTTTGAAATAACAGATCAATAGCCTGAAACCTGGGTGATTATTTTTTTTAAAATGAAAAGAAAAAAAATAAGAGGAAACAAATATGCAGATTAGAATAGAAATTAATGCAAAGCTCCAGAGAAAAAATTATCTTTCAAGTTAGCAGAGGTCTGAACATAGAAAGAAAAATAAATGTCTAAAGAAAAATGTCAAAATAGAGTTAATGAAAAGCATCCTGGAAGATCATGATTTTTATACAATTCAAACTTTCTAAATTTGAGGATAGGATATTAAGATAAATTGAGGATCACAGTTGTTTAGGAAAACAAGATGAAGTAAAAAACCTGAACTCCATAGATAAAATTGTGCAAAAGTATTTTTAAAAAGAGTATAAATTACTACTTGAAAGAAAGGTAGATTGCTTACAGAAAAATCTCAACTTTCAATCACCAAGGAATATAGTGGTTAAGCCTCAGAATTTCAAAGCAAACAACAAATATGGTAAACAATCAAGTAAAAGACCTTTACCTATCAATTATATCAATTGGAGCAATCCAAGATTACTCCTTCATTATAAATACAAAATGACTAGAGGGATTATAACACAATATTTTATTGTTGTTCAGTCATTGTAGTATGTTTGTCTCTTTGTGACCCCATTTAGGATTTTCTTGGAAAAGATATTAGAGTGGTTTGCATTTCCTTCTCCAGCTCATTTTCCAGATGAGGAAACGGACACTTAACAGGATTTAGTGATTTGCCCAGAATCAGGACTAGAGCCAGATTTTAATTCAGGAAGATGAATCTTTCTGACTCCAGGCATACCACTCTATCCTATCATATATCACCTAGCTGCCCCAATATACTTACTAGCATAGTCAAATCAGGTATCATTCATTTATAGTTGAAAGAAGCTTCATATGTTATCTAACCGAATCACTTCATTTTACTGATAAGAAAATTGGGAATAAGATGTTTCATAACTTGTCTACAGTAAACTGGGCAGTAAAATGGAAGAGCCAGAATTCAAACCCAGGATGATTTATTTACAATTCAGTATCTTCTCCTTTCCATCATATTTCCTTATACAGAAAGAATCACAAGACAGACTCCAAGTACCAAGTAATAATACCTACTTTCATCACTACTTTCATTTCTTTTACAACCTAGTAACATTGTAAGTTCCTTGAGAACAGAGACTATTACTTTTCCATCAAGGTGCCTCCAGTACCCTCATATCTCAAAGGTGTTTTGTTTTTTTTTAAACATCTTATTGCTGCTTACTTAATGTTGTTCAGTGGAATTACTGATGAAACTACTGACTTTGGTGAAAAAAAAATGGGCATTTAACCAATTTTTGTCATCAAAACATTGAGCAATATAATTAATATCAATCAATCATGTAATTAATTACCTGGATTATGTAATCAGCAATGCATTTTTCTGAAGATACTTAGTAATAATTAGGTAAGTAGAAAATTCAAGGCCCAGCAAAAACATTTTATCCTGTCATTCCTTCATTTACACTACCTTGCTGAATAATGTTAACTTTAAGTCCAAATAAAGCCTGTTCTCTTTTTCTCCAATGTCTGCATTCATTACTTTTCTACACAGAAAATCACCAGAAGTAACTTCACTAAGGCTGAGATGGAAAATAAATAGAAAAGCAAAGTATTGAGTGCAATCATTCTGCTCAAATTGCTATACAAGGCTCTGCCTTTTTTTTTTTTTTTTAGTTGTTTATAATTAATACCTAACCAATGCAATGTTCAATAAAGTAGGTTCTGGAGGTGATAGATAAAAGTAATGGGGATAAAAGAAAGAGCTGAGAGACTAACATTTCTTTATAGGCTTTTTGAAAGTGACATTGCTTAAATATAACCCTGAACTTAAGGGGAGGAAAGACAGAAACAGAAAAACACTAGGGAGGTTTTGTTTCTGAAAATCTCTAGGACAAAGCATGTGTTTCCATTTAATACTGGCCTAGCTCCAAATGATGCCTAGATTCTTATCAAAATGTTTACTTTTCAGTGGAATCTTTTTAAAAGTTGGGCATTATGGAACCATGGTTACAGCTTCAGAATTCAAAGTTGATACCAGCCTTCCATGACAGGCCTTAGTTTTGTTCCCCCTCCAAGTCACCACTGCCACCAAAAATTTAATCTTTTCAGATTGAAAATGGTCGTGCTTGGTTAAAGGCCAAAAGAATAGTTGTTAGAAAGTTTAAGGAAATGTATCCAAAACATTTCCAAGGTATGAAATACTGAAAATTGCAAACATATTTCAAAAGAAGCAACTATACCAAATATGTTGGAATCATTTAAATTAAATGAAACACTCTGAGAAATTAAAAAAAAAAATTGAGTAGACTACCCTAGGGAATACCTGAAATACAAATTAATGCCCACTAAACATTGCTGCTCTATTTTTTTATTATTCTGTAAAAAGTTAAAAGACTGAAATAATATATGCTTATTGATTACAATGAAAAAATATATATATACAGGCATACTAATATACACATATGTGTCACACACATTTGAAAATAGATGGGAACATGCAAAATTTGTAATTGATAGGATGTTTCACATAAATTTTAGAAAACTAGTTGAAATTCCATCTGATAATAATTTAATCTTTAGCTGCCTCAAAGAGTTCTCCACAATTTATCTACTAGATTAGGTTCAGATATGGACATTATAATTTGCTATTAATTTTATCAACTTCTTTGATTTTCAGAATTTTTAATTTGGTATTTTAATAAGGGGGTTAATTTTTTCTAGCTTTTTTGGTTGTACATCTAGTTTATTATTCTCTATCTCTATTTTATTCATGTGAGCACCTAGATATATAATTTTTTTTTCTAAGAACTGCTTTGGCTGTAGCCCATAAGTATTGACATATTGCCTCATTATTGTAATTCTCTTGGATGAAATTATCAATTGTTTCTATGATTCATTGTTTGATCCACTCTTTCTTTAGAATTAGATTACTTAGTTTCCAACTAATTTTTGGTATGTTTTTCCATGGCCCTTTATTATACATAATTTTTAACTGTATCATACTCTGAAAAGGATGGATTTATTATTTCTGCCTTTTTGCATATATTATCCATTTTTGTTTAGGTGCCATTTATCACTGAAAAAAAGGGAGATTCCCTTTCTATCTCCATTCAAACTTCCACAAATGTCTATCATACCTAACATTTCTAAAACTCTATTTATTTCCTTAACTTCTTTCTTGCCTATTTCATAGTTAGATTTATCTAGTTCTGATGGAGGGAGGTTGAGATCCCCCACTAGAATAGTTTTTCTGTCTATTTCTTCTTGCAACTCACTTAATTCTCCTCTTCATATATATACATATATGTGTGTGTATATATATACATATATATATTCACATATATTATATATATATATATATATATATATATATATATATACATACACATGTTTAGTATTAATATTACTTATTTTTGGTAAGATGTAGCTTACTTCCCTATCTCTTAATTAGATCTATTTTTTGTTTTTGTTTCATCTGAGATCAGTATCCCTACCCCTGCTTTTTTTTTTTCACTTCAGCTGATCATAAGATTCTGCTCCAGGCTTTTACCTTTACCCTGGATGTATGTCTCTGTTTCAGATTCTTGTAAACAATATAGGGTAGAATTCTGGCCTTTAATCCACTCTGTTATCCACTTTTATTTTACCAGAGTTTAAACCATTCGCATTCACAATTAAGATGACTAACTCTTTCCTACTATCTAGTTTTCCCAGCTTATACTTTTGTATCTCCTTTCACCCTCTAACCTCTGTTTTGCTTCTGACCACCACTTACTTCAATCTTGTCTGTCTTTTTTCAGTCCACCCTTTCTTATCACTTTCTAATTCTATTTCTGCCTTCCCTTCTATTAGTCTCCTCCTTTCCTTTTTCCTTTCCTCTTCCATTTCCCTATAGGGTGAGATAAATTTCTACACCAAACTAAGCATGTTCCCGGACACGGAAAGGATTGGCAGATTGATAGCTCTTTCTCGATTCTTTGAGCCAAATCTGATGAGATTAAATTTCAAACAATGTTCATTCCCTTCCCTTCTTTCCCTCAACTATAATAGGCCTTTTGTGCCCCTAAAAGTAACATAATTTACCCAATTTTATCTCTCTTTTCCTCTTCTCCCTAATTTCTTTTTCACATAATCAGATTAAAGTCAATTTATATCTATCCCCTCTAACTGTATACCCCTTCTAAATGTCCTGGGGGAAAAAAAAAAAAAAAAAAAAAAAAAAAAAAACAGTTCTCAAGAGTTACATATAACATATTTCCATGTGGGGATTTAAACATTTTAACCTTTAAAGAAACAACTATGTTTGTTTATTTGTTTGTTGTTTTCCATTTACCTTTTTTATGCTTTGCTTCAGTCTTGTATTTGGAGATCAAATTTTCTGTTTAGCTCTGGTCTTTTCATCAGAAATGATTGAAAATCCCCTTTCTTTGAAGTCTAATTTCCCCCTGAAAGATAATGCTTAATTTTGCTGGATAGTTGATTCTTAATTACAATCCAAACTCCTTTGCCTTCTAGAATATCATATTCCAGGCTCTCTGCTCCATTAAAGTGGAAGCTACTAGGTCTTGGGTAATCCTGATCATTGCTCCTTGATATTAAAACAATTTCAATTGAATTTGTTTCTTTCTGGCTATTTGCAGTATTTTCTCCTTGATCTATTAATTCTGGAATTTAGCTATATTATTTGGTAGATTCTTTAAATGACAATTTTATCCTCTGGATAATTGTCTCTCCTGGATTTATTTTCATGGTCACTTGTTTTTCCAATGAGGTATTTTACATTTTCTTCTATTTTTCATTTTAAAAATTTTGCTTGATAGTTGATGTCTCATTTATCAAATTCTAATTTTTAGTGAATTATTTTCTTTAGTTTATTTCTTTATCTCTTTTTGCTACTAGCCAATTGAACTTTTAAAGGAGTTGTGTTGTTCAGTGGAATTTTTTTTCCATTTCACTAATTCTATTTTTACAAAGTTGTTTTCTTCATTATATATTTTCCATTTTGCCAAATTCATTTTTTAAGGAGTTGTTTTCTTCAGTCAATTTCTGTGCTTCCTTTTCTAAGGTTTTGGCTTTTCCTCAAAACTTTCATAACTCTCTTTCTTAGCTCTCCTTTCTTTTCCTCATTTTTCTTTTATTTCTCTTTTAAGATCTGTTAGGAACTTTTCCAAGAGAACCTTTAAACTGGAGAATGTATATCTCCCTTTGAGGCTTCACCTGAAGGTACTTTGCCTTTGCTGTCTCCTGTTTTTGTATTCTAAACTTTCCTGTCTCTATAGTAGCTCTCTATGGGGAGAACTCTTTTATGCTTTTTTGCTCATTTTTAAAGCTGAAGATCTGCTCCTAGAGCACAGTGAAGATTGTCCGGAGCTTTCTCTACAGGGCAACAGGACCTTCTCATTGACTCCACTGGGACAGGCTTTCCAATTGCACTGAGCAGGGCCTGGCCAAGTACAGTTATTATTGTTCCTATTGTACCATCTCAGTAATTAAATGCTTTTATTTGCTAATTGTGCCTTCCTGGCTGATGGTTAAATCAAATTAAATTAAAATAACTGTCATGGGAAGAGGGAACTATTAGAGAATAGAGAAAGGGAAAGATAAAGGCTTCATGAACTCTACTTTTGGGAATATAGACTTGCAGAGTTCCTTGAATATAGAGGTAAATTTCTCCTCTATCCCCTCCTACTTAAAGGCAATTTTGGAGAGTTTCTACCCAGGTACTATATATATATATATATATATATATATATATATATATATATATATATATATATATATATATATGTGTGTATATATATATATATATATATATATATATGTGTATATATATATATATATATATATATATATATATATATATATATATATATATACATATACATATGTGTGTATATATACACATTATCTCATAAGAAACATCCACAATCCGATAGATTAGGTAGTATGAGTGTCCTTGACTCCATTTTTACAGATGAGAAAAATGAGTCCCAGAAAAAGTAAAAGAACTTGCTTATGCTTACATAACTAATAACTGTGAGAACCAAGATTAAAAAAACAACATCACTTATCTTAAACCTGGTTCTCTTCTCCAAGCAACTCCATTTCATGTGTATAATGCAAAAACAGTAAAATTCTTTTACTGAATTGAATGAAAATTTGGGTAAACTAATTTGTTTAAAAAAATTCTTTTTGAATGGTAAATTTTGATTCTTTTTTCCTATATTCAAGAAGCATTGACTATTGTTGAATACTATTATACATGTGGTTAGATGTTATCTCTTGCTATGTTGAACGAATGGGTTTTTTTCCCTCACTACAACCTATATATTTCTGACACATAAAGATTTTATAGCAAAATAAATGATTTCCATATGTAGGTAAGAGATGTATATACAAAATGAATAAGGTTCAGAAGTTTTATTTGTCAAGCAAACATGAATTCTTAGTTTTTTATGTTGGAATAACTGAAAACAAAACCTACTGCTGTTTTCTCTTGTTATTCTATTGGTAGTTATATGTATATACTTAGTACAACTTGCTTCAGTCAAACTACAGGTGATATCCACTACATGTGAACAATTTGATCCAAAAATTCTGGGCAGCATTAAAGAGTTTTTATATGGCTCCCATTTGTTCATACCCCTGTTTTTGGAGACCCAAATATAGTCTACCAAATTATACACTGTTGTATTTTAATCCTTTTACTGAAAAGTACTCCATTGCCAGAGACTGGTAGAAAGATTGGTTTGGGTTTTTTTGGGTTTTTGTGTGTGTGTGTGTGTGTGTGTTTTTATTGTTGTTATTGTTAAAGGATTTGTCAGAGAATAATTCTGATCAGCACAGAGATTTCCTGGACAGTAGTAGTCCCCTAGAGAGAGAAGACTGAGAGAAAATATAGAAGTCTAAGATGAAACATATCTGGATTATGCCTTCTGTCATTCTTAAGACTTATTCTAGATAATACAAGTCTGATAGAGAGGGGATTAACTATTTAATAGCCCCAAGTTCTTGGTCCACTTTCTTTTGGGGGAAATGTCAGCCCTCAGAAAAATATCATAAGGAAGTATGCCTGCCTGAGTTTCTGGGTAAGATAATCTCACCAGAACATGGAAAGGTTGACTAATGGCAACCCTAAGTTTGTTTCCCTGCTTGAGGAGAATTAAAACCAACTACTTTATCTTTACTCTTTCTCATTTCTACCCATCACATAGATAGATAGATAGACAATATATAGTGTATATGTATATATGTGTGTGTGTATAGACATATGAAGACGTGTGTGTGTGTGTGTGTGTGTGTGTGTGTGTGTGTGTGTGTGTGTGTGTGTAATTTCCCCACTACACTGGAAGTTTCTTGGGGATAGAGACTGTGTTGTTTTTCATCTTCTAAATTTTATTTCCACTGCCTGGTACTATGTTATACACATTGAAGGTGCTTAATTCATATTTTATAAATTAAATCACAATAATTGCTGTACATAATGATAATTATAAGATACCATAAGATCCTGAAATATTTTCTGAACCCTGAAAAAAAGGTTCTTCAATTCAGCACATTTAAGCTATCAAGGATATTGCATACAATTCTAATTCTTTAACAATTTTTCATCCCAGTATGATATATGTAGTAATCTTCCATTAACAAGAAATTTTTTATTAACAAAAATGACACATCATCTTCACTCATGCTATATAATAGGTTACTGTACATATTTATAGTTTCTCACAATATAACTATTTCATTTCTAATTGAGTGAAAGCCGGTAGCCATTCCATTTTAAAATGTTTAACCCTTCACAATTCAGATATAAAATTAAGCTTTTCAGGTTAAAACTGACTGCACTGGATGGAGCTGAGGCTAAATTTGATTAGTGAAATTTGAAGTAGAGGAATATACAAACTATAAATATGTTTTAAGGTATTTCCCTTATGGGAATAATTCAAAAACCTTTATCTGCATATATTAATATTTTCCATGCATTTACTTCATAAAATGAATTCGGCTCATAGATTAAAATGAGCATATGTTCTCATAATAAAATTGAATAAGTCATGGTAAACTATCATATTCATAATGTTATTATATGACAATGTTAACTATTATACTAATTGTTCTCCAGGCTATAGTCTGGGCTGGGCTGTGTTTATACCATAGATATTCTTTCTCCCTTTTAATTTTCTTTCTTATGTTGTATTACATCAAAATCATATATCACAACTTGTTCAACCATTCCCAATTAATGAGTATTCCTATAATTTCCAGTCCTTTGCCACCACAAAAAGAACTGCTAAAATATTTCAGAACTTTTAGGTTCTTTTCCTTTTCCCCAATCATCTCTGGAAATAAATCCAGTAATAACATTGCTGGGTGAAAGGGTTATATAGGTAGTTTATTAACTTTTTGGGTATAATTCCAAGTAGCTCTCCAAAATGGTTGAATCAGTTCACAGTTCCACCAACAACAAATTACTGTCATAATTTTTTTCATTTCCCCTCCAATATTTGCTGCTTTGGAAAGACTTGTACATGATGAGCAGAACTAAGAAAACGATGTATATAGTAATAGCAACCCTTTAACTAGATATGAAAGCATCTTCCTTCATGTGTCCTTCATTGGATCAAAGGGTATCTATGCACAGGTTGATTGCCCTTTGAGCAATTTGCTCTCCTGAATGATTAGATCAATTCACAACTTTACCAACAAAGCATTAGTGTCCCAATTCTCTTACATTCTTTCTAACATTTATACTTTCATTTTTTGTCATATTAGCCAATTTCATAGGTGTAAGATAGTATTTCAGAGTTGTTTTAATTTGCGTTTTTCTGATAAAAAGTGATTTAGAGCACTTCATATGCCTATAAATATCTTTGATTTCTTTGTCTGAAAAATGCCTTTTTACATCCTTTTGATAATTTCTCATTTGGGGAATGGATTAAATTTGACTCAGTTATTGGTATATAAAATGGAGATAATATTGGCTAGTCTCTCATAACAGAGCTGTTATATTTAAATGTGCATAAAGTTCTTTACAAACCTAAAAATAAAGGGGGTAACTATCTTCTGGTGAATAGATGAACAAGTTACAACATGTGAATGTAATGAAATGCTATTGTGAAATAAGAAATGCTACAGTTTCAGAAGGGAACAGTTGCAGAGAAACCTGGGAAGGCATGTGTGAACTGATTCATAATGAAGCAAGTAGAATCAGGAAAATAGTTAATGAAATAACATTATAATGACAACTTCAAAAGATGTAGAACTCTTATGAATGCAATGACTAACCACAATTCCCAGAGATTCGATGTTTGCTGGTTGAATCAGTTTGTAGAATTTTTTGGTCTCTTTGTGCTAAATTGATTTATAGCAGTCAAAAAAATTTTTAGAGAATTTTGATGGTATTTATAAATATCTGTTATTTTATCTGTTTTTTTTTTCCTATGTAGCTTATTTAAATGGGCCAGCATAGAGTTTTTCACTTGTACACCATATTTACCCATTTTTATTGTTTTTTTTTTCTAGTTTGGTATTGATTTTAATCTTTATTTAATAAGTTGATGAACTTACTGTTTGCTGAAAGCTAATTCAGAAATTATTTTTATATCAATAACCAATCATTTCCTTTCTGGAAGTCAGAGTGGTATAATAGATAGAATGTGGAATCTGGAGTTAAAAACATCTATGTTCAGATCCTACCTCAATCATTTGATCTTTGCCAACTCATTTAATTTCTCACAATTGCATGTTCCTGGTCTATAAGAAGGAAATAATAGTAATACCTACCTCCTAGGATTATTGTGAGGATGAAATATGTAAAACCTTCTGCAAATAAAATGCTATATGAAGTTATTACTATTACTATTGTTATTGTTGCTGTTTAAATATAACCAGTTTAGTGCAGATCACACCCAATGCAACCTCCACCAATATCTTCTTGAATCAAGTATTAACGGTATATTGGAGTAAGATAGTTCTATTATCTAGAACCTTTTGGCCTTTGTCATTTCCTAATTACGAGTCATGCTTTCCAATATAATTTTGCCATCCCCTATATGCAAATTTGCATTTAAGTCACCAAATGTTATAATATATATTCATGCAATTTCAGGGACAATATCACATTCTTAAAAGAACTCCAAACACTTCTCAACCTCTACATTAGCCTTAAAAGCATAATATGTAAGACTACATAGCAGAAATGCAATATGTAAGATTTTAAAGCATGAAAGCTGCAAAATTAAAACTCAGAATTCCTATCACTCCTTTATCTCCTTACCTAAATATACTATGGCTCATGAACTCTTTTACTAAATGACTCCATCACATTAAGCAATATGGCATAATATTTGAAAGACATACTATTTATTTTTTCAACATGGCTTAACTGTGAAAGTCTACGAAAAAGTGACATTAATTGGTTCTAATAAATGATCAAATTACACAGGCAAAGTAAATTCTCTAAAAATAGAGAAAACAAGAATCTTCATACCAAAGATAAAATGTTTCAGTTTATTTTAAGTTCACCCCCTGAAAAAAAGACATCATATTTTGTTAAAAACTTTTTCATATAGATGTGGAGTATCTTTGTAAAAATCTGCAATTCATGTGAACTTATTTTCTGAGATCAAATGAAATTTTTTGTTTATTCATATACTTTTTATTCTTTGGTTTCCCCCTAACTTTTAATTTTGAATAGAACCAGTGCATCATTAACTCCCAGTTCTGTTGTTTTACATACAATTCCATGACCCAGTGGACCCATGATCTCATCAAAGTGGGTATTATCCTCAAAGATTTTAATTCTGAAATTCTTATTATCCTCAGGACTACCTGCCCCTGGGGTTTTCCCACCTTTTAGTTATTGAAGATAGAAGTGAACATGTTTTCTTCCAAATTCTTCAATTAAGGGACTACTTCATTGTTTCCCACTTAGTTTCTTTCCTCTTCATTATTGTCTATAGAAATTCATCTTTGTGCAAGATCACATAGACTCTGAATGTAACAATTCCTCAGGAGGCCCTAATGGAGCCCTTTCCTTCATTTAACTGGAAAAGGTTGAGGTGGGCATCAGAGACCTCCTTCCAGATCCTCCACCTAAGGAGAAGATCCAGGATGTGACTTGGTTATAGGTGCCACTTTTATTCTCTCTCCAACTTATGCCTTATTCAGCTTCTTTTTAATGTGTTGTTTTAGATTAGGAGCTCCTTTAAAACATATCCCCAGAGTTTAGTGCAGTGCTAGACACTTAATAAATATTTCTTGATTGAAGATGCAGCTTATGATTCATCTAAGACTTCCCATTCTGTGAGATATCCATATTTTTACTGCAAGAAGCCGTCCACTCTAATGAACGCTTTCCTTCAGGTCTTTTCACATTGCATTGATACCAGTTGAAATCATCTTGTTTATACTAAGCATTTTTTTTATTTTATTATATTTTTATAATATTATCCCTTGTATTCATTTTTCCAAATTATCCCCCCCTCCCTTTATTCCCTCCCCCCGACGACAGGCAATCCCATACATTTTACATGTGTTACAATATAACCTAGATACAATACATGTGTGTAAATACCATTTTCTTGTTGCACAATAAGCATTAGATTCCAAAGGTACATGTAACCTGGGCAGACATTAGTGCTAACAATTTACATTCACTTCCCAGTGTTCCTTCTCTGGGTGTAGCTACCTCTGTCCATCATTGATCAACTGGAAGTGAGTTGGATCTTCTTTATGTTGAAGATTTCCACTTCCATCAGAATATATCCTCATACAGTATTGTTGTTGAAGTGTATAGTGATCTTCTGGTTCTGCTCATTTCACTCAGCATCTGTTGATGTAAGTCTCTCCAAGCCTCTCTGTATTCCTCCTGCTGGTCATTTCTTACAGAACAATAATATTCCATAACCTTCATATACCATAATTTACCCAACCATTCTCCAACTGATGAACATCCATTCATCTTCCAGTTTCTAGCTACAACAAAAAGAGCTGCCACAAACATTTTGGCACATACAGGTCTCTTTCTGCTCTTTAGTATTTCTTTGGGATATAAGCCTATACTAAGCATTTTTTAAAAATGTTTGTTGAATTGAATTGGATGAATTCCCAAGAAGGACCCTTCACATAAAAGTTGATGGAATCTATTTGAGAAGCATTAACTGATAAATTATAGTCTGCTTGATCAATGGAAGAAGTTACTACTATACTCTACTACTGCACATAGCTCTTCTAAGACTTTTATTAATTAAGGACTCTACTTTGAAGAAAACTCTTTACAGGATTTGAAAGAAGAGGAAACTTAGAAATCACCCAGTTTAATCCTATCACTTTCAAGTTGAGGAAATATAGCTCCAAAGAAACTGGTAAGAAGTTGAACAGGTAATAAATCGCCAAGGTAAAATTTACTCCCAGATTCTCCAGTTCTAAATCTATTTTTCCAACCCTTCACCACATTTTGACTTCCCTACTCCCCACTATCTCCTTAGCAAAAAATATTGGCATTTTATGTTTTGTTGCTGCCTGGGTTCATTTTTGTTGTAGTTATACTGCTATACTCTGAGTTTATTGCCTACTTTAGAAGTAAAAGATAGCCATCAAAAGTCAGAAGTTATATCAACATAATTTGAGATGTTTCTAGCAACCTTTATCTTATCAGAGTTCCTATTTGCCTAGTCCCTTTCCCCAACTCTCCCCTCCTCCAACACAAATAAATGAAAATCCCAGACAAGCTTAAAATTCATCATATTCAAAGCAAGACATCCAAAGTGAGAGGAAAGTGTGCCATGTGAATCAAAGGCACTGCTGCCATCACCTCTCAGATCCAGAAGAAACACCCAACAATTGTCTTTAATGATACTATAATCTCTACCTCCTTGAGGTATTAATTATTAAAAACCCAATAAAGAAATGTCTTACCACCAAAATCCTTAACCCAATACAATAGTTCAACATCAGAAAATATGTAGTTTTATTATTAGAAAAGACACTAAAGGAGATACATTACCATCTGACATGTTGCTGCTTATCATGACCAATAAGTCTTTTTGTCTGCACCGTAATAGAACCTTTCTATTTGTGTTGTAAATGTAACCTTACCAGAGCAGGAACTGTCTTGCTTTTCTATTTGTATCTCTAGTATTTAGCAAAATGTTTGGCACATAGTAGTTAAGAACTGTTTTGTCATTCATTCATTCACATTATACAGGCACCAAAGTTATGTAGAACAAACACCAATTTGTGGATTCCTATTTTAAGAATTTGTTAATCACTTTATAAGAAGAAACCTCATAGGAAGCAACTTCTCTTTTCCATGTTGCTTTTTGTCAAAACCATATTTAGAATGACAGCTGAACTCCAAGATCATCCTGTTCACTCCATGTACCTCAATAGTTTAACTAATGAGAAATGAAGCAATCAGTATCATTTTGCCTCAGTTTGAGTGTTAGGTCAGAATAATTTCAAAACTGTAATAAACATAATAATAGTAATAGCTAACATTTAATGCAGTGCATTAAAGTTTGTATATTACTTTACATATTTTACCTCATTTTTTGTTTGCAATCACTCTGTGAGGTAGATGCTATTATTAGCCCAATTTTATTGATGAGAAAACTGAGTTTAAGAGAGATTAAGTGATTGGCACTTAATCGCATAGCTACCAAATATCTCTGATAGGATTTGAACTTATGTTTTCTTGATTCCAAATTCAGCACTTTATCAATTTTACTGACATTAGTGATCTGATAAAGGGGTGAATCTCTCCAATTACTTTGTACAAAAACAACTCCAATGGGAAAAAAATCCCAAAATCCTATTTTTGAATCAAAAGAATAGTGGAGAAAAACTTTTTGATTTTTTATGCCTTGTGATACTTTATAATTTTTTTATCTTTGGTATGGATAAAGAAAAGGATTTTTCCATTTAATACTGTTAACATTTACCAAGTGTTTATGAAAATTTGTATAAATAAATTTAAACAATATGCCTATAAAATAGGGGAGAAAACAGATGAGACCCTTGTCAAATGTTCATCTGCAAAGCAAAGAGCATCACTCTAATAAAACTTAATTAAATCATTAAATATTTAAAATTACTTTCTTGACTCTAGTTTATTGAATGAATTCCCTTTATGTACTTGGAGCTCTATTATGAGGCCTATACATAAAGCAATATCAACTCTAAAAACAAATGGCTTAATGTATTCATCTCAAGCAAAAATTCCATTTCATTTATCTTTCAGAAATCTCAATCACTTCTATAGACTATATTATAATTTGTATTTTCTTCACATCAGAAACGCATAATGAAAAACTGTTATAATATATCATGTACAAATAGCCCTGTATCATAAAAGTATGACTAACTCACTTTACATGTTTCATTTCACTCCAATAATGTATACTAATATTGGTCCAATTTACAATGAATGTCAGAATTCTCTTTGAAAATGTAATAGATACTTATTAACTTTACCCCTTTGTGACATCACTCAAAAATTACCTAAAGGTGTCTTCAATTCACCCAGATTCCCATTTCTCCCTGTGTAGCAGTAGTTTTGGATACAATTAAGTCCTTGTGTAATATGAGATTAAATTCAATAAGATCCAGTAAGAATATGTCATTATTGTCTACGTTTGGAAAAATGCTTATTTGAAAACCTCCCTTAAAACATAACTGTGATGGAGAGAACATGTATTGAATAGTATTGCTGTTTTGTTTAGTCATTTTTAGTTGGGTCTGACTCAACATGGACCTTATTGGTGTTTTCTTCACAAAAATACTGGAGTGGTTTACAATTTCCTTCTCTAGATGATGAAACTGAGGCAAACAGCATTAAGTGATTTGTGCAAGATTAGATCTAGCACATATCTGAGGTCAAATTTGAACTCAGAAAGACAAGTCTTCCTTATTCAAAGTTCAGTGCTCTGTTCAGTATACCACTTAGCTGCCATTCGTCTGCTTGCTTCCTCTCCTTCAGGATTTAAAGTAGAGAATGGGATAGGCAGCATGGGAATGGAGGAAAAGAGTCTAGAGGAGTCTATCCTTCCTTTGTTTGAGCCATATAAAAATATCCCATTGCAAAATGTGGGCATTAACTTCACTATACGTCGAATTAGTTTGTCATATTTGGTTATTATTTCCCCAACAGGACCCTGAAACAATGAGACTTGGTTGGTTCTTCTTAATTGGGCAAGAATAAATCAGAAGAGGTCAAGAGAATCTTAGCTTAGACTAGAAAAGGCTTAGCCTAGAAAAGCAAGTGTAAATGGACAGTATTCAAAGAATATTAGAGCATTACTTGGGCAAGAATACAAAAAGATTTTGTTCAAAATTCTAAGTGAGTACTTGCCAAGTACATGGCTCTGTGATAGGAATTTTAAGGGAAAGTGAAAGGAGAAGATTAGGGGATGAGACAGGAAGAGAGATACAAACAAATAAGAAACAGCTTTTATAATCAAGTTTATGTTTTGCATAACTCATAATTTTGCCAAGACCCAAAAGGGGACCAGTGTCAGTGATGCTGCTGGTAGTGGTAATGATAGCAGCAGCAGCAACAAAACCAATAGTAGTAGTAATAGTAGTCATAGTAGTAGTAGTAGTAGTTTCTGAAATCAAATCATTTTTTTTTTTGTGATCACAGGTTGCTTCTGTTTTAGTCTATTTTTAAAATGTTTTTATTATACCTTTTTATTGACAGAACATATGCATGGATAATTTTTATAACATTGTCCCTTGTACTCACTTCTGTTCCAACTTTTCCCTTCCCTCCCTCCACCCCCTTCCCTAGGTGGCAGTCAGCCTTTTTTTATCTCTTATTGCCGAAGCTAGTGTTTCTAATACAATATTGAATAGTAATGGTGATAGTGGGCAACCTTGTTTCACTCCTGATCTTATTGTGAATGGTTCCCATTTATCCCAATTACATATGATGCTTACTGATGGTTTTAAATAGATGCTCCTGACTATTTTAAGGAAAAGTCCATTAATTTCTATACTCTCAAGTGTTTTTAGTAGGAATGGATGTTGGATTTTATCAAATGCTTTTTCTGCATCTATTGAGATGATCATATGGTTTTTGTTAATTTGGTTATTGATATAGTCAATTATGCTAATAATTTTCCTAATATTGAACCAGCCCTGCATTCCTGGTATAAATCCTACTTGGTCATGGTGTATTATCCTGGGCATGATTTTCTGTAATCTTTTTGCTAATATTTTATTTAAGATTTTAGCATCACTATTCATTAGGGAGATTGGTTATAATTTTCTCTGTTTTCAACCTACCTTGTTTAGGTATCACTACCATGTCTGTGTCATAAAAGGAATTTGGTAGGACTCCTTCAATCCCTATTTTTTCAAATAGTTTATATAACATTGGAGTTAATTGTTCTTTAAATGTTTGGTAGAATTCACATGTAAATCCATCTGGTCCAAGGGTTTTTTCTTATGGAGTTGGTTAGTAGCTTATTCTATTTCTTTTTCTAAAACGGGACTGTTTAACCAATTTACTTCTTCCTCTGTTAATCTGGGCAAGCTATATTTTTTAAGGCATTCTTCCAATTCATTTAGGTTATCGAATTTATTTGCATAAAGTTGGGCAAAGTAATTCCTAATTATTGCTCTAATTTCCTCTTCATTGGTGGCAATTTCTCCCTTTTTATTTTTAAGACTAACAATTTTATTTTCCTCTTTCCTTTTTTAAATTGAATTTACAAAGGGTTTATCTATTTTGTTGGTCTTTTCATAAAACCAACTCTTAGTTTTATTTATTAATTCAATATTTTTTTTTTACTTTCAATTTTATTAATCTCTCCTTTTATTTTTAGAATTTCAAGTTTAGTATTTTACTGGGGATTTTTAATTTGTTTCTTTTCTAGCATTTTTAGTTGCAAGCCCAATCCATTTACCTTCTCTTTCTCTATTTTATGCAAGTAGGCCTCTAGAGATAAAAAATTTCCCCTTATTACCACTTTGGCTGCATCCCACACATTTTGGCATGACTTCTCATTATTGTCATTTTCTTGAGTGAAGTTATTAATTATGTCTATGACTTGCTGTTTCACCCAATCATTCTTTATGATGAAATTCTTTAGTTTCCAATTATTTTCTGGTCTATTTTCCCCTGGCTTTTTATTGAATGTAATTTTCATTGCATCATGATCTTAAAAGGATGTATTTACTATTTTTGCCTTTCTGCATTTGAATTTGAGGTTTTTATGTCCTAATATATGGTCAATTTTTGTATAGGTTCCATGAACTGCTGAGAATAAAGTGTACTCCTTTCTGTCTCCATTGAGTTTTCTCCAAAGATCTATCATACCTAACTTTTCTAGTGTTCTATTTATCTCTTTGACTTCTTTCTTATTTATTTTATTTTGTGGTTTTATTTATCTAATTCTGAGAGTGCAAGGTTGAGATCTCCCACTATTATAGTTTTGCTGTCTATTTCTTCTTGCAGTTCTTTTAATTTCTTTTTTAAGAATTTAGATGCTACAAGAGTTGGTGCATATATGTTTAATATTGATATTACTTCATTATCTATGCTACCCTTTAGCAAGATATAGTCTTCTTCCTTATCTCTTTTAATTAGATCAATTTGTTTGCTTTTGGTCTGAGATCAGGATGGCTACCCCTGCTTTTTTGACTTCATCTGAAGTATAACAGATTCTCCTCCAACCTTTTACCTTTATTCTGTATGTATTGCCCTGCTTCGAGTGTGTTTCCTGTAAACAGCATATTGTAGGATTCTGGCTTTTAATCCAGGCTGCTATCCACTTCCAAAAAGGAAATTATTTTCACAAATTATCTATCTCTTTTTCTCCTTGTTTACTCTTTTCTGATTTTTATCATGCCTTCTACCTAACTGAAGTAGTCATATTTCTTTTTGTGCTTTTCCTCATCATTTTCCTCAATATGGAGACTACAAGACCTTATAAAGAGATCTTTATAAGGATGTTCATTTGAATGGATTGAAATCTACTTCCATGGATGCTACATACCTAGCAAAGTACTTCCTAAGCAGCTGTTCTAGTTTTAAAATGGCCAATACAAATATGCAAGTAAAAGAGGGAAAAATAGGAAAGGAGATACAAAATCTTTTTTTTTTTTACTTTCATTTTTCTTAGTTGACAGTATTTCATTTGTAATGCAAGATAGTAAGAGTAAAAGGATATAGCTTAAAAAACAAACTAAAGTAAATAACAGACAAAAAGAAAAATGATCATTGCACAAATATGACTACTTGAGAAACTCATCACATTTTAAATTCCGTAACTAATATGCAAGGCTAAATTTATTTTTCAAATGAACTTGGCAGGGGGGGGGGGAAGAGCCTTCTTTGGATTTCTCATTTCATTTCATTTAAATAATTTACATAATATCAATGGTGTCCAGTTTTGCATCTGTTCAAAGACCACTGAGGAAGAGTTTTTTTTGACTCAAGACTCAAATCCTTAAAAAAAAAAAAACTATTTTCAAAATAAATGTCAGATTATAAATGTTTGTAGAGCCAGAGATAAAAAAAAATCTTAGAGGAAAACAAAAAAACCAAATGAATGCCCTAATGGAGATCATGAAGCAACTTGTACTCTTAATTAAGTTTGTCCCAATTTTATATATTTTATATTAATATGTTCATTTCTGACCTGCACTGTTGCTAACAAATGTTGTGATAAGATTTTTTTGAGTTATATAAATTAATATTGATATCAGTGTCAGTTGCAAATATTATTCTCTATTGAAAGTGTCATTTAGAATATATTTAATATTCTCTATATTTTCTCTTTTCCCCCATCAGAGAACCTGTATCATCACAAAGTAGGAGTAAAAAATGGAAAAGAGAATTTTATGACAGACTCTGAATCAGTTCATGTTCCAGGAATAAGCACTTCAATAAATGATAAATAAGTAAGCCAGCTGAAAGTACAGACAGAAGCAGCTGGCATTTTTCTGCCTATTTCGATTTCATTCTATGTTCTTTTAATCCTGCAAATAGGATGAAATATTAAATCACTTTCTAAAAATAATATTTCAATAAGACTCCTCTACCAGTTTTAACCTGCAGGTAAACTATGAGGAGGAGAAGATAGAAGGTGTATACCTAAGTTAACAGGAGGCTTGATTAGAGATGTGATTCTAGCTCTAATTTGATCTACACATTCTCTAAACTAGTATAATATGAAGATCATAATACAGGATCTGGAGTCAGAAGAATTGCACCGCTTTGGACACGCCCTAGCATATGCAAATCACTTTTCTCCTCAAAACCTCATATCCCCACTTATAAAATGAGGGAAGTAGTACTCACACTCAATCTCACAGAATTTTATAAAAAGAGATTTTGTAAAAGTAAAAAAAATGTAAATATAAATTATTATTATTATACTTATTGTTATTAGTAATACCTGATTCTATACCACAAAATATCAATGAATCCATGATATCAATGTGGACACTGTGTTCATTGGCCTAAATTATACTGTTCCCAGACTAAACTCTTTATCCTTGATTTTTCATAAATCTTTCATCCAACATATTGAAAATTAGTTGTCTGTGGGTCCACACATCATCTTTGTGATAATACTCCTTTCTCACTACAACTATCTCCTGCTTTTAGAATCAAAGATCCCTGTGACAAAAATCGTAATTGTGGGTAGTTTTCATGAAAAATAATTTTTTTTCCCCAAGCAAGCCCTGATCAAATGGGAGTTTTAGTCACGAGGATGACTAAAACAGAACAAGTTTTTTATTTGTACCTACAGTGTTAGCATAGTCTCCGACACATGATGAACACTTAACAAATTTTTTTCATTCATTTATTTATTAATTCCCAGAGATGTGTACATCTTCCTTCATATCTTTGCTTCTTATAACATTTCCTGAATACCAGTGTAGCAGTCAAGCTGTTCATTTATCATCTCTTGCTCTCAATACACAACAGACCCATTCCTTTTCCAGTCATAGTCTTATGTCTCATATTGAAATTATCACCAGTAATATTCTAATATTCTACAGCCTATTTTCAACTACCATGTATTTCTATTGCCCTTTGGGTAATATTAATAATTCTTAGAATAGGTGATTCATATGCCATTATTAGGAAAAATGTGATGTTAAAAACAAATTTCTATGACAGGGATAGCATAGAATCATCAAAAAGTATGTGCAATATCCCATATGTACAGTAGCCCAATCTCTTCCTCTCATTCTCTCTGTGTGTATATGAATATATACATACACACATATATATGTATATGTTTTTGAATAAATATATGTGGTTTGTTATCAATAACTTGTCCATCAGACTTTAAAAGAATCATAGAATTATCTGAACAATACTCATTTTTTGTTTAATAGTTTCTTTTACAAATTTCCACATAAGGCCTTGTAATGTTCTAAGACGTTGTACAATCAGTATATTATCAACAGTACAATATATATCAACATAATTTGTATCAACACAATATAATGTATCAGTATAGTATCAACTTTCAATCAATTGCATTTTGCTGATTAATATCTTGATCTGATATTTTGTATTTTATAAATTAATAATGATGTCAATATCACTTGCAAATAATATTCTCTATTCAAAATGGCATAAAGAATGCATTTGATTGCCCTTTAAAAGATTTTTAAGTGCTGGTAAAATTAAGTTTAAGGTATTTACTTTGTAAAGGTTTTGCATTTATGCACTTGTATACACATCGCTTACCCATAAATAATATAAAATCCATGAGGATGGGGATTTTTTCCCTTTGTATCCCCAAGCATTAGCACAATGCCTAGTATATAATGATTTTTAAATTATTGTTGTTGGGTTGACTTGGTGTGCCTCACCATTGAACCATTGGGGTTTACTGGCTAGATTTCTTAAGGACCATGACTTAAACAAAAATCAATCTGATTCTCATGGGCCACCAATTGATCCCAGGCCAAGCCTTATTTGGTCATTGTTTGGGTCCTAATTGATTCAGATCAAATGTAAATAGCAATAATTTCTGCTTTGACCAGAAACCCTGAGAGCTGTCCCCTCCAATATTCATTTATTTATTTATTTAGATTTTTCTTTTTTGGACTAGGTGAAAGAAGAAATTCTCTGCCTCAGTTGTGCTAGCCTTAATCACTGACTGGGTGCTGTCTCAATCAAACTGAGACCTGTTGAAGACCTTAGTTTAAAAAAGGCCAAGGCTCCCCACTATACCCAGGGCCCTCTCCACTTCTCCTGATCTATATCTGGCTACTGGACCCAGATGGCTCTGGAAGGGAAAGTGCACAGTCCTCTCTCACCTAAATCCAATTAACTTGCATGTCATGACATTACCTTCTTAAAGTTGTGGTCCTCTTTGAGAACAAAGGATAAACAACAACAATAATAATATTATTTATAGATAATCCTTCTTACAATTAAAAATAGCAAAATATATCTTCTGTGACAGAAGTGAGCACCTATGGGAAGCATTTCTTTATTTTATGCCCCATATGATACTGATGCTCAAGTGATCATGGACCAGATCTATCTTTTTGGTAGCATTTATCATTGAGCCATTTATGGTCTTGGCATAAACATGAAATATGTCCCTCAAGGTCATGCTTTGTTTCCCTGAGTAAAATGTGTTGGTTTTTTCCCCAATCAACAGACAACAAGCAAATCAAGATTTTATTTTCTTTCTATCTCTCAGTCAGCTATGGTCTGCTCTAGACAGTTGTTTGCAGAAATAATATTTGTGGGTGGCTTTCATAAAGAAAAATATTTTCAACGCAGACCAAATGTGTCTTGTTAGTCACAAGGATGACTAAGAGACAAGGGAAAAGTAAATTTCTCATCATATGTCTACCACAACTCTGAGAAGAAAAATTTTCCTGAGTTCATATCTCAGTAATAATGGGTAATTTCATGCTCATATATATAAATGAATAGGATAGTTATTAGTAAATACTTAAGAGGACTCACTTCAAACATCCTAGTCTATATAGAAACCAATTTATAATTCCATTCAGGATTAAAAGTCACCTTAGTTAACATTTCAAAACATATAAATGTCTGTGCTATATTATTTTGTGGGGGAAGAAAAGAAGAACATTACACTAGAAGATTTGGATCTTACTCTCAGTTCTGTAATTAACCAGCTCAGGTGAATCACTTCATCTCTCTAGGAATAATTTGCTGAGTTTGAAAAATGAGGGAGTGAGAATAAATCATCTCTAAATTCTAAAATCATTTCCAGCTCCAAAATTCTTTGAAAGAAGGCTATCCTGTGAAAGAGACCACAAACTCTCCTGGTATCCAAACATTATTTAAAAAAAATCAAAAAGAAGACAGATCCCTAGTATATTGCATACAATGTTATATGCTGCAGAAGCTCTACTATAGGCAATGGATAAGAGTCACAGTAGATAAGAGGGCACAGTTTGGTCACTATTTGTACCAATAGAAAAACAAAAATATGAAAGGAGGCACAGATTAATTGCAGTACTGAAGTATCTATATATGATCATTAACTTGAGTATTATCTCTGATGTTTCTTATAGTGAACCTATTTCCCCAGAAAAATTATTAAGTTTCTTAAAGATAGAGTCCATACTTTTGCTTCTTTCATATTTTTTACAATGCTCAGAATATCCAATTAATTTTAATGCTTTTTTTTTACCAATAACATGTAAAATTTAAACATTCATCTTTTTTTAGCCTTTTTATTTTCAAAATATATGCATAGTTTTCATCATTCACCCTGAAAAAACTTCTGTTCCAAATTTTTTTCTCCTTCCCTTTCCCCATCTCCTTCCTTAGACAGCAAGTAATTCATTGTATATTAAACATGTGCAGGTCTTCTATACTTATTTCCATATTTATCATGCTGCACAAGAAAAATCAGATCAAAAAAGAAAAAAATGAGAAAAAAATAAGCAAACAACAACAAAAAGCTGAAAATACTATGTTGGAAATACACACTCAGTCCCCATAGCACTCTCTCTGGATACAGATAGCTCTCTCCATCACAAGTCTATTGGAACTGGCCTGAATCACCTTTTTGTTGAAAAGAATCACCCATCCGAATTGATTATCACACAATCTTTTTGCTGTGTACAATGTTCTCTTGGTTCTATTCACTTCATTTAGTATCAGTTTATGTAAGTCTCTCCAGGCTTTTCTGAAATCATCCTGCTGATCATTTCTTATAGAATAATAATATTCACATACCATAGCTTATTCAGCCCACTGATGGGCATCCATTCAAGTTCTTGCCACTACAAAAAGGGATTTGCAAATTTTTAAACCCTAAAGTATTTAGCCACTTTTTTGGCAAAAATATTCCTCTTACATTCAAAGTAATTATAGTTTGTGTGTTGCTGAACCAGATGAGATTTGAAGTTCAAATAATAGTGTAATTATATTTATAGTAAAATCCCATTTTCCATAGAATAAATTCAAAAGTTTTGAAAACCCTCAATGTTTACTGTTACAGTGTGTATATTCTAGCTCCATGAAACAGTACAGAATTTCCATTCTTTTTACTTGACAAAATGAATTATCATCACTTCAGAGTTCAAAATACATATATTCCATTGTACTATACTAAATGTCTTTAAAAGGGGAACAAGTGCTATATTTCAATTTCTTTAAAAATAAATTAATATTCTAAAGGGGATGTGTCTTTGTTCCACTGGACTTTTACATTCATGTTATGATTCTGAAAGGTCCTTTAAGATAGTCACATGATATAGTAGATGAAGAATTGAATTTGGAGTCTGAAAGGTTGGGTTCAAGTCCCACCAAGGACACCTATTAATAGCGTGATTCCAGGAAATTCACTTAACTGCCTCAATGTCTCTAAGCAACTCAAAAAGACCATAAATTTCAGAACATCTACTCATTTGCATTCCTAAAGGAAGTTTCTCATTGGAAACTCCTTTTAAAAATGATGACATAGGGGCAGCTAGGTGGTGCAGTGGATAGAGCACCAGCCCTGAATTCAGGAGGACCCGAGTTCAAATCTGGTCTCAGACACTTAACACTTCCTAGCTGTGTGACACTGGGCAAGTCATTTAATCCCAGCCTCAGAAAAAAAAAAAAAAAAAAAAAAAGATGATGACATGGGGGGAGGGGGCAGAGCCAAGATGGTGGAGAAGGCACACACAAGATTCTGACCTCCTCTCATACCCTCATTACCAATTTTTAAAATCAGCCTCAAAAATAGCGCTAGACTGGTAAGGTTCACGAAGATCAGAAGTACATCAACTCACTAGCCGAAGATAATCAGGAATATCACCAGAAAAGGTTTGTCCTGAGTGGCAGAAACAGACTGGAACAGGGCAGAGATAGAATCAGGAGAGGGGGTGGCCTCTGTGATTAGAAGGTTTACACAGAGCTCTCTGCCATAGCCTGACTGCTTTGCTTTGGTTGCATAGTGGACCAGCAGATAAATCAGAGCCTAGGGTAGAGGGTACTCTAAGGGACACCAGAGCAGGATCTGACTGCTCCCACCCAGGACTGGAAGTGACTCAGCACAGACCATAACACAGCTTTTCCCAGCATTCTGCAGCTAGGGGCTCTTGTTGGGGAGGGCAGTCACAAACCTGCATGGCAGGGGCACAGCCTGGGGCAGCCTCTCATCTGCATAGTGAGGGGCTTGGCCTGGGGTAGTGGAATCTCTCTAGCTCAACTGCACTCCCCAGGCAGAGACACTTCCAATGTGGTGAGGGATAAGGCCACACTGCTAATACTCAAAGCTGTTATCTGTGGGGGGGAGGGGCAGTGATACTTTTGCTGCTTAACCTCTAGCACAAAGGCAGTCACTAATCCTCACAGTGGGGCTCCTGGCAGGGCACATACATAGCTCGGCCCTTGTTACCCAAGCCTAGTCACTTCTTCTGAGAGCACTCCCACAGCTTGGCCACTCCTTGCAGCCCATTGGCAGGACAGTACTGTTCATATATCCATCCTTGCTCTGCAGAGGAAGCTGGTAACCTCCTTGCCCTGAAGGCAGACCCTAAAGGTTTTTTTTTTTTTAAATGAGTAAAAAAAAATCAAGAGAACAATTGATAGCTTCTATACAGAAAGAGAGCAAGTTTTCTCCTCCCTGAGACTAATAGCAAACAGCCTCCAGACAATACCCCAAATAACGTTCTCCTAGAAGAGACTATTAAAAATCTCAAAAGAGAGTTAGAAGAAAAATAGGGAAAGGAGAGAGAAGCTATGCAAGAGAGTAACAACTTCCTGAAATGTGAATTGGAAAAGATAAACAACTTCCTAAAATGTGAATTGGAAAAGGTAAAGCATTCACAGGAAGTGCAGGGAAACAGAATTAGGGAATTGGAAAAGGTAAAGAAATCACAGGAAAGTAGGATCTGTGAATTGGAAAAGATAAAGAATTTCCAAGAAAGTAGGATTTGTGAATTGGAAAAAGAAAATAATTCACTTAAAAAAAATTAGTGAAATGGAAAAAAATTCTATAGAGCAAAATAGCTCATTTAAAAACTCAATTGTACATATACAAAAAGAAGCAAAAAAAGTGAATGAAGAAAATAAATTAAAAATCAGAACTGAATAGAAATGAATGATTCATTGAAACACCAAGAATCAGTCAAGCAAAACCAAAAAAATGAAAAACTAGAGAAAAATTTCAAATATCTACTTGGGAAAATAACAGACCTGGACAATAGATATAGGAGAAATAATCTGAGGATTATTGGACTTCCTGAAAATTATGATGAAAAAAAAGAGCCTAGATACTCTTTTACAGGAAATCATCAAAGAGAACTGCCCAGAGGCAATAGAACCAGAAGGTAAAATAGGCATTGAAAGAATTCATTGAAACCTTCTGAAAAAGACCCTAAAAAAAAAATAAAAAAACAAAACCCTCCACAGAATATTGTGGCCAAATTTCAGGACTATCAGACTAAGGGAAAAATATTACAAGCAGACAGGAAAAAAACAATTCAAATACCAAGGTGCCACAATAAGGGTCACTCAAGATCTGGCTGCCTCCACATTAAAGGATTGAAGGGCCTGTAATCTGATATTCCGAAAGGCAAAAGAACTTAGAATGCAGGCAAGAATAGACTACCCAGCTAAGTTTAGCATTTTCTTCCATGGAAGAAGATGGACATTTAATGAAACAGATGAATTCCATTTGTTTCTAAGGAAAAAAACAGATCTAAACAAAAAATTTGATTTCCAACCATAGGACTCAAGAGAAGCAGAAAAAGGTAAAAAGGAAATCTTGAGAACTGTATTTCTGTTGTGGATATACATTAAGACTACATGTATACTTTGATTTTACTGATAAACAAACAAACAAAAAAAAGGAAAGTAGAAATGGAAAGGGGATAGTGTCAGAAAAAGGGAAAAGGGGAGATAAAAAGAGGAAAACTATATCCCACAATGTGGCAAAGAAAACCTATCATATCTGAGGGAAGTTAGAGAAGGGAAGGAACATTCTCTCTCATCAGAATTGGACCAAATAGAAAATATTTGACATATTGGTTTTACAGAGAATTCTCTCTCACTTCATTAAAAAGGGGGAGAAGAAAAGGGAAAAGGAAAAGAGTAATAAGGGAAGGGTACAAGAAAGGAAAAGTAAGGGAGGAGGCAGGAATACTAAAGAGGGAGGGCTGTGTGACACAAGTGTGGCCCATAAGTTTAATACTGGGGAAGGGGTTCAGGGGGGCAAGGAGAAAAAGCATAATCTGGGGATAATATGATGGCAAGAAATACAGAATTAGTCATTTTAACTGTAAATGTGAATGGGATGAACTCTCCCATAAAGCAGAGGTGAATAGCAGACTGGATCAAAAATCAGAACCCTACAATATGTTGTTTACAGGGAATGCATTTAAAGGAGGGAGATACATACAGAGTAAAGGTAAAAGGTTGGAGCAGAATCTATTATGCTTCAGATGAAGTAAAAAAAGCAGGGGTAGTCATCCTTATGTCAGATCAAGCAAAAGCAAAAATTGATCTAATTAAGAGAGATAAGGAAGGAAACTATATCTTGCTAAAGGGTAGCATAGACAATGAAGCAATATTAATACTAAACATATATGCACCAAGTGGTATAGCATCTAACTTCCTAAAGGAGAAGTTGAGAGTAGCAAAAAGAAATATACAGCAAAACTATAATAGTGGGAGATTCAATCTTGCACTCTCAGAATTAGATAAATTAAACCACAAAACAAATAAGAAAGAAATTAAAGAGGCAAATAGAATATTAGAAAAATTAGGTATGATAGATCTTTGGAAAAAATTGAATAGAGACAGAAAGACGTATACTTTCTTTGCAGTAGTTCATGGAACCTATTTAAAAATCAATCATATATTAGGACATAAAGATCTCAAAATTAAAGTTGGGCAAAATTAAAGGAAGGCAGAAATAGTAAAGGCTTTCTTTCTAGATCATGATGCAATAAAAACTACAAAAAGTTAGGGGTAAATAGACCAAAAAGTAATTGGAAAGTAAATAATCTCATCTTAAAGAATGATTGGGTGAAACAGCAAATTATAGAAACAATAATTTCACTCAAGATAATGACAATGATGAGACATCATACCAAAATTTGTGGGATGCAGCTAAAGTGGTAATAAGGGGAAAATTTATATCTTTAGAGATTTACTTGAATAAAATAGAGAAAGAGAAGATCAATGAATTGGGCTTGCAACTTAAAAAGCTAGAAAAAGACTAAATTAAAAACCCCCAATCAAATACTAAACTTGAAATTCTAAAATTAAAAAGGGAAATTAATAATATTGAAAGTAAAAAAAAAAACTATTGACCTAATAAATAAAACTAAGAGTTCATTTTATGAAAAAAGCAATAAAATAGACAAACCTTTGATAAATCTGATTAGAAAAAGGAGAGAGGAAAATCAAGTTGTTAGTCTTAAAAATGAAAAGGGGGAACTTTCCACCAATGAAGAAGAAAGTAGAGAAATAATAAGGAGTTACTTTGCCCTACTTTATGCCAATAAATTTGATAACCTAAGTGAAATGGATGACTGCCTCCAAAAATATAGGCTTCCCAGATTAACAGAGGAGGAAGTAAATTACTTAAATAGTCCCATTTCAGAAAAAGAAATAGAACAAGCTATTAATCAACTCCCTAAGAAAAAATCTCCAGGACCAGATGGATTTACATGTGAATCCTACCAAACATTCAAAGAACAGTTAGCCCCAATGTTATATAAACTCTTTGAAAAAATAGGGAATGAAGGAGTACTACCAAATTCCTTTTATGACACAGGCATGGTATTGATACCCAAACCAGGTGGGTTGAAAATGGAAAAAAAGAAAACTATAGACCAATCTCGCTAATGAATATTGATGCTAAAATCTTAAATAAGATATTAGCAAAAAGACTACAGAAAATCATCCCCGGGATAATACACTATGATCAAATGGATTTATACCAGGAATGCAGGGCTGGTTGAATATTAGGAAAACTATCAGTATAATTTGCCATATTAATAACCAAATTAACAAAACCCATATGATCATCTCAATAGATGCAGAAAAAGCATTTGATAAAATCCAACATCCATTCCTATTAAAAACACTTGAGAGTATAGGAATAAATGAACTTTTCCTTAAAATAATTAGTAGCATCTATTTAAAACCATCAGTAAGCATCATACGTAATGGGGATAAACAGCAATGATTCCCATTGAAATCAGGAGTGAAACAAGGTTGCCCACTATCACCATTACTATTCAATATTGTATTAGAAATGCTAGCTTTGGCAATAAGAGTGGAGAAAGAGATTAAAGGAATTAGAGTAAGGTAATGAGGAAACCAAATTATCACTCTTTGCTGATGAGATGATGGTATACTTAGAGAACCCCAAAGATTCTACTTTAACCTTTAACCTTTAACAAAGTTGCAGGATACAAAATAAACCCACATAAATCATCAGTATTCTTATATGCCACTAACAAAATCCAGCACTTAGAGTTATAAAGAGAAATTCCATTTAAAGTAACTACCAGTAGTATAAAATATTTAGGAATCTATCTGCCAAGGGAAAATCAGAAACTACATGAGCAAAACTACAAAACACTTTCCATACAAATTAAGTCTGATCTAACCAATTGGAAAAATATTAAATGCTCTTGGATAGGGTGAGCAGATGTAATAAAGATGACAATACTACCTAAATTGGTCTATTTATTTAGCGCTATACCAATCAGACTCCCAAAAAACTATTTAAATGACCTAGAAAAAAATAACAACAAAGTTCATATGGAAAAACAAAAGGTCAAGAATTTCAAGGGAATTAATGAAAAAAAAAAATCAAATGAAGGTGGCCTAGCTGTACCAGATCTTAAATTATATTATAAAGCAGTGATTACCAAAATCATATGGTATTGGCTAAGAAATAGACCAGTTGATTAGTGGAATAGGTTAGGACCAAAGGTCAAAATAATCAATAACTTTAATAATCTAGTGTTTGACAAACCCAAGTACCCCACCTTTTTGGATAAGAACTCAATGTTTGACAAAAATTGCTAGGAAAATTGGAAATTAATATGGCAGAAACTAGGCATTGACCCACACTTAACACCATACACCAAAATTAAGTCAAAATGGGTCATGACCATAAATGGTCATAAAGAATGAGATTATAAATAAATTAGAGGAACATAGGATAGTTTACCTCTCAGATCTGTGGAAGAGAAATGAATTTATGTCCAAAGAAGAACTAGAGATCATTATTGATCACAAAGTAGAAACTTTGATTATACCAAATTAAAAAGCTTTTGTACAAACAAAACTAATGCAGATAAGATTAGAAGGGAAATAATAAACTGGGAAAACATTTTTATAGTCAAAGGTTCCGATAAAGACCTAATTTCTAAAATATGTAGAGAATTGACTCTAATTTATAAGAAATCAAGCCATTCTCCAATTGATAAATGGTCAAGGGATATGGACAGACAATTCTCAGATGAAGAAATTGAAACTATTTCTAGCCATATGAAAAGATAAGACAACTCTGAGATACCACTACACACCTGTCAGATTGGCTAGAATGACAGATAATGCACAATGTTGGAAGGCATGGGGGAAAACAGAGACACTGATACATTGTTGGTGGAGTTGTGAATACATCCAGCCATTCTGGAAAGCAATTAGGAACTATGCTCAAAACGTTATCCAACTGTGCATACCCTTTGGCCCAGCAGTGTTACTACTGGGCTTATATCCCAAAGAGATTTTAAAGAAGGGAAAGGGACCTGTATGTGCAAGAATGTTTGTGGCAGCCCTCTTTGTAGTGGCCAGAAATTGGAAACTGAGTGAATGCTCCTCAGTTGGAGAATGGCTGAATAAATTGTGGTATATGAATATTATCGAATATTATTGTTCTGTAAGAAATGATCAACCAGATGATTTCAGAAAGGCCTGGAGAGACTTACATTATCTAATAATGAGTGAAATGAGCAGGACCAGGAGATCGTTGTATACTTCAACAACAGTACTATATGATGATCAATTCTGATGGATGTGGCCATCTTCAATAATGAGATGAACCAAATCAGTTCCAATTGAGCAGTAATGGACTGAACCAGCTACACCCAGAGAAAGAACTCTGGGATATGACTATGAACCACTACATAGAATTCCCAGTCCTTCTGTTTTTGTCCGCCTGCATTTTTTATTTCCTTCACAGGGTAATTGTACTCTATTTCAAAGTCCGACCCTTTTTGTACAGCAAAACAACTGTTTGGACATGTATACGTATATTGTATTTAATTTATACTTTTAACATATTTAACATGTATTGATCAATCTGCCACCTGGATGGGGGCAAGGAGGGAAAAAATTAGACAAAAGATTTGGCAATTGTCAATGCTGTAAAATTACCTATGCATATATCTAGTAAATAAAAATTATTAAAAAAAAAGAATTAGGTTAGAAATATTCTTAGCTGTGAAAAACATATTTAAGTTGTAGCATTTCCAACACTGAGTTTACTCAGGTAAGGATCACACAAATCTAATAGAATGCTATTTGTTCTAAAATCTGTTTATCAGAATCTCCTAGATATTTTATCAGTAAGGATACAAGCAAAGCTATATTACTATGACAACAAAAGCATAAATTCTTAAAAAATGAAAAACCACAAAAATGAATGAGTAAAATAGTGGAAACTACATGCAAAAATAAAATTTTATTTTATTATATAAATACATTATTTACAAGATTTCATATGTATATTTGAAAAGTCCTATTTATGTTCCAAGGGGAAAAGACTAATATGGACAAAGAAATGATCCAAATAAAACAAATAAAAAATGTAAAAAAAACCTCCTGTTAACAACTACATGTAAAATTATTAAATATATGAATCCTTTGACACTTTTGGTCCTCATTAAAAAAAAAAGATGATGACATAGATGGTACAAAATAAAAAGGAAGAAAAACAGTCTATTATAATAAAAGTGTATTTTTAAGTTATACTATGACATGTTTTAAAATCACAAAAACTAATTTTTAAAAGATTCATAAGAAGTTTTTTTATCTTGCAATGACCCACTGACAGAAATGATGCATTCTATAACTAATATGCAAACTTACCTTAAATTTTTTCATGGACAAGAAAAAAAGAAAACTATTCCAAATTATTATATCATTTTAATAATCTCTTTCATAAGGAAATTCTCAATTTGCTAATCACTGTTCAGACAATTCAAAGACAATCTTTATGACTAAAGGATCAAATTCTCAAAAAATATAAATTTGTAGAACTACACTGAGGATAGATAGAGGAGAATAGCTATTTGTATAAACAAATGTAAATATATTTATTTAAGGTGAGGAGCAAAGGTTGATGGAAAAAATTATATTATTATGCTGAATATTCATAGATAAAATCTATGAAACAACAAGACCTCATAGATCTTCATGGTTTCCTGGGTGACTGCTTCCCAACAGAATATAGCCATAAAAATTAATGAAGAAACTACTTTGCTTCTGACTGACCTTGTCTAGAAGGCATGAAAGTATTCATGGAAATTTTCAAAATGAATGTAATTATGAAATATGTGAAAAAAGAAGTCACTTCCACTTGTATTAAGCTGCATTATGAAAAAAAGTATTATCCCTATCCCACTGAATTTCTATATTGTACCAGTGACACAAAAAACTATTTTATTAGACCTAAGAATGGCCCTCTGCCAGCCCCCTACTTCTCCTACTTAAATTTGAACTTGCACCAATCTGAAGCACTTATCTCCATGCCAGACAGCACACCAAGTATCCCTTTAAAAATGGTAAACAAAATTTAATTTACAAAACAACCCTAGCTGTATCACCCTCTTAATTCCTACCTCTTTATTCACTCTGATCCTTCTGAAAAAAATATCTGAGAGCAGACTCAGGGGAAAAAAGACATATAAGAAATATATGAAACCATTCATGACCTATAAATTGCTCATAACCCAAAGCAAATGCCAACATTTCATTTCTATCACTCATAACTGGTTGTACCCAGAGTGAATGAGATCAAGAGATTAACATAGAGATGGACATAGATCAGTATTATGTTTCTTGGACCAGTATGGCCTCTCTTAGACTAAGATTTTTCTCTTTTGTTTATTGATATTTGCAAAAGAAATTATATAACATACAAGGTCCTTTCTCACCTAGCCACTATTCAATTTACAGGTAAAACCTGATGTAATCTTCTGATTTAAAATTGGTCTTTAAGAGAAAATTTTAGTAAAAGCAAAAAAAAACAAAAAAAAATCCCTAGCATTTTGCTTATCAGATGTAAAATATATAATTTAATTTCAAAACCAAAGCAGACAGTGCATGAATATAATAAATCAAAGAGTAAACCACCTGACAAATAAATGGACCATAGACTTCAACTTTATTGATAGACTATATTGTTTCTTCAGTTTTTCAAGAGAAGGAAAATAATGAAGTTAACTCTTTATTTGATTTCTTTCTTAGCAACTTAAAATAAATGTTAACATATATGTTAAGATATTATTTTATTTTACTTTATTTCAAAATAATTTTACTTTTTGTTAATTTATATATGACAAGCATTGATTTCATTCATCTTTCTTTCTTCCAAAATCTTCCCCCAAGTAAATTCTCTCTTGTGTAAAAAGAATATATTTAAGTAAGACAAAAAATAAATCCCATAAATCCATTCCTTTTGTCATTTCTTATGGCACAATAATATTATATTCCATTTATGTCATAATTTGTTCAACCATTCTTCAAATAATGGACAATCTCTTGTTTTCCAGTTCTTTCTTATGACACAATATTTGTGTATATATCGGTCTTTGATAACTTTGTCATATAAACTATTGTAGTAAGCAATTAAGTAGGGCTGCATCCTATAACATGCATATTATATTAGTGCCAATATTCAGATGAACAACACTGCTTAGAAAGAACATTATCTTAAAGTCCCAGTTTTGTCGTTTAACAACTATGAAACCTTAGGTAACTCATTTACATGTAATGAACCTTTATTTTCTTATCTTAAAATAGTAACAATAATAATTATGGAAAAAATAATTATAGAGAAGTTACAGCCCACCTGTCAAAGCAATTAGACAAAAGTATGTATATAATTTTCTTTCTTTAAAGTATATGCTCTTCATTATATTGAATGATCAAGAACTATTGCTCTTTCTTTATTGTAGAAAGACAGGACCACTAATATCGGTAGAGCTTTGAATTGATCCAACCATTTAGGAAAACAATTTGGAAATTATGTGAACACAAGCATGTAAAATGTTCTTCTAGTTTGACCTAGAGATTCACTAATTATATATTCCAAGGAAGTCAATGAAAAAAAGGAAGGACATTTGTTACACCAAAATATTTATAGTGACACTTCAATGAACAAAGAACTGGAAATGATGTACATAGCCAATAAAAAATGGCTAAACAAGTTGTGCTACATGAATATAATAATATATTACTGAGATACAAACAATGATGAATATGACCAATTGAGAGAAGAACAGGAGGATTTATGGAATGATACAAACTAAAGCTAATAGAACCAGGACAACAGTCTATAAAATGGTTATAGCAATGTAAATGGAAAGAACAAGAACAAGATAATTGAAATTTTCAGCTGTGAAATATTTATGATAAAGCTAATAATAAAAGAAAAGCTATCTCCTCTCTTCTATTGTCAATTTTTAAAAAACATATTAGTGTTGCTAAATGTTTTTCCTCTTCTTTTCTATACCTTATTATACAGGATTGCTTTCTTGGAATGGGAGAGATACATTTGGAAATATAAAAAGTGTGAAGACAAAGATGTCAATAAAAATTTATTGTGAAAAACTACCTTCTCCAAATTCTTAAGAATCACATAAGAAAAAAAAGAATTTTACAGCTATAATAATGTAAGCTCAAAAAATTCTTATGGTTTTTTTTTTGTTTGTTTTTTTTATTGAGAGGAAAGTATTTCAAGCTAGATTATCTAGAAATGTGTTAACTATGCTACAAGAAACAAAGCAAGACTAGTCAAGCCATATATTCACTTAGTGGGAGAGAAGCCTCAGAGGGCAGAAGAGAAAAAAAAATTAAGATTTCACACTTCCTTTCTTACCATTATATACTTATGTAAACACTTTCCCTGGTCATATAGAGTCATTTCCAAAAGATAGTAATGAGATTTTTTTGAAGCTAGATGGTGTCATGAATACCATCCAATCCAAACCTTTTATTTAGGGAAAATGAGGCCCAAGAAAAATAAAACCTTTAACCAAGTTGATGACAAAATTAGTTAGTAGCAGAGGCATAATTAAACTCAGGTCTCCTGATTCCCTAGACTCTGCTACTTCCTACATCATTCGATATAATAAATAATAGTGTTTATATGTAGTGACAATGAATTTGCTATCCATAATTATTATGGAAATCACAATTTGCCCCACCAAAAAACTGTCTGACACCTAGTCTAGATAATAAACTCTGAAGTTTGTTGCATGAGGAGATGAAATTCTATATTTTCCATGCTGCTGCTATTATTTGTGACTTTGAAGACCTTTATGAATATGTTTGAATTGTGCTCAATTCTGCTTTTTAAAAAATTAGTTTAAATTATTTTTAAAATCTAAAAATGCAAATACTTCAGTCAAACTAATAGTACTCAAGGCTGCTACATAAAGATTGACTCAAGAAGTTGAGCCAAATACCCGTCATGGCTTTTTTCTGGGCCTAAGTCCAGTATTCCTAAACTAGCTACGGGTTTCTTTCTCTACTCTGCATTTTACCCAGGACCCAGGGGTCACTTTGCTGCTAAAAATATATAATTTTCCACCATCACTCCTAATATTAAAATACTAAAGCAAGTCTTTTACTCTAAAACCTCAGCAAAACAATCAAATACATGCACCCATTTTTATCAAAAATCAGTGGTAATTATAAAAATCTCCAGGGGATGATCAACAAGCCATGGCTGGCAAGCTCCCTATACAGTTATGAAGTAATCTGTAGCTTTGTTCCAGTGGAATTGAGTCAATAATAAGAAAAACATCTAAATCTCCAACTGCCTCCTCTCCAAGTAGCACTCATAGTGTGTGGGGAGAGGGAGAAGACAAGACTTAGTTGCTACTTCTCTAGTGAATTCATTATATGGGGTAGGGAGAGGTCATGTCTAGCTAAGTAGAAAAGGTAGACAGGATTTCCGTTTATTCCTTTTTTAAAGAAAATATGTAAATAAAAACCTTCTTAAAATGGGAGATGTATATTCCAAAAGAATGGGATCTGAGTTATGATATCAGACAAAATAACTTATTTTTCATTTATGATAACAATGGTTAGAGGACCTGAAGGGAGTGAAAGCTCCAAGATGTCTCCAATTAAGGAATATGTCATATGCTAAAAATGAATCCTCTTTTCTCTGGCATTATGGCAGGCTGTGTCCTAAAAATCCTAAAGGTCAACCAGAAGTGATAATCTCAAATTCAGCTGTCCCAAGAGGAGAGAATTTAGAAAGGTCACAGAACATCAGAGGTAGAAGGGACTTTGGAGATCACGTACTCCAATCTTCTCATTTTCCAGATGTGAAAATTGTGCCCCAGAGAGAAGTAACTCTCCAGAGAGAAGTAGAATCAGGACTAGATGCCCTGGTCTCTTGACCCACAGTCTAAAGAAGATTTCCATTTGACTGCTACACTGCCTCTCTAAAGAAAAGCAACCTATCTTAATGAAAAAAAAAAATCTTTATTATTTTACACATCAGTAGGTCAATATTCACAGATGAATATGAAAGTTGCATTAACAAAGAAATTCTCATTGTTGCATTCCACACCTATATTACTCCATTATTCCATGGAATTTTAAAAATTATTTTTGAAATTAAATTATTAATTTATTTTAAATTATTAAAATTATAACAGCAAAACAGAATAGAATGCATATCTGAAATAAATAAGGAAAATTAACTATTAAGAATAAGTCCATTCTTAATTAGGTAATTAGAATGAAAAATAAGTAGAAGGATAGTTGCATCAATTAAGCTTTTTAAAAAGATGAAATAATTTTCATTAAAGGAAAATACAATGGATTTAAAGTAATTAATTTAGAGTTAGATGGTGCTTGTCTAATGGGTTAGCTAACCTATCCTCCTCATTTTATGGGGAAACAAATTAAGACGCAAAGGTTGTGACTTGCCTCAAACTCACAAAGAATCACAGAATTAAAATCCTGGCCCTCTGATTAAAAAACAAATATTCATATTCCACTGAATAAAAAATAAATAATGATCCTGTCTTTTCTTTTTTTACTGACTTTATCATCTTGAGCAAATAATTTCTCTTCTGATTCTGTCACCATTTGAAAAATGAGGGTTGGGGATGCGGATTTGAATTCTAGTTGTCCTTCTTTATGACTTCACCTGGGATTTCTTGGCAAAGATAGCAGACTGGTATGCCATTTCCTTCTCCAGCCCTTTTTTACAGATGAAAAACTGAGGCAAATAGGATTAAGTGATCTGCCCTGGGTCATACAGCTAGTAAGTGAGGATGGATTTGAAATCACAAATATGAGTCTTCCTGACTGTTCCACCCAGCTGCCCAATGAATTCTGGATATCTTCTTAAGTCCAAACCCAATTATGATCCAAGAATCAAGTCAAATACTAGCTGGATAACAGTTAGGTAAATGTTAAGGAACGCATATAGAGCAAATCTGATATCTCCTCAATATCCAAGAATATTACCATCTAGAAACATTTAAAATTCTCCATATTCAATTTGATTCTCAATTCCACACAGAGCCTTTGATAGATTGAGACTTGGTTGAAGAAAGGTTTTCACTGAAATTGCTCACATTGTGGGAAAAGAAATAAAAGGCTTTGTCATAGAGAAGAGGGAAAGGTTAACATTTCCAAGGATAACCTTTGGCTTTATGTGAAAAGGAAGAAAATAAACTCAAAGACCAGGCCAGCACACTACATGTAATCCTTAGACCTCTCTCTAACAGCTTTACAACTTTTCCACAATGGGCCTACCATAATGCCTCAGCTATTACACATCCCAGACACCATTTCAGGAAAGCATCTCAGGGAGAAAGGAAAGCCCACAATTTGGTCAGACTTGATTATCCAGGCTTCTGCTTTCTCAGAATGCTTAACACTTAGCCTTTTAGTTCTTGCTAATGTTTCATGAAGTAATAATTGTAAAATTCTTAGCACAATGCCAGGCACACAGTAAACAAATAAATGTTAACTATGATGTGAATTGGGGATGCTAGTGCACAGCTATACAATAAAGAATTGCCCATGTTATGCAAATGAAGACTCATTGGTTGAGGTATAGACATTTTTCAGCTTCTAAACTGTTCTTTATTTACCTTCAGAGTAAGATAGCTTTTCACATAAGATAAATATCAATCTCTTATTCATAAATGATTTTGTAGTCTAAAAAAGTATGTGTGTAGGAAAGTACAAAGACCCAGATGACGTCTCCAAAATCAGGATGGACTCAGAGTCTAGGATAACAAACCCAAATGTGTGGAATCTCTAGCTGTTAAAGGGTTAAGGTACTTTTTCATGGATTTTCTTTTTACTTCCTCCCCCCAAAGCTTCTACTTCAATAAATACAGATCATTTGCATTCCAAAAGCAGGGGGTGGAAGACAGTTTGCCACTCCTGTAACTTAAGTGTACAGGATTATTGCAGGTGCAGGCAATTAATAAGCAGAATGCCCTGCACCCCTGGTCCTCTGGGACCCTTCAGAGAGCAGTAAAGAAACATTCTAGATCTCAACTGGGTTACAAATAGAATTAAGCAGAGAAAACTTAGGCACCCTGTTCTCATTTTCCCCATTTTCTTTTGAAATTGAGAACACACAGAGGATTCACTTTGAAGTGAGGGCTGTCTGAATATGATATTATTGATTTCCATAGCATGTTTCTTCTCTACAATGCGGATGTGCATTTTTCAAACATATTAAGCCAGCTTTTGATCCGATTTGTTCCACCAGCTCTAAGTATAGAGATTGAAGATCATCACTATATATGGGCTTGCTGGGTCTAAAGCAGAGAAAGATTGGTCTGTCTCAAAAAAAAAGCCTGGAAATATCCCATCTGAAAACTCTTTTCAGTCCTCCTCAGCCTAAACATTTTATTGAAGGAGGTCAAAGGTCACCAACTGTCAAAACACAACCAAAATTACCCAGTGCTCCTGCAAGGAAACCGAGCAGACTCAAGAGTCAGAGTTCACGAGCTGGGCTTCTTAATGCATGTAGCAAACAGTAAAATCGCTGTTAAAAAGTTACAGGTATATTCCCCTAAATCTTACTGATTTTTACAAGTTGTCCAGTAAGTTAAAAGAACTGGCCTCTAAAATGTCAATGTACAGACTGAATTAAGCTGTTCAAGAACAAGGGGAAAAAAATCTTCAAACTTTGAACTGTCAAAGCAAATGGCCTAACAAACTCCAAAGCACCAGATGGTTTCATAAACCCAAAAGTTCATAAATCTTCCTTTAAAGTTTCCAATTTCAAAAAGAGATTGTTTTCTTTGTGGGATTTTGCACCCGCCTCCTTTGGCAGCCCTTCCCATATCCACCCCTATCTCCACCCCCACCCCCACCCCCACCCTTTTTTTTTTTTTTACCACTGAGTATCTGACCCAAAAAACCTAATTGCCTTTTAATCTTTTTTGCTGTACAAGTTGGAAACAGCCAGAGTAGGTAGAGGAAGCCTAAGCATGATTCCATCTTTCAAATGGGGCAGTTTGGAAAGAAGACCTGGAATTTCTGTTTATAATTCTTGACTTTCTCATTATGATCTAAAACACAATGAAAGTGCAAACATTTAGGATCTTAGTGAATCCATTTTGCATTTTGAAGGTGCCTAGGAAAAGGAGATGGTTCTATTATTTATTGTTAGTTTATTTATAAATATAACACAGGGGAGTAGGGGAGAAAAAAGTCAGATTTCCGGTCTTTTAGGATATAGTGTTTAGAGAAAAGCTTGGAAAGTATTTCTCTGAGGCCCACCCAAATGGAGCCACATACTGAAGTGAGAAAAGCCTGCAGTATTCTGCAGTAACATAATATACCCAGAAAGGACATTCTCTCAAAATTCCTATGTGCCTATGTATATCTGCAAAAGGCAATATAATCTGACATCCAGGTTAGATTTTCAAGAAAGCAGTTGTCTGTCTAGTATGTATGAAGGGAGATCCATCTTTGGGTATTAGGTTTTTATTTTTGTTTTTGTTTTCTTTTTTGTCCCTAAGAGTTCTCTATTAATATGCAAATATTTCAAAAGGGGTGGAACCTTAAATACTTAGCACCACAGTTACTCCCATATTAGGGATTAGCAGTATAATAGGAATTTGGAACATGTGCAGACCATATCAGCTTTCTGAAATGGCATCCCCACGTGGAGGCACAAGGCAGCTGCTTCCTATCATGAAGGAAGTACATGTAAGGACTTTTTTAAACTGGTTCCCATTGACTAACCATGTGGTTGAGAAAAGCAATTTATCCATTGACTACAGATTTTAAAATATGTTGGTGTTTTCAAAAGGGCCAGAGTCTCAGCTCTAACTAAATCTCTATGATGCATTCACATCTTGGGGAGAGCAATGACTCTTTCATTCATTCATGGTATCCAGTGAGACCATCTAGTAAATATGCTCAAAATAATAATGGCAAGAAATATCTCATTGCTAGTTAAGAAACATTTTCCATTCCACTGCTTAAAACATGTTTCTGCTTTTATAGATCTATTCTGTCTCAAACCAAACTCTAGCACAATGGCCTTCGGAGAAATACACATATGCATGATCCACCCATATCCACTGACATACTGAAAAATAGTAATATACCTAAAGATAAGAAATCCTATTAAATCAAAATAATGACCTCTTTATGATCCAGTTTGGAAGCCTATGTTCATCATGAAGTCCCCTCTGATTCTCCCATATTCTTCTGGACTTTCTCCTTCTGGGATCTCTCCTGTCTTCCTGCTTTGCTTCTATTCTAACCTTCACTCAGCTGTCATAATGGTCTTCCTAAATATTTGACCTGACAAAGTTACTTCTTCTGCTCAATAAACTCTTTGTTCCGTAATAACTCCAGATTATATTCCGTATGTGTTTTAATTTTTTTTCCTAACTTGGCCCCTTCCTACCTTTCTAGTATAAAAAAAAATTTCTGAGTATTCCATTGACACTGGATTTTTTGTTGTTCCTCACACAAAATACTCCATCTCCTTTTCATAGGCTGTTTGTTCTTCATCCCTGGAATCTTCTCCATCCTCTTCCTCCTATCTTCCTTAAAATTTCAGCCTTCTGGAAAAAAGTTTTTCTTGGTCCATTTTTTTTAACTGCCACCACTAGTGCCTTACCTCTGAAATTACTTCCCATTTGTACTGCATATATCTTATAGTTATATAGTTAATAATTGTTTCTTTCTCCACTTCCCACATTTGAATGCACACTGAGGTCAGATACATTGTCTTTGCTTTTCTTTGTATCCTAACTAATTCATAGTAAACTCTTTTTAAAAAAATCCTTGTTGATTGGTCTCTTACATTTTCTAATTGTACTATAATGTAGTTATTTTCATACATGTCTTTTCCCTCTTCCCATTAATGCCCTCTTTACAATCATAAGCTCCTTAAGGCTAAGAACTATGTGCTTTTTTTTTTTTTTTTTTAAATCCCTAGGACCCATACCATTGTGAATTTGAAGGGATATGTTATCTCTATGTTTCCATTCTCTTTTAATCAGATATTAAGGAAACCAAGACCATCCATTGTATCTGAGGCCATCACCAGTGATCTTAACTTTTGCCCTGTCACTGAACTTCAATGACTCAGGAAGAATGAGGCTGATGACTTGGTGTAACTCTTGCCTCACTTAAATCCAATTCATTCCCAAGTCCAGACATCTAAAATGAAAGAGGAACAACAACAATAACCCAGATGATTCTTTAGCCATTTCTTAAATTTTATCTTCTCCATCCAGCTAAAATCATGAAGTTAAAGATCAACATCTCCAAGAAGCCTTCTCTAAATAGACAAAGACTATAGGAGTAAATACAATAGGGCATCATTTCTTTCCTTAGAAGTACATGACATATTTTTATGGATAGCAATGCCAATTTTTCCATTATTCAAGGGCTGATTAAATACAGCATGAGATTCTCTTTGCCTTTTGCCAGTAATTTCTTCCTTTGACCCTCCCTTTCTTTAGGCAATTGTATCAGCCCTTTGGGGGAGCATATTGGAATAGATAGACTACTGGACCATAAGTTCTAGCATATCCATCACATATCTTATGAATACCCATGTGCTGAAACTGTTGTTCAGATCCCAGACATTAATTTGTTAGTTGAATAACCATGAACATGTCATTTAAAGTCTCTTAGTCCCAAGTAATACCTCAAGATCAATCTCTAAGTTGACAGAGGCTGGTTGACAGATACTTGATGGATAAGATTGGGCAAGAGATTAAAAACAACCAATTTTGTGACTTTTTATTTATAAACATGAGTCATAAACCATTCACTTACATTGTTTTCTAATGAAGGAGGCTGAAACTATTGTCTAAAATAGAGAGCTTTTTTTTTTTTTTTTTTAAATTATATGGGAATTTGAATGAGGAGGATTCCATTACCAACACCATCACTAAATGCAACTATCCATGAAAGGAGAATTCTTTGGCTTATTTCTATTTGCTTTTCTGTATTGTTAGTTTATAAACTCTCTGATTACAGGAAATAGATGTTCACTACCTGACTCTCTTTCCGAAACTATGTCAGGTGCAAACAGAAGCTTAGTAAATAGGCACAGACAAAAATTAAAACTAAGACAGGTGTTGTGTATCAACAGGTCACAGGGCTATTCAGTGTCAAAATGAGATGAGGATCTTTTATGGAGGTAATACATAGGAAATAACCTCAATTGTATATAGAAGCTTTAGGAGTTAAGAACAAAAACTACCCAAGAATAAGCAACATGCCAATGATTGAGCACTGAACTGTGAGTCAAGAGATCAGATATGAAGTGTGAGTTTTGTTACTCACTGACTATGAAACTCTGAGCCTCTCAGTTCTTCATCTGCAAAATGAGACTCTGACTAGATTCCTTTTTCTTTCTAGCAATAGCATAGAGTGATTCTACAGACACAATTGGAACGTGTGTGATCTGTGAATGAATTATAAATAGCTTATATGTATATACTCAGATTTCCAGGAAGCATCTGGGGACCTCAGAAATGAAGTTAAAGCATTGCAAACCAGTTAGCTTGATGATAAATCAGATTGAAAAGATCAGATATCGGGAAGACCAACCTGAGGTAAAATTTGGCCTCACTTACTATGAGACACTAGGAAAATCATTTAATCTTTGCTGCCTCAGTTTCCTCAATTGTAAATTGTGGATAATAATTGTACTTTTCCAAGTGAGATGTTATTTATAAAGTGCTTACCTCAAAGGTTGGCACATAATAATCATTTAATAAATGATTCCACTAAGGTCATAAAAAGAAAATTAATTTGGATCACAAGCTTGTAAAAAATTTTTTTTTCAGAATTGTAAGTAAAATGTAAATTCTTTGAAATAGAGTCATTGACACTACTTAATAAGGTATATTAGAAAAAATGAATTACTAGCTGATTTAGTAAATATATAATTACAATTATATAATGTGGTTTGTCGATAGTGGAAGGAATACTTCATTAAGGTAAATAAATAATGTACTGAGTTTCCTGAACTTTTTCAAGATTATCTGTTCTTCTCTCTGGTGATTGTGAGAAGTCTGAGCAAAAGGAATGCAAAAGGTTAGGTGACCTCTTGGAAGTATCTTAGAATACTCTAATTAATTAAATCTTAATACCAAACCTCCGTTCAAGAAGTCCTTGCAAAAATGACCATAGGCAGCTTTTAAAAGATGTGTTACCCAATGAAAGTTCTGATTTGATTAAGCCAGGCTTTCTCCCTTCCTCACTCCTTCATTCCCCCAGCCTTCCCCAAACCCCTCAACACAGTAGAGCCAGCTTGGCAGCAATCATCCCAGCCAGGACCTGCTAACAGACTAACCAATGTGTGTGAAAGCTACATCAGAGAGGTAGCAACAGCAGCAGAAGGGTATGCTTATCTGGTTTTATTCATAGCCCAGAAAAGCCTTTGGAACCTGAAATGTTTGGGACAAACCTTTCAAGCGAATGAAAGGTCTCTCTCTGCAGTCCTCCACGGAGAGTCATGAACACTGTCACAGGCCTGTCAGATAAAAGTTAATTGTATCTCTTGTTGAGTGATCTTTCTGCTCGGCTTTTAAGAAACTTGCAGATTTCATTTCAGAGGGTGAAGGGCAAGATGAAATTCTCTCCAGATGTCAAAGTTTTGTGGCTTGGGGGAAGGGCCACCCTATTCTCAGCTCAATCCTCTCTCTGAAAAAGAGGGGACCAAGGCAGCAGCAAACAACAACAAAACCCATGCCACCCCCCAACTCCTGCCCTTCACAGATCAAACTGTCTAAATTAAAAACCTTTCTGTGCCAAGAAAGTGGCTGAAGGGGAACGGAAGATGATCAGTTGTTACTGGCACGTTTGTAAGCTCTGAAAGATCCTGAGTTTCAGCTATATACAAACGGCCGAAGCCATCACTGCTTCACACTGGGATTTTATGGGGATAATGAGCCCTTTATTAAAACAAAATATCTGCAACATCCATTAGGGTTCACACAGCAAGAGGCATTCCATAGACTGTCTGTCCATGCACAACAGGGAGGAGGCCCTCAGCTTGGCAAAATAAACGAGGCTTTTCCTCAAACTCTCTCTAGGCCTTCTGGCCTGTTCCAGTGAGAGAGGGCCTGGTGACTGGGTAGCTTTTATCCCAAACAGCCTGCTTAAAACGATAAGGGACTTTGACAGCCACCAAACATATCCAGAGATCATTCACTCACGGGCATCAATCGACAATTTTATGGATGCTGGCTTAATGATTGGTACTGAAAAGATTGTATTGAACCAACTTAATAGAAGAAGAAAAGGAAGAAAATGTCTTGTTAATAAAACTGAAGCAAATTGCTAGTAGTTTTTCATCCTCCGTTAATTGTTTGAATCGTTAGCTCTTTTGCTGGCAGAATACTTGGAATCTATTGCATAGTCTTTCATGGGAAGGTTGCCCTCCTACCTTCATTGGGGGATGAATCTCCAAGCATATTAAATGCTATTTAATGACACTAACACAATTTAGTGTATTTCTCTACAATACTACAAATAACAAATAGTAGAAAGCACATACCAAATTATTTGCATGGTGAGTTCCATCATTGAAATTAAAATGTTAATATTTGGAGATTCAGAGCAATACTCACTGCTTTTCAATAGAGGACCAGTTCACTGCAATCAACCAATGCTTCATTTGTTCACTGGTCACCTATTTGGTGATTCTATTCAAGGAATAATTCATGCACTGATGTGTTAGGATTCTTACAGATGTTATGATCCAGAACTTGAGACAAGGTAATCTTGGTTCACACCTTTCAAGGAGTTCAAACCTTTGAGGGAGTTTACACCTTTAAAAGAGTTCAAACCTTTGAAGGAGTTTACACCTTTAAAGGAGCTCACTCATTGGTCCTTTAAGGAGCTCCCACAAGCCCAGAGAGTACCCACAAGCCCATTCTCTGAGAGGATATAAGGAGCCAAGATTCAGTGGAGCCAGTCAGTCTGGATTGGGTCAAGAAGACTTCCCAGGAGAACTTCAGGGAAACTTGAGGAGATTTGGAGAGCCAGAATTTCAGTAGGGTAGATTCTCAAGTCCAGGAGATTCACAAGTCTGTTCATGGACTTCTGGAAGATTCACAACTAGGATTGGATTCTGGGAAACCCATAATCCCACACTCTTGGAGGCAGAGTCTGATTCATTCCCATGTCTACCTTCGTGCTGGCTGGAGGCTCTGGATTCAGAGGGAGCTGGAGACTGAAGCTGGCTGGAGACATTCTGACAAGAGCTCATTGGGGAACCAAGGAGAGAGATAGGCCTCTATTAAAGCTAGCTGGAGCCCAGGAAAAATTCAAGACTTTGAAGGACACAATAGAGAATCTGGACTTTAACTCCTGGCTGCATTTGAGGTGATTATTGAACTGAACTGAAAGGAAGGCTGCCTCCAGAAGCCTCCCCAAGAAACCTGCTCCAAGAGAACGATCATAATTTAGAAAAACAGAACATTACACTGGTGATCTGTGAGCTTGTACCAAACTGCAAGCTAATAGCCCATGGAAGTTAAAAATGAAATAAACCTACATTGGAAGCAAAATAAATGAATGTTGGAATGATCAAGTCAGAAGTTTTTGATGTTGAAAAAAATCATGGGTATACTTAATAGGGTAGAATGATTGGAAGGATATATTTTCTTTAAAAATAATTTAATATAAATGAATAACCATCAACAAAGGCAAGCGACTAAATAAATATTTCCCAATAAGAGATAAAGAACTGAACAAATTAACAGACCACAAACTAATAAGAACTCTATTTGTTCTATGTCCCTTGCCAAATCAATCAGGGATTCTAGTTCCTCTGACTGTTTTCTTTGTTTTAAATGAAGCTATAGTCTCCATTTTATGTGTAGTTCTGCTTCTCATTGGCCAAACTAGATTTCTTTATATTCATATTTAATTTTTAATGGTACATTAATATTCGGTGAAGTCACTGTAATATAGAGGATACAGTGCCAGCTTTGAGGTACATTCATCAGACAGACTATATGCTAGTTTGGTGACCATGGGCAAATGACTTAACCTCTCAATACCCAGGCATCTCTCTCATATATAATTACTGAAGAATTATGGACATAGATTTGCCCTGTGGATGGAATACCCACATCAGCAGTTTCCTATATCTGAAATCAGAGGCTTGAAATCAATCCTGCCTCCAATTCTTTTCTCCCCAAAAAAACTTCTCTTTCTCACTTCCTTGCCTTCATACAATCTTTCTCTCAAAGCCACAAGCACTACCTTTTTATCCCTGCATCTTGATATCCCTAGCTTTCTTGCCTTCTCCTCTACAAAGCTTCCTAATTATCAGGGCTATTGCTTCTGAAAATTATTTTGAATATTCTTTGCACCTATTTCTCTATATGTTAATCTTCACCTTATCTTTCCCTGAATTAGGCTTTCACCCCACTTCTGGGTATCTCCACACATTGTCTCAGTTTACAGGTTCTTGTTATATGCTGTGTTCCATTATTAAAGGGTGAGTTTCCAGAGAACAAGACCTATCTTGCTTACTTGATTTAGTAGCCTCAGCACTTAGAACAATGTCTGGACCATAGTAAAGGCTTAATAAAAGTTCACTCTCTCTCTCTCTCTCTCTCCCTATCTTTCTCTGTTGCTCTGTTTCTCTGTGTCTCTATCTTTGTATCTCTCTCTATTCTGTCTCTGTCTTCCTGGGTTTGTCACTGTCTCTGGGTTGTTCTCTATCTATTTCTCTCTCTCTTTCATTCTTTCTTTCTTTCTGTGTGTCTGTTTCTCTTTCTCTCTTGCATCTCCTCTTATGTAAATCACCTAACGACAGAGTTTCATTTTTGTCATTATATTCTCAGATGCTAACACAATATCTTCTACATAGTAGATGTTTAAGTGTTTGTTGAATTAAATTACATTTTTTTTCCAAAACCTTTTTTCCTTTTGTTAAAATTATAGAAATATTTATTTTTGTTTTGTGAAATCCTCTTATCTGTATAAAAATATCCATAAATTTTATTTATTTTTAATTTCTTCTGTTGGTTGATCTGTAATGATTTTCTTCCTCTTCAGAGTTGGACAAATAATACATAACTCCTTTTGCAAATTTTTATTAGATTTTATTTTGCTTTATAATTGCTTGGTTTGCCTTGTCTTCAAGCATCTTTGTGGTAGACAATATTTTCTTATTATTTTTTTGTTAACTCAGATGTAACAAAATACTCTAAACAATGTTTATATGGCATATATCCATAAGTATATTTATTTACATATTCACACACATATGTACATGTATTTGACTTGGACTTATTTTGCAGATATAGGCACTTCATTTTGTAGATCACCTTCCTCCTACACTCTTAAGTTCCTCTCAATCTGCTATCTTGACAAGTAATCCAAAGGGGTTTCTTTTCAAATTTGATTTTTAAATTTATGTTTTCCAATTTTTTGAGACGTCTGAGCTGTGATATATTATGGGATCATAGGATCTTAGATGTAAGCCAAAAGGGAATAGATATAAAGTTGAGAATATGAGCTTCTTAACAGGTGTTTGATAGGATTTAGAGAAGAAAAGTATTTCACAAAGATATACAGATATGAGAAGATAACAAAATAATCTAAAAGGAAAGAAAATGGCAGCAATCCTGCATGTGTTGCAGGATTGTAGGCAGTAGCAATGAAGTGTAAATCACAGAAAGGGGAGCCAGAGTTAGACAAACTAACAATAGATTCAGCACAGAAATTCGGATTTGGTTATTGATCAACAAATGGGCAGGTAGAAATGAGCTCTGAAGTTCAGGATCACCCTTCAATTGAATCAGGGTGAAGAATAGAGTCAAAAGTGAAAATAGTTCACCAAATTAGGGCAAATATCAACATTGGTTATCAGTAAATCAGAAAATCTGATAAGGAAGCTTTGCCAACTAAAGGTTGAGATAAATCGGATTGATCCAAAGCCATGCAGGTGGTCAAGAATTTCATCCAGGAATCCAAGGGGCAGGACAAAGTAGGGAGGAGAACAGATACAAGGAGACCTTGACTCTGGAAGAATTTGTTCCAACCAGAAGATTTTAAAAATACTTCTTGGTGTGGGGAAGGACAAATTCTCAATTTGTAGGGTCTGATTTTTTTTTTTTTTAAGGAAAAGAATAGGTTACATATTACAGGTCAGTAATTTTAACTTAATTTCCTGACAAAATTCCAAAATTATATTAAAATTATATAAGAAGCTGGATAGTGAATATCTAGGATAGGAAATGATGATTACAAATAGCTATCATGTTTTGTTTTGTTTTATCAACAACAGTCCCTATTTTACCTCTATTTTAGCAAAGTGTTTAATAAACTATCCCATCTTTTTCTTATGAATATCATGGAGACATGTGCCTTAGATAATTGTACAATTATGTGGATTGAGAACAAGCCGATTGGCCAGACTCCAAGAGGAGTCAATCATTAACGATTCACTATCAATGTGGAAAGAGATGTCCAGTGGAATGGTTTGGGGGATCTTTTCTTGGCCCTGTTGTGTTTCACATTTTAGCAATACTAGAATCAAGGACTACATGGCATACTGATCAAATCTGCAGATGACACACATAGATGACACAAAGAAGGATTTCAACATTCTTCCTAGTCTAGCATTCTGGGCCAAATTGAATGGGATGAAATCTAATAGGAATAAATGTAAAACCTGAAACTTGTATTGTTTTTCAAATCATTTCACATGTATAAGATGAAAGAATCTTCATTAGGCAGTAGTTTATCTAAAAATCATCTCAACTTTAAGTGAATTAAAAGGTCAATAAACGTCAAAACACTGGACAGGTTTCTAACTAGGATTCAGCAATGGGACGCAGCTGGTGGAACAGTAATTAAGAGGGCTAGGCCTAAAGTCAGGAAGCCTTGAGTTCCAATTTGGCCTCATACATTTACTATCTGTGTGATCCTAAACAAATCACTCAAACTTATTGCCTCAGTTTACCCAATTGTGAAATGGGGGAGCACCTACCTCATGATATTGTTATGAGAAATAAATGAGATAATATTTGTTAAAAACTTCTTAGTACAGTGTCTGCAACATAGCAGACATAAATGCTTAACCCTTGTTCCCCTTCCTTTTTCCTCTGCCTTAGTTTATCAGTAGACTTTCCTCATTTGTAAAATGGGAATGATAATCAACAACTGCCTCACAGAATTATTGTGAGAAAAAATATAATATTTATAAAGCATTTATAAGTCTTAAGTGATATATATAAATGCTAGATATTTTTGTTAAATTGTTATTATTTAAATAAGAAAGCTAAGATACTTTTAGGCTAAGTCATCATACCCAAGGACATGGAAAGATGAAAAATCTTGTTCTAGTCTGGCCTGGATTATATCTGGATTAATATATTTGTTTTTTACCATGATTTCTTGGAAAGGATATTAATAAGTTGGTATCTATTCAGAGAAAGGCAACCAGGACTTAGAAGAATTTCAAAATTATGATGATCAGTTGAAAGGACAGGAAATGTTTTATCCGGAAAAGCAGTCCAGAGAAGACATGGTAATTGTCTTCTATTACTTAAAAATGTATCATGTAACAGAGGACCTAGACTTGTTCCTCACTGAAGACAGAACTTAGATCAATGAGCAAAGTTGCAAAAAGGTACCTTCAGATTGGATGTAAGATAACAAGAGATAAGCAAAAGCAGTATATATTGCCTCAGGATGGAGTGGATTTCCTTTCACTGGGGAAAGATTGGGTCTTCAGAGAAAGACTGAATTCAGACTATTTATTCAAAAATGTTGTTGAGAAAATTCTTATGCATGTAAGGATTGGACCAGATGACCTCCAAATTTCTTTCTCTTCTTCCAAGAATATGTAATTCGTTTGAGGGAGAAATCTTTTCAAACAAAAGAGAAATGAGTTTACAAATAATGCTTGATACTAGCATTCCTCAGCATATTTCCTTTATTGTTAGGTTAGAGCATCAAAATTATGTATACATTTCTATTAAATGATAGTGTTCATTGCATTAAAAGATTCAAATCACTTATTAAATCACAGAAGAAACTGAGTGACAATGAGTCATCCAAAACATTAAACTCATAAGATACTAAGTTATTTTCAGTCCTTAAAAGCCTATGATTCCGTGTTCATAGTAAGTAATTTTAGGCATTTCAATATAAACAATTAATTCATTCAGTAAGAATTTATTAAGCCCCTATTCTATGCATTACCCAGTACTAAGCAATGAAGAAGATTCAAAGTGTAGCTAAGATCCAGCTCCTGCCTCCACTTAAACTTATAATTGCCTTGTAGGGAATTTGACCCCCTATGGCAGAATATACACCATCTAACTTCAGTGGTATCAGGAATGCTCTATTTAATATTCTGAGTTTTTAAAACTTAAGATCCTTCCCACCTTTCCAGTCTTACAACTTATTCCCCAACTGGCCTCCTGACTGTTCTAAAAAACAAAATGCTCCATCTCTTCTCTGGGGGTATTCTCTCTGGCTACCCCCATGTTTGGAACACTTCCTCTTCTATTCTGGCTACTGACTTCCCTGACTTCTTTTAAGTTTCAACTAAAATCCCACTTTCTACAACAAGTCTCTCCTAATCTCTCTTGATTCCAGTGTTTTCTCTGTTAATCATTTCCTATTTATCCTTTATGTATTCCTTGCTTTACTTATATTTGTTTGCATATTATCTCCTGAATGAAAATATGATCAACTTACAGGCAGGCACTGTTTTTGTTTTGTTTTGTCGCTACAATTCCTGCCTTAATAGATGTTGATTTATTAATCAATATATTGATTTGTAACAATGGAAGATATATTTTATTAATGGCTATACAAATTCCCCAATAAAATCTTTGAATGCCTCAAAATATTGTGGAAGTTAATTTGGTTTCTTTAAAACTATACTGCTAAAGTATAATATCTGCATCTATCAAGTTCTATCAAACTAGAAAGGCTTTGAGCACAGACCTAATGACACGCCTATATCTATTGTCCAAGGAATAGTCTAGCTAAGTTTAGAGGAAAAGAGGAGCTAACATTTACATAGTAGTTATTATATACCAGTCACTGTGTTAAGCACTTTACAATTATTATATCATCCTTAAGACAACCCAAGAAGGTAGGTGCTATTATTATTCCCGTTTTACAGATGAAGAAACTGAGGCAGAAAGGGATTAAAATGACTTGTCCATGGTCACAGAGCTAGTAAATGTCAGAAGATTCTATTTATTGTACCAGCTAATTGTCCCAGCTTTTAGAAAGGTTTATCACTAGACTGTTAGCCATGGATGATGGAATGTTTTGTTTTGATTTTATTTTTGTTTTTTTTCTGGTCAGAGCAATTAATGAAACAGTATGTCCAGATGTATAATATAGAGTTGTTAATACATATTGAAAAAGAGAATGTCATTAGGGTCAATATTATGGTTCTTTGGTGCATTGAGTCATAAATGCTCATATACACATGGAGACAATGTTAATAGGACTGCCTGTGATGCCAGGGAATCTTCCTGGTGAAAAGAATTTCTCAGCACCATCTCTGCAGCTTGTGACATTTGCCCATTGTGATATTTTGCCCATATATTATGATATATTGTGATATATTGTGATAGTTGCCCATTTCATTGACAGATTAAATGTACTGACCTTGGAGCAGCTAGGTGGTACAGTGGGTAAAGCACCAGCCCTGAAGTCAGGAAGAGCTGAGTTCAAACCTGAGTCTCAGACACTTAATACTTTCTAGCTGTGTGACTCTGGTCAAGTCACTTAACCCCAATTGTCTCAGCAAAATTTTTTTTTTTTTTGGTGAGGCAAAAGATTTACTGACCTAGGTCATATAACCATGATGTGCCAAATTTGCTGAATCTAGTCTTCATGGCTTTGCAGCCAACTGTCTATCTACTGTAATTACTACCTCTTACATATGGTAACTAACTGGATGAATATATGTGTTCATATATAACTTTATTCATATCCACACATATACAAATATATACTATATAGTATTTATATACATATCCATGTATATATATACAAATATGTATAAAATATATAGATATGTATATATATATATAATATATTCATTCCATCATGTCTGCAAGCTCTTCATATGCCTTTAGTAATAAAAAGCTTCTTTTGTTTAAAACTATCCCACACCTAATACTTCTCTTAAGGACTATCCTTCAAGTTTTCACCACTTAATTGTAAATAGGAGTACTCTTCTCAAATACCATGCCTTTCTAATTGACTTGTAGCAAAGGAAAAAAGAAAACAGGTAAGAGCTGATCTCTTATCCTTAATTCAATTACAAACCTTCCAATAAACTGGGAAAACAGTCATTTGCAGATCTCATTCAGAATGATAAGATCAGATTCATCAGTCCATACTCAGGCAAAATGTTCATTCATTTCTATTGGAAATCCTGCTTATCTTACAAAGGTCAGTGGTTATGTTATTGTCTATCTCTTTTTTTTCCCCATAGCTCTGGGGCAAAAACTATCTGGGCTTATTAGAACTTGATGAGAGCCTAAGTACTATAGCTGATTGAGGCTGCCAGAGAGGGCACCAATAAAAAGAAAGCTGCTCCTTACTGACAAAGAGGACTGATGAGGAAAGAATCCAATTCTATGATTTATGTAGAGAAGAAAAAAACATTTAGCCTTCAACTTTTCATTTTTCCACTTAAAGGAAAGCTAAAATAATTTTAACCAAACATCTTGAGATAGTTATTTTTTAGATTAAAAAAAGCGAAAGTCCTCCCATTCTACCTCACCCCATCTATCTACTGTTATCAGAAAATTAATTCTTATTGTATTTCAAATCCCAGAGCATTAGATTTAAACATTGGACTTGGATTTGAAAGCTAGCTCAACTACTTGCTGCCTGTAATATTTTGGAGGAGAGGAAGAAGAAATTGTTTTCTCTCCTTGGGCCTCAGTTTCCCCCTTTTAAAATGAGTGTATTGCAAGGGATAATGTTATAAAAAATTACTCATGCATATATACTGTCAAAAAAATATAAATAAAATAAAAATTAAAAAAAAATAAAAAAATAAAATGAGTGTATTGGACTTGCACCATTTTTCAGGACCCTTCTCAATGTTAGATCTGTGTAACAGAAAGAAGGAATAGAGCTGAACTCTGATAATCAATCATGATACAAAGTGTCTATACGTCACAAACTGTAAACCCAAGTTTATCCCCACTTAAAACTATCTATTACAGCTTCATATTTCTTGAATAATACCAGCTGTGCTATTCACTTCCTGTTCACTGTATCATCTACCCTTTGGCTGTTTTGCTCCCTCCACCATTTCCTTCTTTCTACTTTCCAAACCCCTTTATCTGTTGTCTTTCCTTATTAAAAGTTAACTCCTTGGAAGTAAGCATCATCTTGTTATTTTTCTAACCTCAACACACTAGCACAACAGCTAGTATATAATAAGTAGTCAACACATGTTTGTTTATTCATTGTGTTTATTCATAAACACACAATATTTGGAGGACAAATGTGACAATCACTCATGACAGTGATACCTCTCTAAATACAACTTCAGATAATATTGGAGATCGGGAGATGCTACGACATGCCTTTGATATAAAACTAAAACTTCTTAGATGATTCTCAAACATATTCCAAGGGCGTAGAGCACCAGCCCTGAAGTCAAAAGGACCTGAATCCAAGGCCTTCTCTTTCTCATATTTGTGAAGCCAGTTTTTACTCTAAGAGTTTTACATTTGGCCCTAATAATTTTCATGTTACTTTTTATATTGTTGAATCATATCTGATTCTTAATGACCCCATGTGGGGTTTTATTGGCAAAGATTGTACTTTGCCATTTCCTTCGCCAGCTCATTTACAGATGAAAAAAACTGAGGCAAACAGGGTTAAGTGACTTGCCCAAGGTCACATAGCCAGTAAGTAACTGATTTGAACTCAGGTGTTCCTGATTCCAGGGCTGGCAATCTTATCAACTACACCACCTAGCTGCTGTTTCTACTACAATAACAATAGAAGTATCAGTTGTCTTGTCTGGATATGTGGCTAGATGTGAAAAAATCTTAATGACTACTACTTTCTTCTGGTAGATGATAGAAGATGAACAAATGACAGATGATTATATAGTTAGGTAATTTCAGAATGGCTAGAATGCTTAGTTCTGACTGTTTGATACCAATTTGGAAAATCTATTGTGGAAAGCTTGGCCCTGTGCTATTTGCCAATTTTATCAATGACTTGGATAGAGTCATAAATGGTATACTTATCCAATTTGCAGAAGATACAAAGCTAAGAGGGTTATTTGAATCATAGTTATAGAGCTGGAAGAGACCCTAGGGGCCATATAGTCCAACTTCCTCAACTTACAGATGAGGAAACAGTCCCCCCCTCGACTCTGCCTACTGACTTCCTTAGCTTCCTTTAAGTCTCAATTATAATTGCATTTTTTTTTTACAGAAAGTCTTTCCCAATACCTCTTAACTCCAGTGCCTTCCCTCCGTGAATTATTTCTTATTATATATATATATATATATATATATATTTCTACTTGTTCTATCCCTTATTAGATTGTAAGCAACTTTGAGGGGAGGGGCTATATTGCCTCTTTTTGTATCCTTATAGCTTAACACAGTGCCTGGCACATAGTAGGTGACTAAAAACTGTTTATTGATTGATATAAGTTTTTTCTATATTATTCCATTAAGTATTTCAGTAGTCCTTCTTCCTTTATTGAAATGAGAAATGTGATGGATTTTTAATCAGAACTTATAAATTCCTATCTGAACCTTGCTACTTAGTGTCTATATGTTTTGGAAAAGTCACAGCCTTTCTGGAGGTTATCTATCAAATGATGGGTTGCACTGCTACTTTAAGATCTCTCCTAACTCTAAGTCTATGGCACTATTACTTTTCCTAACCAATTTCATATCCTTCTATTCTCCCATCTTCTAGTACAGATAAAAAAAATTAGCTCTCTATCTCACCAGATCCTTTGTTTCTACATTGAAAATCTTATAAATGAACATTTCATTCAGTTTCATAAAATAAAGTGTAGAAAGTCAGTTCCCTGGCTTTTTACCTTCTCTTCAAGGAAGAAGACCTGTACTTCAAAGAGAGATAAGTTACTGGTTCTGCCAGAAATACAAATAACGTACAACATCTAGTAGTTATTGGAGAATTTTCTTAGCTCTCCACACTTGTTGAAGAAGGGCATGGGGAAATCAACCACTGATTGAGTAAGCAGTTTTCCAAAATGAGAAAATTAATATTTATTTAAAAAGTGTACCTAATAGGGACACTAGATTATACTGAATTGTTAATGGACCTTTTGCTATGCAATTGAAAGTGTTTCAAGTATTTCCTGACAATTTATCTTATTGCTCTTATGTAGTAAGAGCTGTTAAAATTATTTTGACTTAGTGCAGTCACATGACCCATAAACAGGATTGAATGGTACTGAAGTTTTCACAAATCTAAACTGAATCCCACCAGTTTACATTTAATTCAACTTAGTTGAGTAATTTGGTTTGTTAAGCATTTGTTCAACATATTATGTCAGGTTGTGAGGTTATATTCAGGAGGTTTACATCCTACCATTATTATTCTAATATTACCTAAATAATATTATCTATCATTATTGCTAACAAGTCCCCTTGCAGTATATTCTTTCCTTATGCCATTTAACAGTAGCTATCTCCACAATATTAATTGATTTATGAACATCAATTAGCTTTTACAAAGGGTCATGTAACCAAGTCACATATTAAGAAAAGTTGGTATAAGACATTTCCCTTAAAAATCTAGGATATATTTACTTACAAGTGCATACAGAATCAAGTTGAGCATGATAGATCTTTTTCCATACTCCAGACTACTGGGAAGCCTCAGGCTGCTGCATCTCTTAAACTCAGGAGTTCTCAGGGGACCTCAGGTTTCCTCAGGAGGAATAAATTATACCAGATTAGAAATGGAGGAGGCGAAAGGATAATCTAATAGATAAAATTTGTGATTTGTCCCTGTACTTTCAATCTAAGTGGTCCAGGCAGACCAAAAATAAACAAATAAAAAATGAAATAAAAAATAATAATTTTTAAAGTTGTATACAAAGTTAAGACAAAAATAAGTTCAAGCTTAAAGATATAGGGTATAGAACATAAAAACGCCAGACAACTCTTGGTTCTTTTTTTCTATTCTGGAATCTTAATGAATTTCCTCTGAAGCTGTATTTAGCTAATGTGTCAAGTTTGTCCTGAGCTCATGACAGATACTGCCTTCAGCAATTACCATCACAGCCTTTCCACTGCTGGTGGGAAGTTCAAGTTCAACCTTTCAAAGTTCAAAAAAATTTTCCTCTGGTGTGTGTGCATGTGTGTGTGTGTGTGTGTGTGTGTGTGTGTGTGTGTGTGTGTGTGTGTGTGTGTGTCTGGGAAGACAGAGACTTTCCTCACCTACTTAATGCCCTTTCTCATTAATTCCCTCTCAAAGACTTCAGTGGAATTCTTCCATCACTTCCATTGGAGTACTGAATTCTGAGTTAGATTGACTTTTAACTAAGTTGCACAAGGGATATTTGATTCTCTTCCACCAATACCAATACAATTCCCATGTAATATCATCTAGTTTCCTTCAGTGACTTGAATCTTCTTTCTCATGAATTAAGGATTTATTTAATAGAGCTGCTTAAGAATTGTTCACACATATTTAATAATTTTGATGTTTGACTTTGATATTTATATTAAATGGGGGTGGAGTGATTGATTAATTGGTTCATTGAGAACTTCAGGCCATCTGTGCTTGATAAGAGGGAGGTAAACAAACCCCTCTGCTCTTCACAAACTCACAGTCTGTGACTCCTACTACTGCTATTTTTGCTTACCTCACTGTTCACCTATGTACTTCCCATATTTGGATACTTTACTATCCCTGTCTTCATGGCAGACACAATTTTAATCAAGAGACGATGGAAAAAATCTGAACAAAAATGAATGAAATCAGCATTATACAAAAAGCATGAACTTTGCTGTGAGATGTTAATACCCCCTTCCTTTAACCTGTCTCCAAAGAGACCCTTGTTTTGCATTATTCACTTGCATTCTCTGTTTTCATCCCAGATTAGCAACTAGGACTTTCCCTGAATGATCACTTTCACCTCTAGTTCTTTGAAATGTGATAAAACTTATTGGCCAACAAAAAACCAAGTGGTTTGAAACTTAATATTCAGGTATATGAATAAGGAAAGGAAAGTCCCTTTTCAGAAATAAGAAATTTTGCTCAATAAGATGAACTAAAATATATACCTTACAGCACATAGGGAGATTTGAAGGCAAAACTTTCATAAGAATAGTAAAACAAATCAATAATTAAAGTACATGATATACTCTTATCTTCATTTTCGTTGTTAATATGATCCTAGAGAAAGTGTTAAGGAGAAAGAAAGAAATTCATATAAACAAAATAAGTCTACTCTTTAAGGGATACATGGGTGCAAAGACAACACACAAGTAATTAGCCAAACAGTGAAGGTATGAATTATACCAATGCAGGTACCAAAATGACACCTGCATAATGGTCTGAACCCCAACCCAATATATGGCCCTCAAATGGATGGTATACTTCAAGAAATTCTACAAGTCTCAACAACAGTTTTTTTGTCTCTTAAACTACTTAGTTTCTTTCATCACTCAAATAAAATTCCATATTCAATATGATTATTTTTGATCCTCCTACCTTTCTCTCCAAAGAATTGCAATTTTTGTTTTTCTTGTTTTTTTTTTTGTTTTGGTTTGCATATATCATTATATGAATATATACATTCCCCCAGTTGAATGTAAGCTTCTTAAGGACACATATTGCTTCACTTTGTTTTTTGTATGACCAACACTTGCCTGAGAAGTAGTAGGTACTTAATAAATTCTTGTGGATTAACTATTTGATTGGAGTACTACTTGAGACAATGAAAAATTTATGCAACTTATCCAGGATCATTCAACCAGTATGTGTTAGAGGTTAGACTTGACACTAGATCTTTTTTCTGTCTAGGACATTATGCCATATTGTCATTATAAAAATGAAAAAGGATTTTTTTAGAACTCTTAATCAAGAAACCTATAAACCCACCTAGAAGACATATACTGTACATTTTTAAAATTACTTTAAGTCTATAGATTCTCTGAAAAAGAAAATGACAATACTAGAATGCAAAAATGTACAAGCAGGAGGAAAAATAATGGAAAACCCCTAAAATTATATATAATAATTTCAAGGATGATGATGGTGATGATCATAACTGTTATTTATAAAGTGCTTTAAAAGTTCACAAAGCACTTTACAAATATCAAAAATTCAAAAAGGTGGGAGCTTTAACAACTAGTGATGATAAATGAGGCAGATCGGAAAAGGCATCATGTGTAAGGTGACACTTATGCAGTTCATAATGGAAAATGGGGAATTCAGCAAATAGAGTTGCATAGAAAATACAGATCAAGCATTGGGAAGTACATATGCAAAAGCACAGGATGAATTACTATGTATAAAGAAGAATGAGTGGTCCAATTTGACTTGAATGTGTTGGGAATTGATATGGAATAAGACCTGAAAGCTTGGAGGAAGTACATTGTAAAAGGTCTTAAATTCAAGCTTCAGATTTTGTATTTTAAATAAGAAGAAAGAGGAAAACACTAAATTAATTAAAAAATGTTTGAGATAGGGTAGGGTAGAAGGATGATTCTAAAATCATATTTCAGAAACATTAATTTAGATTATAAAACATATTTACTTAATATTTTATTTTTCCTCAATTACATATAGAAACAATTTTTAATTATTCATAAAAACAATTCTTTCTCTCCCTTTTTCTCATCCCCCTTCATTGAGAAGGAAAGCAATTTGATATAGGTCATACAGTTGCAGACATGCAAAATATTTCTATATTACTCATGTTGTAAAAGAAAATATAGAACATCCTTCCCCCCCAAAAAAAAACCCTAAGATAAATAAAGGAAAAAAATAGGCTTTGATCTACTTTCAGACTCTATGTTTTGGGGTTTTTTTCTCCCCCTCTGGAAATGGATAGCATTTTGTACCATAAATTCTTCAGAAATGTCCTGGATTGCTAAGAATAGCTAAGTCATTCATAGCTGATCATTGATTGTATAATATTGTTGTTACTATGTATAATGTTCTGGTTTTGCTCATTTCATTTTGCATCTTCACCTCATACTAGTCTCTCCAGATTTTTCTGAGAGAATCAGACTTGCAATTTCTAATAGTACAATAATAAGGAATATTAATTTACCTTTGAAAAAGATGAATTGGGAAGTAGAGGACTAGAAATAAGGGAACCAATTAGACAACAATTACAATAGTCCAGGGCAGAGGTAACAAGGACTTTCTCCCATTAGATTGTGAGGTGTTTTGTTTTTTTTTTTTTTTAGGGGAAGGAACTTTTTTCATTTTTCTTTATATTTATAGTACTTGACTCAGTGCCTGGCCTGTGGTAGTCAACTAGTCAAAAAACATTTATTAATCATACACTTTGTGCCAGACATAGAGCTAAGTGTTGAAGATACAAAGAAAGAAGAAAGAGAAACAGTCCTTTCTGTCAGTGAACTCACATGGAAACAACTATATACAAATAAGACATATTCAGGATAAATCAGAGATAATCTCAGAAGGAAAATATTAGCATTAAAAAAGAGCTGAAAAGACTTCTTGAAAATGATTGCATTTTAGCTAATACTGGAAGGAAGCCAGAGAAGCCAAAAGCAGAAATGAGGGGGGGAGATACCTCCAGATATGGACAGACAGTGAAAATGTCCAGAGTCAGGAAATCTCATGTCATGTTTGAGGAACAGCATGAGTATCACTGGATCACAAAGTACAAAGAGGGGAGACGAGTGGGATTGGGGGAGTGAGATATAAAAGGACTACAAAGAAAAGAAAAGGATAGGCCATGAAGGACCTTAAAATTCAAACATACTAGGTAGTTAATAAATGCACATGAATTTATTGATTTGACTTCAGTTAAAGTAGAGGCTGCATAAGCTTGGGAAAATGAATTTAATACATGAGATCCATTTTGCAGGCCCATGGCTACAAGAGGAGCAGCAACTATGAAAGGAGCAATTTTCTTTATAAGTCAGGGGTAATTAAATCCATCCAATCTGGGAGACATATTACAATTCCACCAAGTCATGGAGATCCAGATTCAAGAAAACAGAAATGGAGTAAAGCATAGCTTATATTCTCAAGTTAGCATTCTTTTTAAAAGCCCATACACTTCTCAATACTGGTTGACAAGTCTCCAACAGAATACATTTATTTTAAGTCGCCCAAAATCTTGAAATTGGCCCTAACAAAACTACTCCCCTAAAAGGATAACATTAGAATGAATTTTCTTAAGCTTAGTCTGTATTTAATTTTCCCCAAAGAGCAATAGACTTGGGGCCAGGAGAGCAATAATTTGAATTTCAGCTCCAATCCTCACTAACTGGACCAACCTGGGAAAAGCACTTCACCTCTTTAAGCTTTAGCTTCTGCATCTGTAATATAGAATTGTGTGCTGAGTGTGTTCTTCTACTTAAAGAAGCAGTGATAAAAATTGGTCTTTAGAAGGGGGAGGAAGGGTAATAAAAGTCTTCATAATCATCCAAAGAAACATGGTATGAATTTTATGGCATTCCATATGCAGGCAATAATAGGCAAACAGACCACAAGGAAAGACATATAAGATTCAGCATTTTTGACAAGGACAAAGTATGACATTTCTGTAAAGACTTCAGCCTTAACCTTGGAAATCTGCCTACTCAGGGTAAAGGCAGAAAAAATGAACAGAGAAGTTCTGAAGGTGGGCTACAGTGATTAAATGCAAATATATTCATTATAGAAGTGGCCAAACAGGAAAGTACCTTCCATTTTTAATGAATTTTTTAAGCACACAAATGTACTTGGAGGTGTACCTTTTTAATTTAATTGACCTTTGCAGCCTTGGTTATCAATGGAACTGTGCCTAAGGTGAGAAGACATCATTTCTACTCTACTTTTTCATCATCAATTTTAGAAGAGTAGTTATTACAATGTTAAATATGGAGTTTTTAAATCTCCCATATCCTGCCTTGCTTTCTTGACCTCGCCTAGGTAAATCAGATTCCACCAGCATAGGAAGCTGATCTCATTTTAAGTATTTTAATGACAAAGTTTCTTCAGAGAGTTGAAATGTTTTTATAAGATCCTATAAGGAGAGACATATGCTTTGTATAAATTTTGGAACATGGAAGATAGGCTAAAATGTATTCTCTGCTCCTGCTACATTGGCAATAGATCAAGCCAATATAATTCTTTTAAAAATGTTTTATTGCCTTTCCTCTTAACATCACAGTGATTTCTCACTCATCACCCCCTCAGATTGAACTCTCCTTTGTGAAAAAGAAAAGCAATTAAGCAAAAACATCTGATGTAGAGACCATGTTTGACAATTTATACAATATCCTGGCAGTAGCTTTTCTGTTATGAGAAAGGGTATATTTCATTATCTTTTCTCCAAGACCTTCATGGCTCTGGGTTGAGTTTTTTCCTTATTACTGAAATATCAACTCCTTTGTAGTCATCTTTGCATTGATATTATAGTCACTGCAAATTTTATTCTCTTGGATTTGTTTATTCTGTATCACTTCAAAAGAATTGCATGGAAATAGAGCTGACCGTGGAAAACATGAAATCCAGTCCTGCTTCTGAAACAAACTGGCTGTGTGACTAAGTCATTTAACTTCTCAGTGCACTAGCAAAGTTCTTAAGAGTACAAGATAAAAAGAAATGCTGACCTATACCTAATTGATAGAAGAAATTTCCTCATCTGGGAATTCACAAGTCTAGTTTTTATCTCAATCACAACAGTACATTCAAATCTACTCACATTTCTCTGAAATCCTCATATTTATCATTTTGAACATTTCACTAACATTCCATTGCAGGCCTATATCATAGTTTTCGTTGTTGTTTTTTTTTTTTTTTTTTTTGGTTTTTATTTTCTTTTATCCATTTCCTAATTAATGGACACTCTATTTAATTCCAGTTCTTTGCTCACTCAGAGCACAACTGTAAATATGTTGATTTTGTCAAATCTTCAGTCTCTGTTTTTTGTCTTCATCTCCATCTGAATTTATACCTTTAAAAGATATATATATATATATATATATATGCAGGATAGCTTACTAAAACAAAGAGTATGTGACATTTGTACCATTTTGTGACATTGTGTAATTATAAATTGAAATTCAAAATGGTTCAAAGTTTAGCTCAGCTTATGTTCTTATATTCCCATAGTCCCATAGTCTAAATGAATTAAGTAATTAATTTAAACAACAACAATAAATAAACTATATTTGTAAAGGCTTTGCTATAAGTCAAGCACTTACTAAGGCACTAGATATACAAATATAAAATCTATCTATAGATATATTGATATATGTATACATGTAAATACCACAAATGAGATAAACCTAAAATGTTTTGCAAAGTTTAAAGTGATATATAAATTGTAGCCATTAGCATTATATATAAAATTAATGTCAGATATCATCTACTTAAAAATCAGTGCTTTGATCTATGTCCTTAATTCCTTGCATATCAACAGAATAATTTTCAATAAAATATAATTACTTCTAACAACTTTTGGTTAGCTATAAATTAATTGAAAAAGTAGAGAATTGAGACCATCATCCAGATAATGTAGATTAAATAGTACTTTCACACATTTATACATATATATATATATATATATACATATATATATATATATATATATGTATATATATATATATATATATGTTTATATGTATGTTTTTTAAATAACCATTTGGACATCAAGGAAATACCTAAATCTAAGACACCCCTCAAACATACACATGCATGTGCGCGCGCACACACACACACACACACACAAACAGAAACACCCACAGAATTGCAGTGGCAAAAATGATATAATAAAATTTATTAATTAATTGAAAAATCTTATCTTTCTTGTCAGAATGTTATATGGTACATGTTTTAGGTAGCACCTACATGATGGGACATAGCTATAAACTTGTAATCTTATTAATCTCACAGTATTAGAGAAGCATGCCTATGATGTTGAGAGGTCATGTGAAGTCCTACAAAGATTTTGGGTGGTTTTACATTGAATAAAAAAAATTTCAATGCATCAGTAAAGGATATTTATTATATAAATCCACTTATAATATATAACCAATAAATAGATTTATTGTTGTAAGCCAAATTATGACATATAAAACATAACTTAATAATTATGCTATATAAACATGCAGATAGTGCTTTTCTTTATATTCAAATAGGACCTATTACTATGAAGATATAGATGAAAACTGACTTCTTTCCCACACATGAAAATATGGTCCTTTAGTCTAGAGATGTAATTCTTAATTGCAATATCTATGCTATTTGCACCTCTCTCACCTTTCCTCATAGACTACTCATCATCCCTTTTCTAAAATAGTCATTCCAATTCTATTTTCCAAAGATAGCACTTTAAGGGATGATAGCACAATGAGTATGAAGCTGAAAGAACTTTCAAAACCCCATCACCAAGAATAACATAACTATATTTCTTTGCTCAAAGTCCCGACAGATAACCTTTTTATCTACATGAATTCATTGGTTTCATTCTACTAATGATGTAAAAGTGACAAGTGAAAAAGTTAAATGCAGATTTTATGACAGGTGCAATATTCATATTAGTCAAAGAGGTCCTGGAGGTCAAAATGGCAAATAAATCAAAGTATGATATTTTTAAAGTTAGGTTGTTAATGGATTTTTCTTCTTTACCTATTTCAGTCATCCGTAATTTTTCCTAACAAATTTCTCATTTTTAATGTGCTTTAAAATAGTCTTTGAATTTTCTCCTATGATGTCAGTGCTTCTCCCCCAAAAAGGAAGGTTACAGACATACTAAGGCTTGGGTGGTTTTATATAGAATAAATTTTTATGTCTTTTTAAGGTAACATCTACATATGTTCAAAGACTTGCAGCAATACCTGAATCAAAAAAAAAATACAGTATTTGCATAAATACAGTATTAGTACATGAGGAGAGTGTAATAGAATTAAAAAATTAGGAAGGAGAAAAAAAGTATTCCAAGTTATTTAGCTAGGCTGGGTTCTGTCTCTAGTGTACTACTCTCATAACATACGACCTTTTTAAAACTTTCTATAGCTCAGTTTATTCATTGGTAAAGTGGAAGTTTCAAGTTAAATGATCTCCACTTACTCTTTCACCTTAAAAGGTTCAAGATTCACTATTTATTGGAAACAACAGAGATATTTCAAAGAGACTTAGATGGAAAACAATTGTAATAAGCCTGAAGGGGAGGAAATGAGTGCATTCATGAGTTTTTGTAGCAGAAAAATGTTTCACTGTCTGTAATGAATTTGTCTAAATTTAACAAAACTGGTACCAATGACAGTCAGTTATAAAACTTATAGCAGAAATCATACTCAAAACCTTTATACCTTGATAGATTAGACAGTAGAACACAGTAAAACCTGAGTTGTCTTGAAGAAATTAAGACACTTTAAGAAATGGAGATATGGATTATAGGAAGAATCAACTCTTAGAATGTAGGCTGGTAACAGAAAAGCACAGGGATGGGAAAGGTCATAGCAAGAATAGAAGATGGAGATGATTCAAGTTTGACTGGAATGTAGAAAATGAGAAAAGAATTAAGAAAATAAAATTTCAACAGTACCTTAACAAAGTAGTAGATGGCTTTGAATAAATATATTTCAAACAAGAGGAATTCACAGAGTATTGTAGAGTCTTTATGACAGGACTAAATCTGGTTGTTTTTAAATGTATATTAGAGAAAGATAGAAAACCAGATAACCAGAAGATAGAAAACAAGTTAAAAGGTTTTTTTGTTTTTGTTTTTGTTTTTAAAGTCCAGACAGATGGCTTCTGTGATTCTATTGTTAAGTCATCATGCAATCTAAAATCAAATACGTAAAAAATTATTGAAGACTAATCCTCCTTAAAGATTCCAACCTTAGTTTTGTCTCTATGTGGCGAGTGTGAGAAAATCCTTTATATTTACATTTTAAATTGTTTTTGCCAAGATTTAAAGATTTCATCTAGGAAATTCCATCGCTTCCAAGGCAATACACTCTCAAATTTACTTTTAAAATGCTAAAACTTTAGGGGAAAAAAGAAAAAGAAAGGCACTTGTTTTACCTAATCCTTGAAAATCAAAGTTTATTATTGGAATGATTAGCATTCAGAAAGTAAGTGAATAAGAGGAAAATTGATAATCAGACATTACAGAGTAATTGTAGATTGTTGTTTGTCCTTCATTCTCAAAGAAGATGGTGATATCAGGGAGGTGATGTCATGACATGGGAATGAATTAGAGGGCAGTGCAAAGTCACCTGCCTCACTTTTTCCTATAGAGACATCTGAATTCAGTGACAACTGGAGATAACTCTGGATGCATGAGAGATCTTGTTTTTTTTTTTTTTTTTTTTTTTTTTTTTTTTGGTTTTTTTTTAAGCTAAGGTCTTCAACAGGTCTCAGATTGAGATTGCACCCACTCAGAGATTAAGCCTAGGTAGCAATTGAGGCAAAGAATCTCCTTTTCCCCTAGTCCAAAAAAATCTGAATGAATGAATTAATTAATTAATCTGGGAGGGGAAGACCCTTAGAATTCTGGCCAAAGCAGAAATGGTTGCTATGTACTTTCAATCTGAGTCAATTGGAGCCCAAACAATGACCAAATAGGTCTTGGCCTTGGAACCTATTGAAGGAGAAAAACACTATGAGGAATGTGTGAAAAGAAATACACCTTAAGGCAGAACACTGGTTAAATATGCCCATTTTGCCAATGAAAACACTCATACAAAGTCATCTGTTGAAGATTCCACATTTAATAGGTATCAGAGCTAAGAATCAAATCTGAATTTCTAAAGCCCTGAGCATTGTATTATCTGTTCCTTTGGGAGTAATATTCTCTTTTACTCAGTCAGCCTACTTCCAAGTATTCTAAATAAATGTCCTCTTCTGAATTATGTGCCACACTCTTGAAGAGGGCATTTATTTATGAAGGCCAAGGATATATCTCCCATATCTTTAACATTAACACATATTGTCAGATATATATATATATATATATATACATATATATATATGTATATATATATATATATATCACATATCATATCAATCATCATATCAATGAACTTTCACAGTTAAATTAAATATATATATATATATATTTAATTTAACTGTGAAAGTTCATTGATCATTGGTTTTTGTGGTTATTCAGTTGTTTCAATCATGATTGAGTATGACTCCCTTTGCTGTTTTCTTGGCAAATATTCTGGAATGGTTTGCCACTTCCTTTTCCGACTCATTTTACAGAAGAGGAAACTGAGGGGAAAAGTGGTATGTCACTTACCTGGGGTCACATAACTACTAACAGGACAGATTTGAACTCATAAAGATGAGTCTTCTGACTCTAAGTGCAGCATTTTATCCACTTAGCTTCTCTAATAATTGATCATTAATACAATTATTATAATAATCAAGTCAAAAATCCACCAATCTGAAAATAATATATGGGAATTCTCAAATGTTCCCATTAGGTAGAAACATCTACCTTTCCTAATCATGCTAGAATTCCATAAAGCATATATGCCTGGGAAAGCTTCTGGGATCACTGGGGGAAAGTTTTCAATCAGTTTTGACTAGACAAAGAAATCTGGGTAAAATAAATTAGAATTTTATAATTTCCAAGTTGAAAGGGACCTTAGGGATCATTTAGGACACACTATATTTTCAGAAGGAAAAACTTGAATCCCAGAATGTTTAAATTGATGGGGGAACCCTGAAACTGTCCTCCTTGAAACTGTCATTCTCGTCTTTTGGAATGAGTTCTGAACCTCTCCTGACAGGTACCCATCCTTCTGGACAGTTATGTGGTTTCATTAAGATTAGCCCAGGGCCACTCCCTACTTAGCTCAAACTTAAGTGGTCTCATTTAGCTGGAGATCAGGACCTGATATCTCTATTGAGCTGAAAATTGGCTCAGGACCACTTCCAGTAAGTGGTCTCATTCAACTGGAAATCTAGGCTTGGGGGCAGTGACAACATTGCATTCAATTGAAACTTCAGTCTCAGATTTCCTATGTAAAGATCAATTTGGGGGCTCATTTCTTTGCAGAGGCCCAAAAGCAGGACCCTTCCAGGCCAAGGGACCTCTCCTTGGTATAGCTATCTGTGAGGACTCCTGCCCACTGAGAAGACATTCTCTTCTTAGTGATAACCCCTCTTTATCTCTCTTCCAGGATTTCTCTACACCCCCTGTTTATCTCTCTACCAGGACATTGTCACTCAGAAGTCAGTCTTCCTAGCAAAAGCTGACTTTTCAGTGCCAACATTAAACTTTTTGTCAGTCTAACTTTTCGGGTTCGTGAATTCTTTCACGTTGGACCTGCACTGACCAAAGAGGGGTTCCCACAATTCTCTGTCCTCCACCAAACCTCATCAAAGTAACTTTTCCAAAAGCCAGAATTAAAAGCCCAGGCTCTTGGGATAGTTCTAAAAATACTTTATTTTCTTTCCACTACACCATGCAACCTCTACTTGTTTGATTGTCATAGTATGACAGAAGTCAACTGAACCAAATGAAATAATAAGTCATATTGGAGAATTCTTCAAAATGCTGAAATACAACAGCTATTCCCTTGATGCATTAAATCTTTGATATACTAATCTAGATTAAATATAGTCATTCAAATGTCTCAACACAATGTGTACTCATTCTCTCACTTCCAAATATATGACATGCTTTATTTTAGATTCAAATAATGAGTATGTAAAATATTTCATTCAAAGTTTAGGCACATGACTGTGGACTTTTTTAAAAAATCCATTTAATAACTACACCCAGAGAAGGAACACTGGGAAGTGAATGTAAATTGTTAGCACTACTGTCTAGCTACCCAGGTTACTTATACCTTCAGAATCTAATACTTAACTTGCAACAAGAAAATGGTATTTACACACATGTATTGTATCTAGGTTATATTGTAACACATGTAAAATGTATGGGATTGCCTGTCATTGGGGGAGAGAGTGGAGGGAGGGGGGGATAATTTGGAAAAATGAATACAAGGGATAATATTATAAAAAAAATTACTCATGCATATATACTGTGGGGAAAAAAATTCTAAACAAAAATCCATTTAAATACACAAGGAGCAGCTAGGTGGTGCAGATGATAGAGGAGCAGCTCTGAAAAAAAAAAAATAAACCCACAATCTGAAAAAAGAAAAGTGACCAAAAGAACAATGAAGAAGTACATATATTACCAACATATTTTCAGTAATGTCTTTTGGAAAAGAGGTAGCATAAGGGATTATAATAGGATATATATACTACAACTAGGTCCTGATTAATATGAATAAAAAGTTCTGTGAAATGTTTGCATTATTTGTATTTGAACTTCATATTTGAAATTGGGCTAGCATCAATCACTATGTTTTACATAATTATAACTTTAAATAATGTGTATTTGAATACATTCCATCATGTCAAGGAATTCATTGTTCATGCTAATCCCAATATGAAAATGAATGCCCTAATCATGTAATGACATTTAGACACACTGAGTGATAAAGTCATATCCAGAAAATAGTAGTAATTCATTTTATGCTGCACTTTTAAGTTCCACAATTGGCATTTTATGTATGCCAATTAACACATTTGATTCTTAAAACTATGAGAAATAGATGCTATTATTATCCCTGTTTTACAGATTTGAAAACTAAGGCTGAGAAAATCATACTGTCTAAGATGATACAGAAAGTGTCAGAAGTAGGACCTGAATTCAATTCTTTCTGATTTCAAAAAAAATATTTGGCCCACCCTGCCAGATCAATTAATCAATAAATATGTTTAATAGTTCTTATATTTTAGGCTCTTTGTTAAGAGCTGAAGATACACACACATAAAGGCAAAAGAATCCTGTTCTCAAGAAGCTTACAATCTAATGGAGGGAAAACAAATATGTACAAGCTATATATAGGATAAATGGGAAATAAGTAATAGAGGGAAAGCACTGGGATGAAAAGAAATTGGGAATTAAGAGGCTTTGTAAAGACAGGATTTTTTTTTCAGTTGGACTGAAAGAAAATCAGGAAGTCAGTAGGTAGAATTAAGAGGGGAGAGCATATCAAGAATGGGGGACAGAAATAAAATACCCAAAGCCAAGATACCACCTCTAAAAAACTCAGAAGAAACTTCTGCATGTTGTTTTCTCATCAGTCCTAGAATATTGTAGAGTATCATAGAGGATCTAATGATGGAATAACATGACAAAGGATAAGAAAGCATGGTGAGTTATATTCAGCATCCTGATGGATGGTATATCCACATCAGTTAAGATAAGATTTATTGAAGGAGAGAAGGAAAATATCCATAAAAGCTAATGTTCTAATCACCATGTCTTTGAAAAAAAAACAATTATTAAAGATGATTAAAGACAATTCTAAAGAGAATTAATAGGGAAAACAGGTAATTCATGTTTTTCTTATGCCTCTTAAACTCCCTGTTCTTTATCTCCTCCCCACTTGTTGTTATGTAAAGTCATCCCATACTGTCTCCTAGACCATTGTACAGATTCAGATGAGATACTTTGACTAAATTATAAACTATTCAAAATAAACTTGTAAGAAATAGGTACCTTAAGAAGATTATGGTTGAGGATCTATACTACAGGGAGGTTAAGAGGGAATATTTTGTGATCAGTGATTAAAACTGATAACTGTAAGATTCCTAATTTAGATTGGGAAATTTGCTAATATTGGAACCATTAAGACAAGCAAGATAAATTAATTACTTCCTTCTAGAGTACCGGGGAAAACAACAAAAAATCCTTGATGTTTGTAAATAAAGATAGATTGTAAGAATAATGGAGAAGGCACTCCAAGATCTAGCTCTGAATCCTAATTCCTTCTATCACCTTGGATAATTCAATCAATCAATCAATCACCTAGAATTTGTTAAGGATTTAACATTTACTTCCTGATTTCCTTTAAATCTCAATGAAAAATCCCATCTTTTACAAAGCCTTTTAATTCCACAACAAGCACTACCCTCATAGAGCTTATATTATATAAGGAGAGGAAAAAAATATTTATGTATTTAAGAATAAAACTCCAAACAACATTGTGAAGAATCAGATATGAGTGAAACAATAAAACACAAATGCAAAATACAATACAAGTCAGTACCAAATCATTTGGGATGAAAAGGGAAAATTATGTAGACTCAGGAAAGACTATACAGAAAATGGAATTGGGGCTGTCTTGATGGAAATTAGGGATTCAAAGACGAAGGGGTGAGGAGGAAATACATTCTAGCCATAGGGGATAGCTTGTGCAAAGTCAAGGAGAACAGAAATGCAGTGCAATTTGATTTGACTATAGAATGTATGAAGGGGTGTAAAGTGTAATATAAGTAGAAAAATAGGAACATAGATCAAGGCTGGATTATAAAGAGCTTTAAATGCCTAACAGAAATCTATGTTTAATCTTACAGACCATGGAACCAAAGATTGTTTAATGAATAGGAGAATGACATGATCAAACTTTTGCATTAGGAAAATCACTTTGGTGGCCATGTAGAAAATGGATCAGAGTGGGAGACTTGAGAAAGAGATCAATTAGGAGGCAATAGCCTGGGGGACAGATAGAGTGAAACATGACTGAAACAATGGGACAACTATATTTATGGCCCTCTACAAGCTATGGCATTGAACTTAGCAGTCAAAGCTATCTGTGTAAAATATTCCATCTTAGCCATCTTTGACATGATATATCCAAGTTCTATTTCCTTCTTCTCTATTCTGGAGGGGGGAGGCAAGTGAGTCATTCCAAACCTATGATAGACCTCCACCTCTTTCTCTTTTCCAGCAATCCAGTGGCCCCCATATGAATAAAATAATAAATTCTTGATCTCTCATTTGTTCTTCCATTCCATTTATCCATTAACAGTCTCCTAAATTAAATGAGCGTAATGAATAAGAACTAAGTATTTAATGACCTACTTCATTTTAGATAACCTGCTGTAAGCCCACGTGAGTTGCACAGAGGATCAGGTATGTCCTTCAATGTCTCTATGTCCATAAGCCTTTTCAGTGGGCAATGAGGAATGAGGTAATTAAAAATAAAGAATAAGGTTATTATCTACTTGGCAATCAAGATATCTATTTTTAAGGTGCTTACTATTACTATAGTTCCTAGGCTACAGCCATCTTATAGCAACTATCTGACTAATTGCTCTGGTGTGGACTTGGTGATCATAATTATAATGCAGGCTAACTTCACAGAGAAGCTCAATTTTTAATTGCTTCAGAGAGAACAAAATGAAGCTTAGGTGCATCTAGATTTTTGGCTATCCATGCTATGAAGAGGAGTGATTTATAGGCTGTGTATATCCAAAAACCAGATTAAGAAGAAATCAGTGGATCTTAGTTATCTGCTTATTCCTGGAACTGTGCCATTAGAAGAGTTGTTATGTGACAAATGAATGTACACCTGCATCCCATCTCTTTCCTAAGAATTTAAGAATGAGGAAATTTCCCAAAAAAACAGGCAATGTATTTTAAAGGATAAAAACAACATGATTTCTATAGAATTCTACTGTAGGCATTACCTAGAAAAACCCAACTTGTGTTTATTCAATGGCCAATTGATAGATCTGAGTCTGCTTAAATTCATTTGCATGCTTCCTTGATGCTTCATCATGCCATGTTTCCTGTGAACAGGATATTGCAATATCTAACTAATGAAAAAGGCTTACTTTATTCAAAATTCAATGATTTTCTAAACTTTTTCCAACTGTTCTTACGTCACCCACTTTCTATCTTAATTTGTTCTGGCATTATTTTTAAATCTTTCTTCCCTTTAATCAAACATTGCCTTTCATTTGACATTATGAGGAAATTAACCGAGGGTATTATTTAAAATAATAAGATTTAGAACTTATGTATAACTTAGTTAAGCACCCTCATTTTAGAGATGAGGAAAGGGATATTTCAGAAATAAAATGATTTGCTATTTCTACCTCTATAATGTTCCTCAGATTTGTCTTTTTCCTGCTCAAACAGCCAGTACATGAGTTCAAATCTTTATCACATGTAGCTTAGACTACTGCTTGGTTGTTCAGTCATTTTGGCTCAACTGACTTTTCATGATGCCATTTGGGGTTTTCTTGGCAATGATAGTGGAACAGTTTGCTATTTCCTTCATTTTACAGATTAGAAAATTGAGGCAAACAGGGTTAAATGACTTGCCCTGTGGTTACACATTTAACCAGATTTAAGTTCAATAAGATGATTCTTACTGACTTCAGGCCTACATTCTTTCTATGGGCCATCTAGCTGCCTTTTAAATACAGTACACAGTTAAAAAAAATATTTGAGAATATATCAAATACATCCAAAATATGTATCAAAATATCTTTGAGTAGTTTTTTCTTTCCTCTGTCCTTTGTTATTCTCTCTTCTATTCATGGTAGCTTTCCCTTTTTCCATGTTTGTGACTGATCAATGAAATAATAAAGCAATCAAGATAACTCATTTGATCTGAAGCAAGAGAGACATAGCGAGAAAGAATATTAATAACAGCATTGTACTCTACCATATCAAGCTACATGTGAAATATTATTCTCACTTCTGGGTACTACATTTTAGGAACAGGAGGGCAACAAATATAGTTAAGAGCCTCAAAACTTGGACATTTGAGGATCACTTGATATAACTGGGGATTTCATTTGGAGATGAAAGAAGTTTAGGTATATTAGATTGCTGCCTTCAAGTATTTGAAGCATTTATATGAAGCATTACATTTATTATCTTAGTTGTGAAAAGAAAATTTCAAGCTAGATGTATAGAAAATTTGTTAATAATTAGAACAGAGGGTCTGTGAGTGTTAAGGTAGTTTTAAGCTAATGTATTTCAATATAATTGAATTTGGCTTCCTTTGTAATAGTATGTAATTTATTTTAGGCACTTAAAACATTTTGAGAAAATATTCCTAAATTTTAAACTATCAAAGGACCCACAACACACACACACACACACACAAACACACACACACACACACACACACACACACACACAAGTTAAAGGTGTTCAGAAGATGAATGGGTCACCTTAGGAGGTAGTGTATTCTCTCTTTCTGAAGATCTTCAAATATATATTGGGTAACCATTTTTTAGGTACATTTCAGAAAAGTTTCTATTAGATATGAGTTGGAATAGTTGGTCTTTCAATACTGCAATTCTATATTTGTATAAATACAATCCATACTCAAAGTATATGAAAGTGTACGATATAATTTTTATTTAGATGCCATGTTTTCTTTCCCTTTTCACCAGCCAACATGATTATCATTTTCTTGCTCCCCTACTTTTTTCCATTAAATCCTACATGATCTTCTCAGATTTATTTTCAATTATTCTCTTTCACTTTTCACTAGCTTTTTGTCCTTCTTTGATTTTTCATTTTTTTAATCTGTTCTACTTAAATGTCCTATCTACTTTCTTGAGTTTTCTGTCACTTTCAGGGGAATTTATTGATTTCATTTTATTTTCTGATCCATGATGCACCTTGTTTTCCACCCAAAGGTATCAGAATTTTGGAATCTTCATATATGGATTCACTCACTTTGACTCAATTTTGGCAGCAAGGAAAAATCCTTTCAGTAGTACCTAAGACTATGTCATCGTCATCTAAGAGGGAATGAGAAAGGACACAACATCCAAGAAATAATAAAGAAAATGAAGGTAGGTAGTTACATAAATGACCTCTATCTCATTTATTATGTCCTATCCTAAACATCAGATTTCATAGTTCTCTTGAATCTTCTCATTTCCCACCTACGCTCCTAGTCCAAGACAGTACACTGAAATTAATTAATCAAAATCTTTCGTAGAATGCCAATTTCTGACCAATATGTCTTCCTGAATATGAATAGGAAATAAAATACCATTTGATGTTTATAATTATGTGTATAATCTCAATGACGAGAGTGTATGACCAGGTAAGGGTTGGCTATAACTTGATTAACATATGTAGTATGAGTTCCTGAGCCCTTATAAAGCACTATCTGTGAAACAAGAAACTATAGGATCACCAACTCCTTCTGGTGAAACACAGCGCAAGCCACAGTTACCATCATGTATACCAAAAGGTCACCGTTGAAAGGTAAGTACAATTCTCAAATATCCCAATTATTGACTTTTTTCATTTTTCTTAACATCTTCCATCTTTTTTATATTTGGGGAAATGCAGTGTTGATTAGAGTCTTTAGGACTATAATCTAGATACAAGTGGTCTACTCTCTCTTCACTCAGCAGTCAAAATATGAGTCTATATAACTATGTAAAATAGGACTTTACTAATAAATTGCTTTGGTTTGAGCCACAGTATTTGGAAAGATTGCTGTATTTGGAGTTAATGAAGAATTCAAACAATGTTCTACCTCTTCATTTGACTGAGAATATAACCTTAACCTCTTAATCTTTTAACCTCTCTGAGCTCTAGTTTTCTCATCCATAAAATAAAGGGGTCAAACTAGACAAGCTATAAAGACCCTCACCAATCCTGTATTTCATGATCCATAAGTAAGAAATGAAGCTCTAGCTCCTCAACATTTTTGATATAATGGGTATTAGCCATAGTAAATGGAGGGACTGAAACTTTCCATTAAACCTAATTCTCTTGTACTCATATAGATTTAACAATGAATTCAACAAGAGAATTTTTTCCTTTGCACAATCATCACAATTTCACTCAAATCATTTGTCACCTTGAACAGCAAGTAACTATTGAAGTTTTTTCTGGTTTCCTGGCTAATCAGAAAGAAAAGAAAAATTGGTGAAATTAGCCTAATTTATTTTTACTTGTATTATAACTGCTACTCTTTAGTAGAGGGATTTTCTTTTTCAGAGATGCATTATAACAATAAAATCACAGTCCAAAAAGAAGAGAGCTAAATAAGGGACAGTTTGATGAAGTCGTGAAATAAAGGCTTTTAAGTCAGTAAAAATTTACCTTCAGTTAGATCTGGGTCCAAATCCTATCTTTGACACAAATTAGCTGCATGATCACTGGCAAGTTATTTATTTAACCTTATACTACCCAATACTAGTCCAAGACTATGTGATAGATGAGCTGTCAAACTGCATCCATAGAATGTGTTTCCTATGCCAGAAGTTCTCAATACCAGTGAAACCAAAGATCTGGATGATCCTCCTATCAAAACAGATGCCAGCTAAAAGTTAAGAGATTAATGTATAAGTGAAAGTATAGAAGTTAGAAATAGGTACTAATTGTACATTTCTTGAGTTCAATATTTCCATTGTCTCTGTAATATATGTTATATGTACTAAATTGCTAGAAAACTGCTTCTTTATATGTAATATATGTATATGCTAAATCATCATCTTGGAAATTTTAAGCTTTTGAGAAATTAAAAAAAAAAAAAAAAAACCTTTTGTGGGTCATCCTCCCTGCACTAAAAAGTCTCAATTTTACAACATAGAGAGCCTCTTCTTAATGGCATATGCATACTGTAGCATTTTCCAAATGTAAACCTTTTGTATTTATCTAACTTTTTCTAGGACATTTTCTATAGTATATCTCTTGGAAACTTCTGTTTCAGATAAAAATATTGATTTATCAGATGTTTTTATGGATAAGTATCACTAAAATTATGAAGCAATCTTATTTTGATGGTACATCTATATCTTTTTAAAAGGAATTCAACAATTCCTGTTAACATCTACTCCCAATATTAATTTCCCATGTATTTTAAGTCATTTTTGCCACTCTCTTTTTTCCTCCCATCTCCCTCTGAAGCATATCTCCCTCTTTTGCTGGTTATTTAGGAAACAGAATATTTCAATTGTATAAAAAGAATGAAAATACTCAGTTTTTAAAGAATTTCTGGCATATGATATAAGCTAACATTTTGCCTTTTTCATAATATCAGTGACCTTTCTAATAATCTGTGACCCACTAGGATCTCTCATGCATTCCATTCAACCCTGTTCTAACCACTTATAAGCAAGGTTTAGGGCCATGTCTATAATAGGAAGAGGGACTAGGTCCCAGTGGGTTGTAGTAGATAAGATCACTAAAAAACAACATAAATTATATGATGATTATTTCCCTTGTTTTTTTTTAAAATAAAATAAGCAGGTTAGTTATCCCATTACTTCTTCATTTTATAAAATTAAATGATGTAGGAATTGGAAAATAAAGTGTTAAAAGTTGCAAATAGCTACATAGCACAACTACTGGAAATTTGCTGCAGGAATTCCCAGGACATTAAACTATCTGAAGAGAATGACCTGGACACCCTGCCTCAAAATTAATTTAAGCTCCAAATGTTTGCAAAGAATAGAAGCACTCTTGGGAGCAATACAAAAACGCAGGGAGTGACCTACTTCTTAAACTGTATATATGTGCAAATATAATTATAGATCTAAATTTACACAGTAGAAGGTGTTGGCTTTTCCCCAGCTATTACAGTACCAAATCATAAGGCAGAACGTATTGGTAAGAGATAACACTCTATATGACTCCATTACTTTCAATAATGTTTTCTGGATAAATAATTTTAACATGTCCATTTTCACCCATGCAGGGTCACTACTGCTACTGCTGCTAATGTTAAACCTGCTCCTGCCAAGGAGCGTGGAATCTCTGCCCATTTGTCCCAGTGGGGCTGTCAACTGCCAGGTGTCCCTCAGCGACCTTTTTGACCGTGCAGTCATGCTCTCTCACTATATCCACTCCCTTTCCTCAGAAATGTTCAATGAATTTGTAAGTATCTGTTCCATCCCAGAATGACCCTTCATCTGAACTCTGTGATAACTGAACTTTAAAATACCGAACAAAAACCCCACAAATCGAAAATTGTCAATGAAACACATCTATGAATAATTCTAAGAATAGGGACACTAGAAAGATTAAGGCTGTTTTGATGTTATGGTAGCCACCTGTTTATGTTTATTCAGTTAAATGGATTTCCTTCTACCATTTACCACCTCTATTCCCATCTGTTATATCTAATAAATACACACTTGCTTTTGTGAAACTCTGGACATTCCTTAATCGTAAATTAGGGATTAATCTGGAAGGATTTAATAAAATTTAATACAAATTTGATTTAATATGATTTTTATATGACACAGAGTATTTCCATAGCCAGGAGGAAAGAGGAAAGGATGTCAGGAAGTCAAAAAACAATGGGACATTACAAATCCAAAAACATTAAGAACCACAGTTCTAAAAAAAAAGGAGTTTTCTAATTACAATAATAGGATTAGCTAGGGTCATAGTAATAGAGGTAGGAAAGAAAGCTCTGTTCTCTCTCCGAGCACTCTTTATAAATCCTACATTATCACTTTTAAGCAAGTCAAACACATATCATGGTTTTTTTTTTCAATGAATTCAGTGATATCCACATGAAAATTAGATTCAATATTTACCAAATGAGTATTCATGGTTCCATGTTTTTCTTCTTCCTCCGCTTTCTCGCTTTCTCTCTCTCTCTCTCTCTCTCTCTCTCTCTCTCTCTCTCCACTCTTCTTTTTCTCTTCCAAGTCTTAAAAGTTTCATATTTTTTGCTAAGTTTTGATAAAAGTGAATTTATTTTTGAAAATATTTTATCTACATCTTAGTTTTTCCATCTTTATGATTACTCAGTTTTTGATAATCATTTGCTGAAAATATTTGTCCCACCTGCTCTCTATCCTTTCTACATTGTCTCATAATCATCAACAATAATAAAACTTTATTCAGCAGTCATACACTGAAAAGCCATTAATTCCTATATCCTAAAAGCAATCTTAGATTTGGTGTTTGGGTGAACAAAAAATGAAAATATGGAGATAATAGGAAAATAAGTTGGAAAAAAAAACTATCTAATTTATTTACTTTTAGTTTAAATTTCTTCATTGTATCCTAAAAACAATCATCAGACTAATAGCTACTAAGCTGCTAATCATTTCATTTGGTACATTAAAAACCAACACTAATAAATCTGTTTGGATACCTGTAGGATGAACGGTATGCCCAGGGAAGAGGATTCATTACCAAAGCCATCAATAGCTGCCATACTTCTTCTCTTTCTACTCCTGAAGATAAAGAGCAAGCTCAACAAATCCATGTGAGTCCTATTTCCAATTTTTAAATAGGGACAATTCAGAGAAACACATCAGAGGATCATAGATTTAAAACCAGAAAAGAGCTTGGAAATCATCCAATCCAACTCATAAATTGGAGCGATGACAAAGCTGAGGCTCCAAAGATGACTTGTTTAAAGTCACATGAATAGAGAGAGGCAAAGCCAAGATTTGAACTCAAGGTTTATTATTCCAAATCCAGAGTAATTTTCACTGCAATGTTAACTCACATAATTAATTATAAGTAGTTTTTTCACTTAATAATATTTTATGTTTTCCACACAACATTCACAATATTCATTTTTGTAAAATTTTGATTTCTAATTTTTTTTTCTTTCTCCTTCCCCCATCCCCATGATAGCAAGTAATCTGATAAAGGTTATAACATCCTAATAAATGATCAATTTTTGTGTGCTAGATACCACTGAGAAAGAGCTATATTCCTTTCTATCCCCATTCAATTTTCTCCAGAGATATATTATACCTAACTTTTCTAAAATTCTATTCACCTCCTTAACTTCTTTTTTGTTTATTATTTAGATTTATCTAGTCCTGAGAGGGGGAGGTTTGAGGTCTCCCACTAGGATTAGTTTGCTGCTTATTTCTTCCTGTAACTTATTTAACTTCTCCTTTAAGAATTTGGATGTTACACTACTTGGTGCATATTTGTTTATTATTAATATTACTTTATTTTCTATGATTTTAGCTGTTATTTTCTTTCTTGCCTCTTTTAATTAGATCTATTTTTGCTTTTGCTGTATCTATAATTAGATCTATTTTTGCTTTTGCTGTATCCGAGATCATTTTCTACCCCTGTTTTTATTTTTGTTTTACTTCAGTTGTGAAGCATTATATTTTGTACAAGTCTTTGATCTTTTCTCTGTGTATAACTCTACATTGTATTTTAAACTGTAGGATCATAGAGGTAAACCTGGAAAGGTCTTATGGGACCTACATTTACAAAATAAGTGTTTATGGAGAGAAATCTTTATCAGAAAATGATTGAGTGACATAATAGAAATAGTCATAACCAGGTCCACTAAAGGTTCACTAAAATGCCTCCTTGTGGTGTGGAGGGACCTTGGCCTCCTGAAATCAGACTCTTCAACCAGACTGGGAGGATCTTCTTATCTCTCCAGATGGGCAACTAAATGAGGCAGTAGAGGGATCTAGAGTCAGGACCTTAGCTTTGAGACCCAAGACAAGTCATCAAACTTCTGCCTACCTAAATTCCTTCAACTGTAAGATAAGGGTAATAAAAGCACCTGCTTCCCAGGATTAAGTAGCAAAAAAAAATATGTATTGTTAAAGTTCTCAATACAGTACATGACATATATAGTAGGTGCTTAAAAAATGCTTATTTCCTTCCTTCCTTTCCTTCTCCCCAGAAAAAACAAAACAAAACAAAACAAACAAGCAAATAAAACCTAGTTCTCATTGCTTACCTTATCCCTCCTAAATAAAAACTCCATCTCCCTTTCCTTTAATCTAAACCTTACACTTGTCTTGAATTATTAAAGTATTCAAGATATATTTGGTCTAAAAAAATACAGGCAAATCCACCAGATTCAGAATGATTCTGTGTGGAGGGGAAAGAGAGGTACAACCCCACTCTCTACTTTGTACCTATAAATAGAAACTTAAAGTGAAAGAGGTGCGCTTTTTACTCTAGGATCTTTTACTTTAAATTTTAAAAAATAAACACAATAATAAAATATAATTATCAAAATTAATTTTATAAGAACTGCTATAGTTTTATAGTATTTATGTTATATATTACAATTTATGTAATTTAATTTTAATATTATAATAATTGACAATATAAAATCATTATAATAATTTATTACATATATATATAAAATATTTATATATTGCCTACCATGTATCATCCACACCACTGTGTTGTTATAAATTATCATCTCATTTGATACTGGCAGGTAGTTTTCTTTTATGTAGGATAATTATTTCTTTCCATTTTCCCAAATCTTAAAAATATCTTCATATATAATAAACCACTTTGGAATTCTCAAGGCAACTGCATCTATGGCAGACATATTGCTATCTCAAGATCCAGAGGATCTGATTTCAAATTTTATTTAGATCCCTCCAAGATTAAATGAAGGTTGTTGTTCATCCTTTGTTCTTGAAGAGGACCATGATATCAGGGAGTTGATGTCATGATATCCAAATGGATTGTATTTAAGTGAGGGAGGCCTGTGCAAAGTCATATGCCTCACTTTCCCCTCCAGAGCTATCTGGGTCCAATGCCCAGATATAGATCAAGATAACTAGAGATGGCCCTGGATGCAATGGGTGACCTTGGCCTTTTAAAGTAAAGATCTTCAACTAGTCTCAGTATGACTGAGGGCTAATTAACCTCGACTTGCTTTTCAATTTTAAATCTATTCTTCTGGGATTATATGGATAAACGATTGTGCTCCTCTCAGAGAGTTACTTTTAATGGTCTCTTCTTGATGTCACTGCACAGCATGAACAACTCCTAAACCTAGTGCTTGGAGTCCTGCGTTCCTGGAATGAACCCCTGTACCATTTGGTCACTGAAGTACGGAGTATGCAAGAAGCTCCTCACACCATCCTCTTGAAAGCCATGGAGATTGAGGAGCAAAACAAACGACTTCTAGAGGGCATGGAGAAGATAGTGGGTCAGGTGAGAAGAACCTATTGTTGAGGGTCATTCCTGAGAACTTCTAGAGCTTTCATTACTACAGTATGGTCCCATTCCTCTTTTTTTTTTCTCCTTCTTCAAAGGGCAAAGATAGAAAGAAAGGGTAAGTGAGGTGCTATCAGAATACTTTTGTCTCTTGTTGGCAATTCTGGGAAACACATAGGCTGGGGAAGAAATTGAAATGGTGAAGATATAAATACATTTCATTCATCACTTGTATTGTAAGAGACTGACAAAAGATAGGTTTATCTCATTTCTTTCTTTTTTTTTCTTTTCCTTTCTTTCTTCTTTCTTTCTCTTTCTTTATTCCTCCCTTTCTGTCCCTGTATTTCCTCCCTCCAACATGGCCTATTTCCCAAATGGCCCTTGAAACATTCATAAAACTACACATAACAACATACTACAAAAATAACCTCCCAGTGATATATCCATTTTTGAGTATTATCCCATAAAAGATAACTTTTGAAAGACAGGTAAGCACTAGGTTCAAAATCTAGGAAACTGAGACTCCTAGGAAAGGATGAGCAATAAACCAAAAACATAAGGTATCCAACCAAAAGGCTGTGTTCTGCCAAGTAGATTTAGTAGATATCTGTTTCTATCCACTAAGAAAGATAGGGGATGTAAAGGGGCTCTTTCAATCTTTCTGTTCAAGGATCCAGATTATAAAGAATTCAAATATGTTGAATCTTTTTAGCAGCTATGTGGTACAGCAGAGTGCTAGACCTGTAGTCAGAAAGATCTGAATTCAAATACAGCTTCAAACATAAAGTACTTGTGATCCTTGGCAAGTCACTTAACCCTGTTTGCCTCAGTTTCTTAATGTGTAAAATGAGACAGAGGGGGAAAAAAAGCAATACATTCCAGCATCTTTGCCAGGAAAGCACCAAATAGGGTCACAGAGAGTTGAATAGGACTAAAATTACTAAACAATAATAATAGATTTAGTCTTTTTTGGTTTTGTTCTCCCCCCGTCCCCATAGCTAGGGATAATATTACTTGAATTGTCTACCTATGGCTACAGAAATGTTTTGAACATTAAGGAGATAATGTCTTCAGAGCTTGCTGAGGCTTTTCAGAAAAATGGCACTGTCTAAAAGTACAATAACGTTATTAAGGCAATAAAGAGAATGATGTCACATTATCACACTCTTTACTGATGATATGTTTCATGTGCCTTTCCATCTTTTTAATAGAACAATCTTGTTATGTCTTCCATAAACTGGAAATATATTTTAACCTTTATAGTTGTTAAGTAGGGGCTTGGATATACAAAAGTTTTTTATTCCATACTATAGTCCATATTTATGGATCAACTAATAATTTGTTATGCAAATTCATCTTTTTCTTTATTTTCCCAAATTTTGTTCTTTTTTCTTTCTTCCTTTTCTTTTCTGTTTTTTTTTCTCTTCCTTCCTTCCTTTCTTATTTCTTTTTTCTTTCTTTCTTATTTTTCTTTTTCCTTTCTTTCTCTTTCTTCTTTCCTTATTTTTCTTCCTCCTTCCCTCCCTCCCTCTGTTCCTGCCTCACTCTCTTTTTCCTTCTTTCTTCATCCCTTCCTTCCTCCCTTCTTTCCTTCCTTCTTCCTTTCTTCCCTTCCTTCCTTCTCTTTCTTCCTTCCCTTCCTTCCTTCCTTCCTTCCTTCCTTCCTTCTTTCTTTTTTCTTTTTTTTTTCTTTCTTTTTTCCTTCTTTTTTTTCCTCATTTCTATTTCTCTTCCCTCCCCCATCATGGCCTATTTATCAAACATTCATTAAAATATATGTAGCAGGGGCGGCTAGGTGGCGCAGCGGATAGAGCATCAGCCTTGAATTCAGGAGGACCAGAGTTGAAATCTGGTTCAAGAAACTTAACACTTCCTAGCTGTGTGACCCTGGGCAAGTCACTTAACCCCAGCCTCAAAAAAAAAAAAAAAAAAAAATATATATATATATATATATATATATATATATATATATATATATATATATATATATATATTAAATGTAGCAAATACATGTAGTAAAATATATGTATAGATAAGGTATATGTATGCATATAAGATATATATACATATGTGTATATATGTATATATATATATATATATATATATATATATATATATATATAGTCAAATTTGAATGTTATTTCACAAAGGAATCATTTTGAGAGATAGGTAAGGACTAGGTGTCTACCTATTTTTAAGACTTGAGTCCCCCCAGGAAAAGAATAAGCAATTATCTCAAATATGGATGTGTCCAACTGAGAACTAAATTCTACCAGTAGATTTTAAAACTTCTGAACTTACTGCTCTCATTGAGTTCCTTCCTCAACTAAGCCCATCTTTCATTTGCCTAGAATCCTAACAAGACAGGGAGTATTTATCTGGTGTTAGCATCTCCTCAATCTAACATACACATTATGGGCCCCTTCCCCACTTCCTAAGGTTCAGGATTTTTGATGTCAGTAATTACAATCAAAGATGGGGGAAAATATGAAGTACTTAGGAAAAGACTGAGAATCTCTATTCTATAAGATTCTCATTTCCCTTTTCAGTCTTGACTATTTCAGCAGGCCTTATTAATCATTATTACTAGATTGCTAGACTTTAATGCTTATTATTATTAGAAACAATACTTTCATTATATTTTAGATTATGCCAATGAGGAAAGTAGAACAGTTAATCTCTAAGCTAAAATGGCAGAATTCACCACTAATAGACCTAATGAATGCTTCCTTCTCTTCTGAGACCTGCTTATACGCAGCATATTTTAACAGGTATAGTTGGATCATCTGAACTAACATGTAATGATAGAAAGCCCTATGATATTACAGGAGAAAATTGTCTGAGGCAGAGGAGAGAAGGACAGAAAAAAATAGATGAAAATAGCCACAGAGAAAGAATGGAACAGGCAGAGAACAAAGCATCCTTTTGGGTTTATTATTCCTGGGTGACTATTTTTTTGTAACTCTGTCTTCCTTGCATTACATTTGTCCCTGAGCAAGGCCTGCATCCCAGCTGTACTACAAGTACCTGGAAATCTTGGACTCACTAATCAAGTTGGTCAATCACAATTCTGTTGTCACAAGGACAACAGAAAACTATAATTCCAACAATACCTTGGCCCTTCAGTATTGTCTCAAGTGTAATTGTGTCAAAGGTCAAGGTCCTTGCTATTTCATTTTACAAAGTGAATCCCTATATTTTATATTTTTAATCTTTCAGACAATCATGCAAGATAGAATGCCCGATCATTATCCTCAGTTGACAGATAAGAAAACTAAAACAGGATAGTAGAAGCTTAACAAATGCTTGTTGAAAGACAGTGATTTTCTCTAAGATCACACATCAAAGAAACAGCAGAGGCTCTCTGTTTAAAGCTAGATCCTCTGTTTCCAGGAACAATGTTTTTATTATCATATTATGTAGTTTCTTCAACACCACAAAACTCATAGGATATTCATCGTATCGCCTTCACATATGAATTGTGTTCTACAAAGAAAAGATAGCAACAGGATTTAAAAACCAACAAAACACAAGTTAAACTATGGTAAATGGCCAAGAAAAATAGGACCAAGCAGTACATGTTCCAAATAGAATAAGAGTAAAGAGCTCTTTCAGACCTCTTATGGAAATATGGAAGTTTATATTTAATAGCAACACATATTTTTAAGCCTTCACCTGAATTCCCTGTCTCTCCTGTACAAATAAGCTTCATTTCCAAACATACAAAGGCCAGATAAGCCAAATTTGTAAGTATAAAAAAGAGAATAAATCCCTGAGTAAGATATTTTGCTCCTGGTACTTAGTGGTAGTAGAACCATTATTAATAATGTTCACCTCTTAGATTCAAATAGAACCTTAGGAGTGATGTAGGTCAATCATCTTATTTTACAGCTAAGGAAACTGAGACCTAGAGAGTTAAGACATGTTCAGACAGTAATAAGTAATTGTCTGGAATTTAAATCCAGGCATTGTGATTCTAAATATGGCATTTTTTCTAGCATAGTGCATAGCGTCCAGTGTTAGACCAATATTCCATGTTTAGCCTAAAGAATTCCCTGTCTTAGATCTTTTGTCGTTATTTTGTTGATTAATCTAGCATAAAAAAATAGAAGAAAAAAATTAATAAATGTTCCTGGTCCCTTTGGTGATTTAGGTTCATCCAGGGGAGAGAGAAAATGAGGTCTACTCTGCCTGGTCAGGACTTCCATCCCTACAGATGGCTGATGAGGACGCTCGTCTCTTTGCATTTTATAATTTGTTGCATTGTCTGCGCAGAGACTCACACAAGATTGACAACTACCTGAAACTACTGAAATGCCGGCTCATTCACGACAGTAACTGCTAAGCCAATATTCCCCTTGTTCTCCCCAAATAGTTTCTCTGCCCTTACTGATCCCTCCCTTAGGGAGATTTTTCTATCTTTCATGCTTCATGATATATGCTTTTCTGAAATGGTTCTCCTATTAAAAACAAAAACAGGTATTCCTAGAGAACTCTAATTGGCTATTTCCTCTTAAAGACACATGAAGCCAATTTGCCCAAATTCATTGAATGTCAAATCAGTGGTAAAATGGTCATTACCTTCTAATGAATGATTCATGCTAGCTATACCATTAAAGGATGGAGAACCATACTTTGCATATTACACAAATAAACTGTTGTCAAAGGAAAAAAAAAGTATAAAGTGTTGCAAATATTGGGGGAGGGGGGTTCTAGAGATAAATCATAAGATTGAGAACTGGAAGGGAGGGCAATAGATTTAGCAACTCTTATAAATAAGGAAACTGAGGGAAACTTAAATTACTTCTTTGAGGTCACCTAGGTAGTAAGTAGCACATTTGGGACTCAAACTCCGGTCCACTGAGTCTAACTTGGTTGTTCAAATATTAATCCTGCCCTATTAAATCAAGTCACATTCAATAGCGTAGCCCTCAACCCAGTAAGACTTGAAACAACATAAACACCAAGAAACTGGCACCTAGATGCCGCGAAAGTGAGATGAGGAGATGAAAGAATCAGGTGTGTGTCCATGTGTGGGATTTGTTTGTGCATGTATATGTGCACGCTGGCCTGTCATGGCACATGACTGTAGTCAGTTGTTTTGATTTAGGGGCCCTTGAGGTGAGATCCACCTCAAATCCAGAAGGACAGTGTGTGTGTGTGTGTGTGTGTGTGTGTGTGTGTGTGTGTGTGTTTGTGTGTGTTTCAAAAGAATCTTGGAATAAGATAGGAAAAAGATCTTGGAAGTTATCCATTTGTCAAGTGACTGCCATTGGCAAGGCTCTACACTTCATACCAGACACATGGAAATAGAAATAATACAGTATCTGCTTTCAAGAAACATACAGGACAATAAATATAAGTAAAATGAAAAAAAGCAAAGAATGATGGATACAGAGGTGAGGTCCAAATTAGTGCTATTCTGAATGGGAGGAAAGAGAGAATACTGGAGATATCAGGAAATATTTTCTTTAAGAGGGTATTTTTTTTAATAATAATAGTTTTTATTTACCAAATATTTGCATGGGTAATTTTGCAACGTTGACAATTGGCAAAACTAGAAGAGGGTATTTATGAGGGTAAGCCTGAAATAGAGCCGAGATTAAGGCAAGAGTTTAAGGAGGGATCATGGAAGAATTACAAAATTTCAGGGTCAGAAGGAACATCTGAGGACATACAGGCCTGAACCTGAACAACCCCATCATGGATCTATCTTTACTGAAAAACTTCTAGCTAGCAAGGGGACACCTAGTATTTCCTGAGGCAGTCTGTTCCACTTTGAATAGCCCTTATTGTTGGGAAGAATTTCCTTATGGCAAACTGAAATCTGTTTTGCTGTGACTTCCATTCAAAGCTCATAGTACTCAGTGCCCAAAGGGCTAAGAAGAACAACAGGAATCCATCTCTTACATTGCAACACTTTGAATATTTGGAGACAGGTTGCATGTTCCCACTTACATCTGCCACTTCAAAAGGCCCTTGTCTATAGGACTGAAGAAATCTCAGTTCATCAAGTCACAGATCCTTTACCCTTCCCTTCACCCGCTCCATCATTTTTACATATAGGAACAAACAACTTGGCAAAGGTCACAAAGATAAAAGTAGCAGAGCCAGGATTGATTTGAATTGGACTCCTCTGACTAACCAAATTTCACCACTTTACCAGGTTGTCCTCTAGTCTCAGAGTTCCTTTAAGTACCTGTTAGTTGTTTAGTTATTTTGTTATTTAGTTAGTGTATCTCAGGTTCCTTTAGTTAATTCTTTTAGGCACTCTCCCTGGACCTCTCATGGACAGCTAAGGTAGTGCAGTGAATGGAGTGCCATCATCCTAAGTTCAAATCTGGCCTCAGACATTAGCTGTGTGATTTTGGGCAAGTCAATCTTATTTGCCTCAGTTTCCTCCTATGGAAAATGAGCTGAAGAAGAAAATGGCAAAACACTCTAGTGTCTTTGCTAAGAAAACTCCAAAGTGTGAGTCATGACTGAAACAACAAGCAACAACAGCTAGACCCTTCTGACCCTCGAATGCTTTTCAAATTTTTAATATTATTCCAAGAAGGTGGTACTAAGAATTGAATATCATGCTGAAAATAAGAGCTATCCTTCAAAATGTACAATGGGACTATCACTTCCTACATTCTGCACATTATCTCTACAATAAGCTTTAGCAGTATTGACTATCATGTCACACACACATATTTGACTTATATTGGCCAACCAATCTAAAAAGGAATACAGATCTTTTTACTTGAACCTTTATCTATGCCTACCTTTTACCATTTCATATACTTGCATGTGAAGTTTTTTGAATCCAAATGACAAGTTACATATTTATCTCTACAAAATTTTCTCTTCTTAGATTTGGAATATTATCATAGCCCATAAAATTAAAAAAATGTGGAACTTGACTGTAATCCAATATGGTAGCTATGTATTCCAGACTAACACTATCTACACATTTAGGATATCTGTGCATTCTTCGAAGGTATTGATATGTTAGTGCTAAAGGGTCAAATACACATTCTCAAGCTCTTCATCTCCTCTTTGGTCAAGAATCAGGTTTAGACTGGCCATTCCCCTCCAAATTTCCTCCACCTTTTAAGGAATTAAATAATTATTAAAGCAAGAAGAATGTGTTAAAATTAAGCATCTCAGTCAGGAGAAAAGGAGACAGTAAAAGACAGGGATTAGGGGACATCGTGCTGGCTAAGGTGGCAGGAGAAAATCTTATTTAAATACCATCTATATTATTTACTGCTATTTGAGCAACCATGACAACCATAGTCTGAGATTCTCTTTTTTTTTTTCATTTAGGCAATATGGACCTGATTGAGTATCTATAGTTCAAAGTTATTGTGAAAGTCAAATCAGACCATGAACACGAAACATTTTGCAAACCTCAAACTGCTATAAAAATGTCAGCCATTATTGTTATGGTGAAAGACAAAGGGAATGATTGATAGAACAGCATCCTGGAGGCAGTGAGAGGTGATAGTATCAAAAGCACAAGTAAAAAGGTTATCCTAGACAAAAGGGGCACAACTTCATCTTTTGAGACTGGAGGGAAGAAAGAAAGGATATGTATGTAAAGACAAGTTTTGAGGTGAAGGAGGTCACATGGTACAAGCCCCTGACTCCAAGAATGAAATCCTTCCACAACTTCTCTGAAAAATAGTCAAATAAAAATGTTGAAGTGTAGTTTAAATTATGAAAAGACACTAAGAAAGGCCAAGCTAAAAATAGTTGGTTTTGCAAATCATATAACTTTATGGATACAGGCATTCACAAATAAAGAAATCCCTAGTTGCCTTGTATTTTAATATACTATCATCAACTAATCTAATGCTATTGAGAAATTTACATTTCATAATGGAACTGGCCCTGAAGTGTTTACCATATAAAGGTCTGACTGACAGCAAGGCAAAATCATGCAAAAACAAACACAGAGTAGTGATAGAGTTATAATTGAGGAACATTCTCTTTCCTGGGAAATTAAAAAAGGAGATAAAGGAGAAAGGAAATACAAACATCTGCTGGAACTCTGTCTTTCCAGAAATCAGCAAGAGTCAGGATCACTAAACGTCTTTATTCTAGATCTTTACCGTCACCTCCAACGCCAGGTCACGAGTGCAAGTGAGCGTGAGTTCCACCACCCAAATTTCTCTTGCTCCTCCCACACAAGTCACTTCCCTCTCTTTGTCCCACCAATCAAGTCAGCACAGAACAGCTGGGGAGGGTCAACCTTAAACAAGTTAATAGGGAACCGTCCAATTGGCAATTAGTCTCACGTGCTTCATCATCCAAGTGCATTGCTCAGTTCTAGAATTGTAAGGGCCCTTTAAATGGGCAGACACAGTGCATCGGGAGATTGAGGCCCGGAAGTAATTTCTGTGGATATTAGGACTGCCCTTGGGCGGGATCCTGGCCATATTGAGATACTTTTGTAATGGGTGACTCTCTCACTGATTGGCTGTGTGTGTGACCTCACAGACCCTATGTAAGCCCACTGCAGGCAGCAAACGCCCTCTTTAACCTCCTGCTCTTGACCCTGGCTTCCTAGCCTGGGTGGCCAAGCCAAGATGGGTAGCCGAAAGAGGTAAGGGTTTTGGTAGTGAACACATGGGTCTTCTGACCAGGTGTTCACTCGGGAACCAACAAGTCAGGGCATCAGTTAGGGCATTATGTGAGTAGGTATAATAAAGGCTTTTAAGATTACATGTGGTTGTTCTTGAGTGCGCTACCGGTTACTAAGCTATAGATTCAAGAGATTGTGGCCAGAGACCTTAGAAGGCCTCAGAGGAGGCGAGCCGGGTAGAGTTCACACTGCAAAGGACAGTGGTCAAAGGTACTCTGGTGGGTCTAGGACAGACTAGTAATTGTAACTGCCAGGAGAGCACGTTACAAATGGCGCCCCACGTTGGGCGCCAAATGCTGGAACTCTGTCTTTCCAGAAATCAGCAAGAGTCAGGATCACTAAACGTCTTTATTCTAGATCTTTACCGTCACCTCCAACGCCAGGTCACGAGTGCAAGTGAGCGTGAGTTCCACCACCCAAATTTCTCTTGCTCCTCCCACACAAGTCACTTCCCTCTCTTTGTCTCACCAATCAAGTCAGCACAGAACAGCTGGGGAGGGTCAACCTTAAACAAGTTAATAGGGAACCGTCCAATTGGCAATTAGTCTCACGTGCTTCATCATCCAAGTGCATTGCTCAGTTCTAGCCCTTTACAAACATCTATGTTCCATCCATCTAAGTTATACAGCAGAATGAGGAGAAGCTGAAATAGCACCTGGGATTACCCTTTTATTTGCCAAATCAGGCTTCCTCTCCTGCTCCCCTGATTCAGACCCACTCTCTTTTTTTTTTTTTTTTTTTTTTTCTTCTTCCTCTCCATTACAAAGTCTGAGTCAGGTGTCTCCACCCATTGTGGCCCATCTCTGATGACTTTCTATCATACCCTCAGTCTCTACTCCCCCTAAGAAAAGCTGGATGGTTCAATCAAAGATCCAAATGGCCCCAATACTTCTGTGGGAATATGATAACACTAGGATACAATGGAAAAGAGATCTGGATTTGGAGCAAAAGGACCTAGGTTTCTTCAGCCATAAAATGAGAAGAGTGTGGACTAACCAATCTTAAAGGCCTCTTCTAATCCTAGATTTATGATCTTATGATCAAGTCACTTAACCTCCATGATCTCAGTGTCCCCATCTATAAAATGTGAGAGCTGAACGAGGTGGCTTCTCATGTCCCATTCATCTTTAAATCCATGAAATTTTGAAACTTTGATGAGTCAAAGTCATGTAAGGAGAAGGGTATTGCAACAGCTTTCCAGAGATAGTTCTACGGGGGGGGGGGGGGGGGGGGGGAGGTTAATTTCTTTGCTAAATAAAGTGAATTATGCCAGTCAGCATTCTTCCTTACTACCTATCAAACATGGTTTTTAAAAGGTGGAAGAAATTTTATTTACAAACATAAAGTAGGCTCAATTAGGCAGGTGGACCCTGTTAAAAGAAAAAATATCCGCAGGAATTCATATCTAAAGGATATACATTAGAAAGAGGAAGCTGAAGGTTCACTTGTGTTTCCAAGTTACAGACTAGTGGCATAAAAAAATTGAATGCTTATTTAGGCAAAGGGAATTATGAACATGTAGACATTCCTTAAACAATTCAACATCCCACCTACTACTCTGTTCCTATTATACCTCATGCTTTCAAACATTGATACATATTTCGTTCAATCTTCAAATATATTTCATCATTTTTATTGTTTGTTGAAGGACAAGAGTTCAATGGCATTGATGGGAGTTGGTAACGTAAGGCAGTTAGGTGCCCTAATGGACAGAGCTCTGAATTTGGAATCAAGAAGTCACAAATTCAAATTCTGCCCCTGATATTTACTAGCTGTGGAATATTTTACAAGCTATTATACCTCTTTTAACCTCAGTTTCTTCATCTGAAAAATGGGAATAACAAAATAGCACCTGCTTTCCAGAGTTGTGAAGGCAAATGAGATAAAGTGTAAAGCATTTTGCAAATGCTCAAGTGCTATATAATTGCTATCTAACATTATTCTTATCTATATTTCAATTTTCCAAGTTTTGTTTGCATATTTGTTTGCATAGCTTTAGATAGCTTCCATTGCAAAAGTGGCCCTCCATATTGACTAGATCCTGTGATTTATGGCTTATAGATTTAATGATGCTATAAATATATATGGCACTGCACAGGTGATAAAATTGCAATGAACAAATAAATGCTGTCCCCTAGGGAACTTGGAAAAAGCAGCACAGCCATTCAGGGTAGTGACAGAAAAACAGATATGCCTTAAGCAGGAAAGAAACAGCTTTAGGATTTTTAACAAATGAATATTTCGGTGATTTCAAAGGAGTATTTTTTTTTGCAAACTGTCTCTTCTACTAATTTTCAATATTCCCATTGCCCCCATCCTGATTATCAATGAAATTTGGAAAAATGAGCTCTGATGCCCTTCTATTTCTAACATTCTTGGTTTCTAGGGAATCATAGGGCTGGACCATCAGCCCATACTTAAGCAATATAATTAACATCTGTGCTCCTTTAGGCTAGTATGTATTTCATCTATGAACATATCCAGAGCATTACCCAATAGACTCCAATATTTCTTATATGTCCTTAATGTATCTTCAAATAATTTTTATTTGGAAGTTAAAATGACTCTCAGAAAACATTCCAGCAATACCTCTTTTCCTCAGGGCTTTATGCTTCTGTTTATAGATGTCCCTCCATAATTGAACAAGGAAAGAAAATATACTTTTTATGGTAGTGATTTTTTTATTTTCTTTCATTTATTCAAGTGGGAAGATGAAATAAAAAATATGAGCATTAGAGTGTAACATACTAGGGTGCTTCTATTTGGGGCAGGCATATGCCCCCATACATGAACCTTATTTTAGTAGGGTTGGAATCAGCTCATACTGGGGCCAAGAAATTCTATTGTTAAATTATACAAATACTTATACCTTGGAAAACAGCAAATTCTACAAACCTGGGCTTACTGCATGGTGTTATTGATTATCCAGACTTAATAAAAGTGATAAAGAAAATATTAGTGATGTAGATTAAACTTAACAGTATATTGTGCATTTTTCAGAGAAACATTTGTTAACTATTTAGCAGCATGTCACTGAGTATAGGATGTATCCAGAGTTTTTGTTTTCTTTTGGATCAGATAAGGATTTTATAGGGCATATAGTAAACTGACTGCAAAATCATTTAAGGTAGTGAAGAGAAAGAGTGTGACGGGTTCAAACAGGAGGGTATGAACAAATTGACCAGCTAATATAATTATGAAAGAGAATCATAGATTTTCAGAGTTAGAAGGGACCTCAGGGATATTTATTCCAATTCATAACTAAACTAGAAAATTAATTCTTATTTATCAACACTTTGAGGACAACTAGGTGGCATAATGGACAGAATGTGAGATCTGGAGTCAGAAAGTCTCATCTTTCTGAATTTAAATTTGGTCTCAGACACTTACTAGCTATGTTCTAGGCAAATCACTTAACCCTGTTTACCTCAGTTTCCTCAACTATAAAATAAGCTGGAAAGGAACTGACAAACCACTCCAGTATCTCTGCCAAGAAAACCCCAAATGGGATCACAAAGAATTGAACATGATCAAAAATGACTGAACCACAACTATTGATGCCTCATCCAATTTTATCTGAAGTTCATTTTTTGAACCTGTACATTCTCAGTAAAATATTGAAGCTTCCCATTGAAGGGAAATTCACAAACTCTCTATTCAGCCAACTTGACTGATTCTTAGGATTTTTTTTTAACCAGAAATCAAGTCTAATTTTTTTTTTTTATCTTTGTAACATCCACCTATTGTTCCTAGAGTTATGTGCAAAAAAGAAAAAGAAAGACAAATTTAATCTCCTTTCTATGGGAAAACCTTTCAACAACTTTGAAGGCAATTTTCATGTTCCACTGAGTCTTCTCTTCCCCAGATTAAACATCCCCAGTTCCTTCAAATGACCTCCAAATGACATAATCTCAAAGATTGTCATCAGTAGGTTCTTCCTTAATAGTTCTTGCCATTCTCCCAAAACAAACATTGCTCAACATACCCTTCAACTTCCCCCTAAAAATAGTAAAGGAATTAATGAAATAGGAGGAAATATGTTACAAAGTGTATTTCTGTGTACTTTAAAGTTGAATTATAGCAAAATTGAACAAATGAGGTTTTGAGAGCTGGTAGCACAAAATGACTTGCCCAAGATCACACAGGCAATAAATCACAGAACTAAGATCTCTATTAGAATCAGCTAGAATTAGAATTCAATGAATAGCCCACTGGGCCTGGAGTCAGGAAGATCTGAGTTCAAACCCAGTACCAGATACCTACTAGCCCTGTGATTTTGGGCAACTAACTTTTAACACCTATTTACCTAGGTTTCCTTATCTGTAAAATGGGAATAATAATAGCACCTACTTTCCAGAGCTATTATGCGGAACAAATGGGATAACAACTGTATAGTACTTAGCACAGTGAGATAACAACTGTATAGCACTTTGCACAGTGCAAGGTACAATAGTAAATAATGGAAAAATGTTAGCTTTTTTTTTGGGGGGGGGGGCAGTGGGAAAGACAATGTGGGCAGAAGTACTCAGAATTGGCATTGCTTACTAGATTTCCCTGACTTGTCCAATTAGAAATGGTTTTATCCTCCTGAAGCCTCTTATTTATTCTGAACTTTCTGTAAGAATTCACATTGTGATTTGCATTACAAATTCCTCTATCTTATCTGTTTTATAATACTGTATTCTGGAAAGCAGAAATTACATTTAATTTCAACATTATATCCACAGCACTTATTATTAACACATAGTAGGTACATGTTACAGGCAATCCATGATTCACACACAACCTACATATCACCTAGACATTCAAATAACCATTTCTAACCTTTCTACCCTTTCCCCCTACCAACTACCCCCCTGCTGCCCCTGTCATCAGAGTGATGGTTTAAAGGTTGAGGGCTTTCACAGAAATAGAGAAGGAAAGAAGCTGAAAGTCCAGCTCCCCAGAAGGGGAGGGAAAAAACAAATTAGGGAAATATTTTCTATAGATAACTTCCCAACATACCAGGCCTGTCTAAACTGTTTTCCCCTACCAATGTATCTCCCCATCTCACTCCATGGCCATATTTTTTTTCCATAAAATTCCATCAGGGATTATAATTATTTAGGCCCACAAGAAGCCCTCCTAAAATCCAAGTACTTCTAGAAGAATTAAGAATTTCTCAGTTAGAAAGGAAAGATTAACAACAATAATAACAATATTCATAAGAGCAAAATAACATTTATATAATGTGTTAAGTTTGAAAAATGCTTTACAAATACGATCTTATTTTATCTTCACAATAATCCTGGGAGATACATGCATTATAGTCTCCAATTGAAAGATGAGGAAAGACGTTAAGTTAGAGAGCTAGTAAGTGTCTTAGGTTAGTTTTGAAATTAGATCTTCTTAGCTTCAATTCCAAGAAGTTCTAGACTTTGGGTTCAAATTTCGCCTCTAACATCCAGCTCCATGTGCCTCTGAACTATTATCTCTGGCATGAGGGCTCAAGGAGCACTTCACAAGGCTGCTCATACATCTCTGGTGACCAATGTCACCCAACTGTCACCTGTGGCTCCAAGGAGATGTAGCATAATCAGTGGCCACACTCCAGTAAAACTCTCTTGGCAGATGAGATAAACTGAGGCAGGCTGAGGATAACCAACAAATGTAAAACCTGAAGATCAGTTAGGGAGCTGTCTACCCCAAGAAGGATGTCCAAATGAGAACAGTTTATTCCAGCAGCCAAGAAGGTGGCTTAAACAGAAATTGTGGAGTGCTTAGAGTTTGGTCAGACATCAAAGATGAATCCTGGGCTATTGCCAGTTGTCCTGGCTTTTGTATTGCCACTGGACTTTCATGACTCAGGAAGAGAGAATGAGGCAAGGACATGGTGCAAATCTGCCTTCTTAAATCCCAATTCACATGCAAGTCTAGACAGTATCAGTGATATCACTGGCTCTTTTTGGAAAGGAAGGAATCTCTGTGAGTCTGAGATAGTCATTTAATTCTTTAGATTTTCTTTTTTCTAAAAAAAAAAAATAAATAAATCTGAGTTTTGGGCAATTTTTAATCGTTGGTCATCTTAGGTCTTAGCATTTCCATGAGTATCATCAAGCAAATGTTAATGCTAAATAGATGTTTCTGTCTCTATAAAATCGGGGGAATCATATCTATAATTTTCTGATTCTGTATCTCCTTAATTCAATTTTACCATATGAAAAGTAGGTTACCCTTGTCTATAGCAATGTCATTACTAAATCTCACATGGGAGGGGTTTTTGTTGCTTCCTCTTTCTCTTTTTCTCTTGACAGCTACTAGTGTTCCAGCCTTGCTGTCCAGATTCCCCCAGGACTCCCAGCACTGTGCCCCAGCCACCCAGAGGCCAAACAAACAAAACCCCTGATTTCTATTATGTATCATCTAATGGGAAAGAGTTGACAGGAGTCCTGGCACCTGGATTCATCACCTCTCTCTCTAGAGGAGTGTGAGAGCATTCCCTGTGTTTGTTTCTGTTCCCTGTTTCCTATTCCAAACCTAATGCTCAGGATTTTGCTATTATGTATTCAAAATTCAACATATAATTGGAGAATTTGGGGGTGGAAGAGACACGGTAATATGGAATATTTGAATATATCCCAGTTTTTCCTCCCATGCTAAAGATGCATCTGGAAGTCAGAATGTCGAGCCAACAGCAGCAAATAATGGACAAATGAAGACTTAAAGGTATGGGATAGAGCAACAAAAAAAAAAAAAAAAAATTTATTTATTAAATGGCCTGAGGCTTGAAAATCTGTGTGAAAATGAAGTTACATTTCCTGAAAAGAGAAGGGCTTTGGTCTGAAATATCACAGAATGACAATGAGCATGATGAAGCCCGCTGGCCAGAAACAAGAACTATTATTGTTCCTGAAAGTCCAGAAGAGGAGCAAAAAAACAAATTAGGAAATATTTTTATAGATAACTTCCAAACATAACAGGCCCATCTAAATTGTATCCCCCTACCAATGAATCACCCCACCCCATTGCCAGATTTTTTTTTTTCATAAAATTCCATTAGGGATTTTGATTATATAGGTCAACAAGGGAGCCCTCTTAAAATGCAAGTACTTCTAGGAAAATTAAGGATTTCTCCCTTGGAAAGGAAAAGGGAAAGGGAAAGCAGCAGTGTAGAGTGCTGAGATTCCCTTGACAACTTAGCTCCTTAGGAAAGCCACGCTCTGGGCAATGATACAGCTCACTCTTTGCTCTGATGTACAGAACAAAATATAAACTTTGTGTTACAAGGCAGCCTCTCTAAGTCTAGGAAACCAAAGAGAATTAGTGGCCTTGAAGCTGGAAAGATCCCATTTTACAAATGAGTAAACTAGTACCACACCTCAGAAAATTAATTGCTCTAAGTCCCAGAAATATTAAATGTCAGAGGAAAAATTTGAATCCCAGCTCCTCTGACTACAAATTCAAGTCTCTTTCCACTGTGCTAAAATCCCTCTTCCATCAATTGTCAGGTGGGAAAAAAAATCTGTAACTGAGGCTTGGTCTGGGACATGCTAAATATTTTAGTCTAAATCTGTAGTCTAAAACCAACTCACTCCATAACTTATCTTAGCTACTTATATGAAGTTATTAAAGCAATTAAGGGGTAGTCCAAGATCAAACAATTAAAAGGACTTAAAGGTAGCATTTTAACCCAAGGTTGGCTATCAATTTACAACTCATAATAAGAAAGCATGTTAAACATGTTAATCAACAAACATTAATTAAACATTTTTGATTAATGATACTCAATGCTGAAAGCTATGGCTAAGTAATAATGACATTAATAATAATAATGACAACTCATTTCAGTAGCATTTTGTGATTTTACAAAATTCTTTCCTCAGTTCACATTAATTCTGTGAAGTAGAAAGTAAACATGTTATGATAATTATTCTAGAGATGAGCACAATACAGTGATGAGAATTATTGATTTGAAGCCAGATAATCTTTCTTTGATGTCCCTTAAGATCTCAGGTTCTTTATTTTTTTCTGTAATAAAATTAACACATTGATTAAAATATCTTTTAAAGTTCCTTCTAGTTTTAATTCTTGGATGATATGAGGTTAAGGGAGGTTATAACATTCTGTCTTTAAAGATTAAGTTCTTATCCTATTGTGACTTTCCCATGATTTCACAACTAGTAATAAACAACTTGATGGGAAAAAATGTGATTGTGCACTTAGTATGTGCTAAGACCTAAAGATATATATTTTTTTAAAAGATCATTCCTGCTTTCAAAACATGTAATGGACAAATACATAGGAGGAAAGCAATATGTAAGACAATTCCCGAAGAAAGGCATTTTTATTTGGAAAGTCATGTTGATGGTGAATGGAGCCACAGATACTAAATTGACATACCCTTTGCAGTATTAAAGCCAATGCTTACTCAATTATAATTGTTCTAGAACTGAAAAATTGGGGGCAAGGGAAAGAAAGGAGATCCAAGGGAGGAGAAAAGGCAAGGCAGCAGCTGGCAAAGAGATAGTAACAGAAAGGAAGCTTCAATATTTTGGATACTAGAACAATGTTCTAACATTATAATCAGTTAACATATACAGAGCCAGAAGTTGTATTTTCTTGTCATCTGGCTAATAATTTGCACATAGGGCTTAAGTGAAGATATAGTTTCTGTGGCTCTCCCTATTAAAAAACAGAAACCACAGGAAAATGTATGAATTTCACCCAGGAAAGAAAGGTCACCCTGAGTACTACTTGAGGCCCAGGAACCCTGCAGGCAATGGATGAAAGGCACTTTATAAATATGAAGTGTTATTATATTTCATTATTATTACTACCAGCAAAATCAGCAAGTGGTGCTAAAATAACAGGCTTGCTTGCCCAAGCACCACTGAAATTGCTCTGGGTATAAATCGTAATTTAATCCTACTGTCACCTGAAAAATTATGTGCTACTTCTCAGACCTGAACTAATTATGTGAAAAGAGTTGTCTGAATTGGGGCTATATATATGTATATATATGTGTGTGTGTGTGTGTGTGTGTGTGTATGTGTGTGTGTATTATCTCTTCATATTTATAGTCTTTACATATATGCAGGTAGCTATACATATTTATACATGTGTTTGTATATATGCACAGCTACATGTGTACGTATATGTATATATATATGTGTATATATAAATATATATACATATATATATATACACATGCATATATCCAATAATTAAAGAATACAACCATATCATAAGAAAGAAAGAAGCCAAGAAAGCCAAGAAAAAGAAGAAAAAATAAGATAAAATGGACCCAACAAAATGATTTCATTACAGAACAGGAGAGGTGGAAAAGAAAAAAACATTTTTAATGAAAATCAAATTAACTATCAATAAGCATTTATTAAAAACCTACTATAATAACTGTACTAAGCACAGTTTTCTACCAGTATCTCCATTCTGATACTTATCTAAGCAGAGATCCTTCAACAGATAGCACTGGGATATTTTTTAAGTAAGTTAAGCTATCTAGGTCTGAGTTTTCTAGCATTTGAATCTGATTTCTGGAAGTTTCCTGAATGATCAACTCCTAAAAATAATATATGTAAAATTCTTTGCAAAACTCAAAGTATGATCTAAATCTTAGCTATTTTTATTAGTCAATTGATAAGTTTATTAAGTGCCTAATATGTGCCAGATACTATACTACAAGCACTGATAGTACAAAGAAAGAAGGAAAAAACATTGCTTCTCTCAAGAAGTTCAGTCTTATGGAGAGCACAGAACAACTTTTTACAAATAAGATACATACAAGATAAGTTGGAAATAATCAACAGAAGGAAGGAATTAGTAAAGGCAGACTGTAGAAGATGGGATTTTATCTGTCTTTGTCTCTGTCTCTTCCCTTTTTTCCTGTTCCTCTCCTTTCTTCCCTTTCCCCTCCACTCTTGAATTGTCTCCTCCATTCCCCTTTTTTTCTCTGTCTCTTCTTTCTCTATGTCTATGTCTCTCTCTTTCTTTCTCTGTGATTGACTCTCTCTTTTTCTGTCTGTTTCTTTTTCTGTCTCTCTCTCTCTCTCCTTGCTATCTCTGTCTGTCTCTCTCTCTCTATTTTTCTCTCTGGCTCTGTTTCTGTCTGTTCCTCTCTGTGTGTCTCTTGTGTGTGTATATCTCTGACACTTTATCTTGTCTGTCTGTCTCTCCTCTGCCTCTGTCTGTCTCTCTGTTTGTCTGTCCCTTCTCTCTGTATGTTTCTCTATGTATGTCTCTTGCTGTCTCTGTTTCTCTTTCTCTGTTTTATGTCTCTATCTCTGTCTTTGTCTCTGTGTGTCTCTCTCTCTCTCTCCTCTTCTCTGTCTTTGTCTCTCTCTCTCTCTCTCTCTCTCTCTCTCTCTTTCTCTCTCTCTCTCTCTCTCTCTCTCTCTCTCTTTCTCTCTCTCTCTCTCTCTCTCTCTCTCTCTCTCTCTCTCTCTCTCTCTCTCTCTCTCTCTCTCTCTCTCTCTCTCTCTCTCTCTCTCTCTCTCTCTCTCTCTCTCTCTCTCTCTCTCTCTCTCTCTCTCTCCCTCTCTCCCTCTCTTCCTCCCTCCCCTCCCCACCTTTCTCCTTTTTTCTCCCCGCCCCCACTTGTATCCTTATTATGTACATACTCGCCTGAGTTTTCTTGCAATCTGCTCACAGGGTCAAGGGACTATCTAAGTCTCTTTGAACCTGTTTGAATTATTTTGACAGAAATCATTTTTACACATAGCCAATATGAAGGGTTGCCTTTCCAAATTTTAATTTTAATTAGTGTGGAAGGCAGGAGTGGAATCCCGGTCTTCTAAGGTTAATAGTGAAGGCAAGAAAAGCCCAATCTAAGAACAGTTTTTTAAAATGATACTCTATTACACGCATACAGTCATAGTAGACACACACACACGAAAAGAGAGAAACAGAGACAGAGAGATAGAGACAGAAACAAAGGGACAGATAGAGGGAGAGACAGAGAGAGAAAGAAGGAAAGAAAGAGAGTCAGACAGACAGAGAGAGAAAAAGAGGGAGAGACAGAGGGAAAACGAGAGAAAGAGGGAGAGATAATTCTTTTAAATTAAAGCAAAAAATCTTAATTGAAGGTTATTTGAAAAGCAATGTAAAATTCAATTTACCAAAACATATATTGTATGCCTGTCATGTACAAAGCACACATTATAAAGTAAAATATAAATAGGAAATAGTAAACAGAATGAGGCAAATTCATTTTTAAAGTACTACTCACAATAATTTAATTGCATAATACAACACATTGTAAGCTGAAAATTATCAAATTATGCCACTTGCCTAAAAAAATTTCAGTGCCTATAGTCACAAACTCACAACTAATAACTAAATTGTACAGGTCAGATTCTACTGTTAGAAATGAAATTCAAAAAGTACTAATGTAATTAGTAATGAGGAGAACATAGTATGCAGTGCTAAAAATGATATACTTCACCTACATTTGATTTAGAACCAGGTTTTCCTGTAAGAGTCACAGCTGCAACTAAGACCTCTCTCTACCAGTCCACTTCCAACCCCAACCAAAGATAAGGACAATAAATCCAAATTGGCTGACTTTGAGGTGTCTATTTCAACAACCCCAGTAGCCCAGTGCTTCCTACAGTGCCAGGGACTTAATAAATAATACTTGTTGATTGATTTCTACTCTCCAAACTTTAGAAGTCAGTTTGGTTACAGATAAAAACCAAACTGGATCCTGGGAGTGAAGATGCCTGGACTCTATATTCCAGCACTGTCTACTTTTGTGACATCTGGCAAGTCATTTAAATTCACCAGGTTGCATTTTGCATGTTTTGAAAACACAGACTTGGATTAGATAACTTCTCAGGTCTAGGCCAGTTCTGTGATAACACAACTTTCTGAAATCTAAAAAGAATTTTTTTGGGGGGATATATACAAAAGGTTCAACATTAACCTATGTCAGATTTCTGTAAATGGTTTAAATTGTTAATAATAATTATTATTACATACAAGTGCTGAAAGGACTAGAAAATAATATTTGGATAAAAGATCTGAATACAAGTCCTTCTTCTATGTGGGCATGTCACAACTTTTGAATGCACCTAATAGTCTCTAAGATTGTTAAATTGCATAACAGTTGCTGACCTGCATTGATCAGTAATCACATCTAGAGTTCTTCACAGTAATGAAATTACAGGCCTGGACCAAATAATAAAAGCAATACTCAACAAGCTAAACAACAGTATACAGAAATAGTAAGGGGATACATTTCATTTTATCTTTGTTAGAGGAAAAATTAAGATGGGATGAGTGTGTGGAAAAAGATAAAATATCATAGTTGTTACACATAAAGGAAAGTTATCCATGACATTTGTGGCTAATTATAACAATCATCTTCCTACACAACAGGAAGATAATAATACTCAATCAGGAGCAACTACTGTACTCATAATTTCCTCCCTAGGCTCCATAGAATCATCTGATTCAATGTCTAGGCCCCTCCCCTAAATAGGAATTACATTTTTCTCTCTTGAATTAATTCTATATCCTGATTTAACCTTTCCTTCAATTATATATATACCTGACTCCAAACTTGATGTTCCATCCACTGTGCCACTGAGCTGCCATTAGAATAGAAGCTGTAGGAGTAGTTAAGTGACTTTTCAGATCACAAATGGTAATTAAGATCTGAAACTAAGTCTTCTGCTCTAAATTCAGAATTCTTTATTTTGTATCATGTTAGAACAAGGAATTAAAAAATAACCCATAATTCATAAAAGTCCCTCAATAAAATTCTAAAAATCTCACTAATCCTAAAATTTTAGAAACTTTTTTATTGATAACTGAAAAGCATACTCCCCAGATTTGTTTTTATTTTTTTAATTGTAGTAAGTTTATTTTTAATACACTTTGCTTTATTAATCATCTTGGAAGAGAAAAATCAGAGCAAAAAAAGAAAAACCATAAGAGAGATTAAAAACAACAACAACATGTATGAAGATGTATTCTGATGGAAGTGGATAAAGAACAACATAAAGAAGATCCAACTCACTTCCAGTTGATCAATGATGGACAGAAACAACTACACCCAGAGAAGGCACAATGGGAAGTAAATGTAAATTGTTAGCACTACTGTCTATCTATCCAGGTTACTTATAACTTCAGAATCTAATACTTAATGTGCAAAAAGAAAATAGGATTTGCACACATATATTGTATCTAGATTATATTGTAACACATGTAAAATGTATGGGATTGCCTGTCATCTAGAGGAAGGAGTAGAGGGAGGGAGGAGATAATTTAGAAAAATGAATACAAGGGATAATGTTATTAAAAAAAATTACTCATGCATATATACTGTCAAAACAATTTTATAAATAAAAAAAAAAACCCACCACCACCAACAACAACAACAAAAAGGGAACATAGTTTGTGTATTGATTTACATTCAAACTTCTTAAATCTTTCTCTGGTTGCAGATGGCATAGATTTCTGTCCCAAGACTATTGGGATTGCTTTGGATCACTGAATTCCTGAGAAGAACCAAGCTTTTCATAGTTGATCATTGCATACTCTTCCTAATATTGTGTACAATATATTCCTGGTTTTGCTTATTTCTCTCAGTATTGGTTCATATAAATCTTTACAGGTCTTTCCATACTCAGCTTGTTCATAAATTTTTATAGAACAAGAATATTCCATTATCTTCAGGTACCACAGCTTGTTCCGCCATTCCCTAATTGATGGGCATCCACTCCTTTTCCAATTTGTTGCTACCACAAAAGGAGCTGCTACAAACATTTTTGTACATGTGGGCCCTTTTCCCTCATTTATGATTTCCTTGGGTTACAGACTGAGTAATAGCATTGTTGGGTCAAAAGGTATGCAGTTTTATAGCCCTCTGGACATAGTCCCAGATTGCTCCCTAGAACGGATTGTTTCACAATTCCACTAACAATGCATTAGTGTACCAGTTTTCTTACCTCCCTTCTAACATATATCATTATCTTTTCCTGTGAGGTGTGAGGTAGTACCTCAGAATTGTTTTCATTTGCATTTCTTTAATCAATAGTGCTTTAGAGCATTTTTTCATGTACCTCTAAATAGTTTTAATTTTGTCATCTGAAAATTGTCTGTTCATATCCTTTGACCATTTATCAATTGGGAAATGAGTTATATTCTGATAAATTTGACACAATTCTTTATATATTTTAGAAATTAGACCTTTATCAGAAATACTGGCTGTAAAGATTTTTCCCCCATCTTTGTACTTCCCTTTTAATTTTATTTCTGTCTGTTTTGTTTATGCAAAACCTTTTTAATTTAATATAATCAAATTTGTCCATTTTGCTTTTCATAATGTTCTCTAGTTTTTCTTTGGCCACAAAAAATCTTATAGGTAAATGATCCCTTGTTCTAATTTGTTTATGGTATCACCCTTTATTTCCAAACCATGTATCCATTTTGATCTTATTTTGATATGGAGTGGGAGATGTAGATCCATGCTAAGTTTCTGAGATATCATTTTCTAGTTTTTCCAGAAATTTCTGTCAAATAGTGTGTTCTTATTCCAGAAGCTGGAGTTTAGGGCTTTATCAAATACTAGACTGCTATAGGTCTTGATTATTGTGTCATGTGTATCTATTCAATTCCACTGATCTACCACCCTATGTTTTAGCCAGTACCAAATGGTTTTAATTATTCCTGCTTTATAATATAATTTTAAGTTTGTTACTGCTAAGCGACCATTCTTTGTATTTTTTTTTCATTAATTCTCTTGATATTCTTGACCTTGTGTTCTTCCAGATGACTTTTGCTAATATTTTTCCTAATTCTATAAAACAATGTTTTGGCAGTTTGCTTGGTATGGCACTGAACAAGTAGATCAATTTAGGCAAAAGTCTCATTTTTGTTATATTAGCTCAGTCTAGCCATGAATAATTGATATGTTCCAATTGTTTAGATCTGATTTTATTTGTCTTAGAAGTGTTTTATAATTGTGTTCACAGTTCTTGGGTTTATCTTGGCAGGCAGATCCCAAAGTATTTTATTTTGTCTACAATAATTTTAAATAGTTTCTTTTTCTATCTCTTGCCGATGGGCTTTGTCAGTTATATATAGAAAAGTTGATGATTTCTTTGGGTTTATTTTATATCCTGCAACTTTGCTAAAACTGTGCGTTGTTTCCAATAGAGTTTTGGATGATTCTCTAGGATTCTTTAAATGTATCATCTTATCATCTGCAAAGAGTGATGGTTTTATTTCCTCATTGCCTATTCTAATTCCTTTAATTTCTTTTTTTTTTTTTCTTATTGCTAGAGCCAAGACTTCCAGTACAATGTTGAATAATAGTGGTGATAATGAGCATCCTTGCTTCTTCCTTGATTTTATTGGGAATGCATCCAGCTTCTTTCCATTACAAATGATGCTTGCTGTAGATTTTAGAGAGATATTGCTTATTATTTTAAGGAAAGCTCCCTTTATCTATAGTATATTTAATAGGTAGGGTGCTGTATTTTGTCAAAAGCTTTTTCTGCATCTATTGAGATTATCATATGATTTCTGTTAGTTCTGATTGATGATGGTGATGGTTTTCCTGCCTGCATTCCTGGTATAAATCCTACTTGTTCACATTGTATTATCTTGTTCATAAGGTGCTATAACCTCTTTGCTAATATTATATTTAAAATTGTTGCATTAACATTCATTAGGGAAATCGGTCTATAATTTTCTTTCTTTGTTTTGGCCCTTCCTGGTATAGTCCCATGTCTGTGTCATAGAAACAATTGGGTAAGAGTCTTTCTTCTCCTATTTTTCCAATTAGTTAATATAGTATTGAAATTAATTGTTCTTTAAATGTTTGGTAGAATTCACTTGTGAATCCATCTGGCCCTGGAGATTTTTCCTTAGGGAGTTCATTAATGACTTGTTTAATTTCTTTATTTTTTTTAAATGGGGCTATGTTAGTATTTTATTTCCTCTTCCATTAACCTGCACAATTTATATTTCTGTAATATTTATCCATTTTGGTTAGATTGTCAGACTTGCCACCATAGAGTTGGGCAAAACAGCTCCTGATTATTTCTTTAATTTCCTTTTCATTGGTAGTGATTTCACTCCTTTCATTTTTGATGCTGGTGATTTTTTCCCTTTCTTTTTTTTTTGATCAAATTAACCAAAGGTTTATCTATTTTGATAGTGTTTTTATCACAAAACCAACTCTTAGTTTTGTTTATTAATTCAATAGTTTTCTTAGTTTCTACTTTACTAATCTGTCCTTTGAGTTTCAAAATTTCTAATTTGGTATTTAATTGGGGAGGTTAATTTCTTATTTTTCTACCTTTTTTAATTGCTTGCCTAATTCACTGATCTCCTCTTACTCTATTTTATTTATGTAGCAATTTTATGGTATAAAATTTCCCCTAAGAACTGCTTTGGCTGCATCCCATTGGTTTTGGTATGTTGTCTCATTGTCATTTTCTTGGATGAAATTATGTTTTGTTTCTGTTAATTTGTTGTTTAACCCATTTATTCTTAAAATTAGTTTAATTTCCAATTGGTTTTTTAGTCTAACTTACCCTGGTCCTTTATCAAATATAATTTTTATTGCATTGTGGTCTAAAAAAGAAGCATTTACTACTTCTGTCTTTTTGCATTTGACTTTGAGGTTTTTATGCTCTAAAACATGGTTAGTTTTTGTGTTGGTGCCATGTAGTCAAGAAAAAGGTGACTTCCTTTCTGACCTTATTTAATTTTCTGCAGAGGTCTATCATATTTAGGTTTTCTAGGATTCTATTGATCTATTTTCTTTCTTGTTTATTTTGTGGTTAGATTTGTCTGAGTCTGACAAAGGAAGGTTGAGATTCCCCACCAGAATAGTTTTGCTGTCTATTTCTTCCTGTAACTATTAAAATATTCTCTGGAAATTTGCCTGCTCTACCACTTGGTGCATACATATTTAGTAACATTATTACTTCATTATTTATTATACGCTTTATCAAAATGTACTTTCCCTCCTTATCTTTTTTAATATGATGTATTTTTCCTTTAACTTTATCTGAGATCAGAATTGCTACCCTCCATTTTTTAACTTCAGCCAAAGTATAATAAATTATGTTCCAGCCTTTTATCTTTACTCTGTATATGTCTCTGTCTCAAATGTGTTTCTTGTAAACAACATATTGTAGGATTCTTTTTTTTTTTTTTAATTCACTCTGCTATTTGCTTTCATTTTATGGGAGAATTCATCCCATTCACATTCACAGTTGTGATTACCAGCTCTGTATTTCCCTCCATCCTATTTTCTTCCCTTAATATACTTATTTTCTCTCCACACTGTCCTTATTCCTGTGTTTTTACCTACCCCACCCACTACCTTATCTCCTATCACCCCTCCCCCATTTCTTCATAGTATTTTTTTAAACTCACTCCACCCACTACCTTATCTTCTATCTATCCTTTCCTCACTTACCTTTTGTTCTAGTATTTCTGCCTTAGCTTCAATCCTCTCCCTCCCTTTTCTTTTCCTCTTTCTCCTACTACTCCTTTATAGGATTAAATAAATTTCCATACCCAAATGAATGATTAGGTTATTCTCCCTTAAAGCCAAAATTGATGAGATCAATCTTCAGACAATGCTAATCCCTCCTTCCCCTTCTTTCTCTGGATTGTAATAGGCTTTTTGAGCTTCTTGATGTGAACTAATTATCCCATTTCCTTTTCCTCTTTTTCCAGTACAGACTCCCCCCCCCCAATTGTCTTTTTCTTTGATGTTATCACATCAGAGTCCATTTACAACCACACTGTCAATCCATGTGATGCCCTCTCTTGTCTGCCCCAGTGTCAGATACAGTTCTCAAGAGTTATAGATATTGTTTTCTTATCTAATGATGTAAATAGTTTAACTTTTAAATATATATTTTCCCCATTTACCTTTCTATACTTCTCTTGAGTCCTGTACTTGTATATTAAATTTTTTGTTTAGTTCTGGAAGAGACTGGAAGTCTCTTATTACATTGAAACTCCATCTCCTCCCCTGAAATATGATTCTTACTCTCACTGGTAATTAATTCTTAGTTGTAACTTCAGGTCCTTTGCCTTATGGAATATTACATTCCAGGTCCTCTGATTCTTTATTATGGAAGCTGCCAGATCTTAGTAATCCTGACTGTTGCTCTTTGATATGTAAATTGTTTTTGTCTGGCAGCTTGCCATATTTTTTCCTTGAAATTATAGTTTTGAAGTTTTGCAACAATGTTCCTTGGGTTTTCCTTGTGGGATCTCTTTGCAGAGGTGATCAATGGATTTTTTCAATGAGTATTACACCCTCTGTTTTTAGAATATGGGTCAGTTTTCTATAATGACCTCTTATAGAATGCTATCCAAGCTCATTTTTTTGGACATGGCTTTCAGGTAGGCCAGTAATTTTTAGATTGTCTTTTCTGGATCTATTTTCCAGGTTGACTGTTTTTCCAATGAGGTATTTCACATTTTTTTTTTCATTTTTCATTCTTTATAGTTTGTTTGATTGATTCTTGCTGTCTCACAAAGTCATTGGCTTCTGTTTGCTCTGTTCTAGTTTTTAATGTGTGATTTTCTTTAGTTATCTTTTAAATCTTCTTCTACTGTTTAAGTGCTTGTTTTGTTCAGATGTTTTCCTTCCTTTTCCAAACTGTTGACTCTCTCATGCATATCTCTTATTTCTTTTCTCATTTTTTTTCTTCTACCTCTCTTATTTGCTTTTTGAAGTCTTTTATGAGCATTTCAAAGAAGCCTCTTTGGGCCTGAGAACAATTTCTCTCACTCTTTAAGATTTTTTCTGTGGACATTCTGTACTCCTCTAAGTAAGTGTCTGCCCTGTCAACATAGTAGCTTTCCATGGTCAAGATTCTTTTCTGTTTCTTGCTTCTTTTCTTTACTTTTCTTTTGGTATTTCCTTTTTTTTTTTTTACTTTTAAGGTAGAACTCTATACCTGAGGTAAAGATGGCACTGTCCCAAGCTTCCTGTGCAGCTCTCAGCCTTGGTTTTGAGCATAGAAGCCCCATGTTTATAGGGGGTAGCTTTTCCTTCTCTGTTCAGGAAACAACCTGGCTTCCCAGAGTTTGCCTTCAGAGCTGCGATTGGAAGCTGTCTCACTGATTTGCTCCTCCACTGAGCCAGGACTGAGGGTGTTAGTTGCTGATTTGCTGTGATTAAGATCTTCTCATCTTCTTTCCCAGAGTCTACTTGGGCTAAACACCCTTTTCACCCCAGTGAAGTTTTCTCAGTCTATCTTAAGCTGGAGAATGTTTTTATTTTGTCAAACTTTGTTCAGAGACTTGGTTTCATGTGGTTTTCCAGAAAAACTGAAAGATTATATTCTTTTCTCATCCCTTAATTTTGTTTTTTAGATATTATCCCTTCATCGTCAATTCACACCTTTGTTCTCTATCTAAACAAAGTTCTTATGCGCTACAAGTATTTTCTTCCTATGTAGCCATATAAAAAGATTAATATTATTAAATCCCATATATTTTCCCTTTCTTGATTACCTTTTAATGCTTCTTTTGAGCCATTTATTTGAAAGCCAAATTTTCTATTCACTTCTTGTCCTTTTTTCAAGAATGCTTGAAAGTCCTTTACTTCAGTGAATATCCACTATTCCTCTGAGATTATCTTCAATGTTGCTGAGTAGATGATTCCTTGTTGTAATCCTAGCTTCTTTGCCCTAGTTTTCTTTAAAAGCTGCTAAATCTTGTGTTATCTTGTGGCTCTACAATATCTAAATTGTTTCTTTCTGGATGTGTGCAATATTTTCTCCCTGGCCTGGGAGTTCTGGAATTTTGTACAATATTCCTGGAAATTTTTATCTTGGGATCACTTCCAGGAGGTAATTGGTGGATTCTTACAATTTCTATTTTACCCTTTGTTTCTAAAATACTAAGACAGTTTTCCTTGATAATTTTTGCTCTTTTTAGTTTTCAGATAGTTCAATATTTTCTAAATTATGTCTCCTAAACCTATTTTCGAAGTCAGCTATTTTTCCATGAAACATTTCATATACTAGCACAACTTGTGCTAAATTATGCTACACTCTCAAGGAAAATCACAATAGATTAGTAGGTTAGGAGAATTCTGTGGATATACAAAACCCAAGAACTAGAAGGGACCTTAGAAATCATAATTCAACCTACTATCTCAAAGATTAATCCTTTCTACGTTATCATCTACAAGTAGTCTTTTATTCTAAACATGAAAATCTTTAGTGATGGTGTCTTTACTTCTTCATAAGACTGCATTCCATTTTGCATAGGTCTGTCTTTTAGAAAGCATAAGAGGAGGGCACAAAGCTACTGTGACATAATTGAAAATTATAGACAGATTTTAGCTAAATATAAGGAAAGACTTTCTGATAATTTAAACTGTGTCAAGATAAAAATGAAATATTTGGTTAGGTTCTGGTCACTGAAAACTTATAATGAGAAGTTGAATGATACATATCAGGTAATTTCAACACTGGGTGAGAGACTGGATTAATTGATCTATAAATCCTTTCCAATGGTGAGGTTCGATGGACACATATAGCATGCATGTGGAGAATTAAATAGGTCAGCTATTCTAGTTTTGTTTTGCTTGAGCAGAATCTTTTCTATGGATAAAGAACATAAGCAGTTCTGAAGCAAGAACTATTTTTGTGATAGATCTCATTCAAAAAACAAAACAAAACAAAACAAAACAAAACAAAACAAAACCCCAGTTATCCAGAAGTTACCTGCAAAATCAAGAATGTTAGATAGGAAGACTTTGGGGTTAAAGATTTTGTCCCTGTCCAAAAATAGACACATTCTAATAATTAACTCAATCATTGTCTAAAAATGTTTTATCTTTCCCTTTTTTACATCACAAGCATTTCTGAACATACTCCTCACAATGTCCCACTGAGTGTTTCCTTGGAAATCCTCCAAAAAACTAACAAACCAAGACAGCAACAAAGTATGACAGTACATGCAAGATTCTACAGTTATTCAAAGGAAAGAGGAAGATACATTTATTTACCTCTTCTCTGGGGACCATTACAATTCATATTAATACCTTTAAATCATGATTATATAACTTAAGATATAATTATTCACTGCATCTATTGTTTTTTGGTTCTACTTAATCATTCTGCATCAGTTCATAATGAGTCTTTCTATATTTCTCTGAAGCCCTCCCATCCTCATTTATTAAGCAACAATATTTATTATATTACACAATTTCTTCAGCAAATCCATAATCAAGTGACATTTGCTTTATTTCCATTTTCTGTCAGAAAAAAAGACATTTTTTAAAAAGTGCTGCTCTGTATATTTTACTATATATCAAACTTTCCTTCTATCTTTGGTCTTGGGGCAGATAACAGTGAGCTCTCAAAGGAAAAGAACATAGTTTAATAACACTTTTACATAATTTTATGCTGTCTACATTTTTAATAAATCCCACTGTTAAACAATTAGAGTAGAACAAGGAAAATTACACACATTACCTATTTAAGCATTTTTGTTGAACTGAGAACTTTTGGAGAAAAACCACTTCCCTGCCCACTTAACAGGATAATTTCCCACCCACCCCCCATAGTACTCATAGTTAACAAAAACAAAATTATTAGTTTACAATATTCAAAGACATGATTCTGAGATCTCTTTTTTTTTGACAATCAAATAAAAATAATTTACATTAGACTAACCACAGTTTTGCCCTAACTTTACATCTCATTGCTTAATTTCTAGCTTCAGTCCATTTCCCTTGGTCTTATTTGTTGGCCCAATTCACTTCCTACCCACAGTCCTACCCACAAAAAACTCTAATATGAATGTCTCTGATTATACAGATTACCTATCCTTCCATATTATATTTTATTTAACATTGTTCTGAAATCTCAGACCTTGTTTGAGGCATATTAGATATTCAATTGGCTTTAAAAGTATAACAATTTCCATATTCATCTGTAACATTTATATTCTATATGTATACCTATAGAGGAATGAAACTCTGAAAAGGTGTGCTTGAATCAGACAGCAGAGCACTTTAAGGCTAATTATCTATATGATGTGAGATAATGGTTCTATAAGCATATGTGATTGCTTTCCTCATGATTCGTACTTGCTGAATGTATGTATGTATATATATATATATATACATATATATATATATATATATATATATGTATATATATATATATATATATACCTGTAACTGCAAAGCAGAATTGTTAGCAATCCTATGGTTCATGTACTTTAAGAATTTATAGCAGCTTTTAAAAATTATTTAATTACTATCACATGTGTGAATAGTATTGAAGATTAAAAGTCCATATACAATGATAAAGGAAATAGTATATTTTTGGCCATGTATCTTTTATAGCATTATGTTTCATTTAATTCAAAAGACAGATTAACAACACATTAGAGAAATTATAGCAACCTAACCAAAGAGAATTTTACAAATTAGGTCAAGCCTCATGTTTACAAATAGAAGAAACTGAGGGTCTGATTAGGATCACAGGAGATAATATTTGTAAAGTGTTTAACACAGTGTTTATTGCATAGTAGGAGTTTAATAATCTCTTAGTTCCTTCTTTTCTACTCTTCCTTAGAGAATTAATAGGGCTTGGACAAGATAACTAGTTAGTAGAGTTCAGGTCCCCTTATTACCAATATGATATCATTTTCATTACATTGCAGTGCCTTAAGGATAATAGGATAATCAATATAGAACTAGAAGAGAGCAACCTCCTTGTTTTTCAAATGATATAATTAATAACCCAGCAGATTTAGTGCTTGCCCATAGTCATACAAGTATCTTAGGTCAGAGGCAAGGTTTGAATCCAGGTCTTTTTACTTCATTGATATTTCTCTTTCCACTGTACTACATATAGCTCTAGAAAATACATATTTAAATGTGAACATTTATTCCTTATCTTTTGTATTGTTAAATTTATTTTTAATTTAACTATAATAAAAAATTTCTCACAATTTACTTTGTTCGCCAACCTGCTTTCAGATTCCAGATTTGACCTTCTTGAAATTATTCTATCTAATTTACACACACTGGGGACAATATCCTCTCATTTTTTTCCAATCTCCTTATAATTCACTTCTCATTATATACAGTAGAGACAATGGCTACTTCCCTTTATCCATTATAATTGTTGTGAAAAACTCTTTTTAGGAAAAAGTAGGTAATAGTGCAGCATGTTGAGTATTTTTTGTAACAATAGCCTCTTTCAATTCAATATGTTAAGAAAACACTAGAAATTATGCTAAATATCTGACCTCTTTTGATCTAATCCAGCTCATATTGAAAATTTAAACCTTCTGAGAATAGATCATCAGATGAGACAACAATGATACCAATCAAGACCTGGAATTAGCCTAAAAAAGTAAGAAAGTAAAACCAAATTAGTTCAGGAAATAATATTACATCAGTCTTTTAGTTGAATAGGAAGCAGTTTCTCTGTGCATGGATTGTTGGAGTAACTCAAGCACCAAAATTTGAAAATGTGTCCCCATTTCTTTTACATTTACAGCAGAATAAATATCCATATACACATCCCCAGTATTTTTGTATTTAGAGAGAATGGAGGATGAAATTGAAAAATGGCCTTTGACTAAAAGACCAGTTCCTAGAAGATCTATTTAAGATAAATTTTTAATAAAGGCATAAGTATATTATATCACCATGGCAATGACAGGAAGCTGAGGATATAGTCTATCAGAATATAGGTTGAATGAAAAATGAGATTGTTGATACAGCCGCATAAGTTGAGCTGAAAGAAAATAGCAGAATCAAGGAGAGGCAGAGCTTTTCTCAAAGGACTAGGAAACAAGGTAACATAGATTATTATTTTTCAAGTAAAAATTATGGGAATACCACATTTTATTCCCCTTATTCATTTACAGCTACTTAGCAAGCTTTTGGACAAACTAATCAATGTCTTAATGCACACTCATAGCATCATCAGAAGACAAATTTTGATAGCAAGAGAAACAGAGACACCCTTCCCCCTTAATTATTTATATCTAAAATCCCTGAATTGTTTTGTGGTAGGTCAACACTAATTCTGTCAAAGGAAAATGATAGAAGTAAGTGAGCCTAGGATTCTTCAGATCACTGCCTTCCTTTTGACACTCACTCTCTAATAATGATGATGTCATTGAGTAAAAGGGTAGACAAAGGGGGCTTCAGAAGACAAGCATTATATAAATCTCTAGCTCTTTCTTTGGTTCCTAAAATACTTGTGGATTCTATTTGTCTTTAAATTTACACAATTGTTTGTTTTTCTCTTTACCTCAAAATAGTTAAATAAATAATTTAATTGATTAACTTAGGAGTTTAGTAAAGGCTTTGGATATTTTAAGTCATTTTTAGGTTTGCCAATTTCCTTTTGTTTTGCTCAGATAATTCATTATATATACATATGTATTTATTTTACATAAATATATATAATACAAATACACACAAATATGTATATATACATATAAAATAGATCTATATGACAATTTCTCATTACATATAAATATATGTATTTGCATATATGTGGTTGTTGTATAGTCATCTCAGTCGAATCAAATTCTTCATGACTTCATTTGGGGTTTTCTTGGTAAAGATACTGGAGTAATTTTCCATTTCCTGCTCTAGCTCTTTTTACAGTTGAGGAAACTGAGGTAAACAGGGTTAAGTGACTTTCCCAGAGTTACACAGCTAGTAAATGGCTAAGGCTGACTTCAAAGCCAATGATTTATACACTGTGTCACTTATTTGGTCATATATATAATTAGATAGATATAAAATAGTATAATATATAAAATAAATATGCTATTTCTATTCACACATGTATATGTGTGTGTTTTAAATGTAAAGAACACTGGACTTTGAGATAGAAAACCAAATTTTAAAACCAAATTCCTCCAGATACTGGAAATGCAACAATGTCTAAGTCATTTAACCTTTCTGAGCCCTCGATTTCCCCTCTAAAATTGGGATACAATACATACACTATGTAGCCCAGAATTGTTATTAGAAAAGTGTTTTGGAAGGCTGAAACATGCTCTTTAAATATCAAATACAATTGCTATTGTTACTATTTTGTCATTAAAAAACAAACACTTCTTCTCACTATAGTTGTATTCAGATGCCTCTTACAATGTGAAGGTGACTTTGGGTTCTTGAAAGTGAAGCCAGAAAAGCATAAATTCTGTAACGTTCTACTAAGTCAGGAAAGTTTCAGGTCCGTTGATGGGGTTAGATGATTATTCTTGTTGGCTGATAAATACTGAAATGAACTCGAAGGGTCTTGCTCACCCAATTTTAATTGCCAAAAGAAAGAACAAGCAAAATAGGCTTGAAGTAACCACGAATATTGACTAAAGGAATAAAGGATGAATGCAGATACAAAAGGAGTATCTCTTTGTGTGGGGGCTGCCATTGGCTATATTCCATCATGTTTTCCACTTGCATAGAATAAGTTGTAAGGAGTGATTATGGTCTCACATAATCTAGTTTTGTTGTCAGGTATAAGCTGCAAACTACATAATGGTGGGTGAGAAAAAATGGCCAAAGGAAGAATTAGTTCCCCAGGTCTTATGCTGGTCTTATGCTCTAATACTTACTGTCTGATCTGGGAGATGCCACCAGTGCACACTATACAGTAAAGCTAGTTTAATCCATCTGATTTTATACCTTTCTTTTCCATGGTAATGGGCAAAACCCTGTACACATCTTTAAAGAGGTTATGTTGACCTCCATGCTAATGTGACTGGGGTCCATGAAATGTCAAAGAAAAACTGAGGGTAGAGTCTCCTAGTGAACTGGCACTGATCTGAATGAGAGATAAATCCATACTGACCACAAACTATCTCTCCCTGATATTAACAAAATAAACTCGGTCATTCTTCAGATTGTGAGAAATGCTAAAAAGTTGGGTTTCCACAGAGTTGCAAACATTGAGATAGTGTGGGGTAGTGGGTACCACTGACTAAGAGGTTTTCAGAATGTGAGAGGTTAAGGAAGGTTAAGATTCATAGAACAATTAAGTGACCAATCGAAACCTTGAGCAAACAAGGAACTGGTGGGGCTAGGAAGGCACAGGTGGATTCAACCAATTAGAAAGAATCTTGTGGTTTTGAGAAAACCACAAATTTAAGATAATAGCTCATCTAGCCCAAACTAGTTGGGGTCAATGACACAACTTGACCAAATCATCACTGCTGCTTAATAGGCTAATTGAATATTAAACAACACACCCTGTAGGAGGAGTTTTCTGCCATTTTTGAATATGGATTGTATGATGGGGATGGGGGGGTATGTTTTGTACATATTAAGGGGAAACATGTAGTAGATGTATAAGAAAGATTGTAACCCACAAGAAATGGACCAATCTGTTCTCCAAATTACACCACATTATTAAGTATAGTATTCTCCCATTTCTGTGCTCAGTGTCCCCTCTTCCTGAAGAGGAGTGGAGCCTGCTTCTGGCCAGAAACGTTCAGTAGTCCTCAAACTTTTTAAAGAGGGGGCCAGTTCACTGTCCCTCAGACTGTGGGAGGGCCGGACTATAGTAAAAACAAAAGCTCACACTCTGTCTCCGCCCTTCAGCCCATTTGCCATAACCCAGTGGGTCACATCTGGCCTGTGGGCCATAGATTGAGAATTCCTGGATGATTCCTTTAGATTCTTCTTTAATAAATTTTCCTCAATATCTGATTTTCAGTGTCAAGAGTGTATTTCTAAGAAGACAATTTGTCTTTCCTTTTCCAAGCTGTTGACTCTGTCATGCATATCTCTCATTTCCTTTCTCATTTTTTTTCTTCTACCTCTCTTATTTTCCTTTCGAAGTCTTTTTATAAGCATTTCCAAGAAGCCTCTTTGGGCTTGAGACCAATTTATCTCACTGCTTGAGATTTCTTCTGTAGACATTCTATCCTCCTCTGAGTTGGTATTTTGGTCTGTTCTATCACCATAGAAGCTTTCTAGGTCAAGGTTCTTTTTGTTTCTTGCTCATTTTCTTTCTTTTTCTTTTTGTATTTCCTTTTTTTTTTTTTTTTTTTTTACTTTTATAGTTGATCTCTGTTCCTGGAGTAAAGGGGGTGCTATCCCAAGCTTCCTGTGCATTTCTCAGCCTTAGCTTTGAGCACAGAGGCCCCTTGTGTTTATAGGGGGTAGCTTGAGTGCTCTTTCCAAGAAACAGTCTGGTTTTCCAGAATTTGTTTTCCGAGTTGGGACTGAAGGCTACCCCACTGGTCTAGTTCCACTGAGCCAGGATTGAGGGTCTTAGATTTGCTGTGATTAAACCCTCTCATTGACTTTCCCAGAAACTATCTGACCTAGACCAAACACTCTTTCACCCCAGTGAAACTGCATTTTTTGAAGTTTTTTCAGTCTATCTCAAGCTGGTGAATGGTTTCATTCTATCAGACTTTGTTCAGATGCTTGGTTTCATGTGGTTTTTGAGGGAAACTGAAAGAGCTTGAGCAGCTTCCTGACTTTACACTGACATCTTGGCTTCACCCCTGGAACTCCCTTAAATGCTATCATTCAAAAAGGAACCTTGCAAAAGGATAGAAATAGCCAGCAAAATTTATAAATTTTAGTATTTAGCATTTCCCTGGATTGATCTTTAGAGTTAGGTGGAGTACATTATCTCTGGGGTCATTATAGGATTGCAAGAATCTGTTTCTAATTTGGCTTTTTTCAACAATGAAGTAATACAAGGCAATTTCAATAGACTATTATGGAAGCTATTCATATCCAGAGAGAGAACTATGGAGATTGAATGAGGATCAAAGCCTAGTATTTTTACTTTGTTGTTTGCTTGCTTGCTTATTTTTTATTTTTCATGTTTTCCCCACTTTTGATCTGATTTTTCTTGCACAGCATGATGAATATGGAAATATGCTTAGAAAAATTGTTCATATTAAACCTATTTTGAATTGCTTGCTTTTAGGGCAGAGATAAGAAAGGAGCAAGGGAAAAAATTTTGGAATATAAGTTTTTGCAAAAGTGCATATTGAAAACTATCTTTGCATGTATTTGGAAAAATAAAATACTAATTGAAAAAAGATCCAAGAGAAAAATGAAAAAAAAAAGTATCTGTTCCTAAGCAATGAATAAGATCAGATAACTTGGCATTTATGCTCCCTGATAAGGTATGTAGAGCATTATGACAGATCCAGGTGAGACACTGAAGTCAAGAAGACTCAAGTTCAAGTCCTGTCTCTGTCACATGCTACTTGTGTAACCCTGAATTAGAAAGTGCCCAGAATATCAATCAATCAATTTAACACTTATTAAGTACCTACTACATGTCTGGTCCTGTGCTAAGAGGTGGAGATACAAAAAAGAGACAAAACTCAGTCTTTGTTCTCAAAGAACTAATGGATAATGTATAGTAAATATGAGTTACCAGATATTGATCTCTGCTAGTAGAGGAAGTTTTCATACTGAGAGTCTGTCATACCAATGAAACAAAAGAACTGATCCAACACAAACACAGATATACATAATCACACAACACATACATGTACACACATATCTTCTATATATAATATTTAAATACAATTCATTCTATGTAATTAATTAACCCCATATTTGATAACATGATATAATCCATGGGTTAAATATAGTTATATGATATTACTAGTCCTCTCTAATGTGGTGTTTTAAAAAGAATGAGTATAAAATCTTATCAATAGATTTCAACCAAATTTAAGTGTTTTTTTCTTCTAACATGGGCTTATAGAAACCCTGGGTCTAGTGTGTCTGGGTTAGGTTGAAAATCAGACCCATATTTTTTATATACCTATACTTCCAGAGCTTTATCATAAGGAATTATTATTCCTCTATGCTGACTTTCATTTCAGAACACTGTATGTTCTGACTATGCATAAAGATGACTTCATCAGTCATGAAAATCTAAGTGTAAGAGAAACAATATTGGCTTATTTGTCTTTCAGTTTGTATAATCTTATGGTAAAAGAGATGAAGAGCAGCTGGGCATTTGAATTCAAATAAGCCAAATCCAAATTAGAGGAACAGATACTCTGATGTCTTATTAGGGCATAAAAGTGACCCTTGTTTCTCAAAAACTACTCTAGAACAGCATGTGTGACCTCTGTAAACTGTTACCAAGATAGACCAGCTTCAGAGATAGGCTTAGCAATATTCACTATTCATATTTATCTAAGACTACTAAAGTTTGCAAAATATTTCACATATATATTCTCATTTGAATCTTACAACTCTTCTATGTATAAATAGAACCAGTATCATCATCTCTACTTTAGAATGTAGATCCAGAGTAGTTTAGAAACACCCATGATTACACAGCTAGTGAGTGTCAGGGATCTGCCATCCCTCTGTAGATTGCACGTACATTAGTTTTCTAAGTACCAGTCAAGCTAATTCCTTAAAGGCTCATCACCCTCAGAGATCTGGTCATATGGAAATGGATTTCTTTGGGCACAAGTAATTCACGAAAACATCTACAAAAGCACTCATAATCTATACTAGGGAAGGAGGTATCTTCAATTAGGAAATCACAGAACCTTGAGCACTGAAGCATCAAAATGTGCCTAAGGTTATAGCTAAAACTAATGCTTCATGGTTGCTCCTCTAAGCACTTCAAAACACAATTAAAACAATTCCATGAACACTAGGTAGGATTGTCTTAGTGCCTTAGGCCTAATTTACTAATAGATCTTCACAGAGTGGGTTCTATGTTTATAAACTGACCATAAGGTATTCATTGAAAATGATAGGGACTCTGCTTAATTTTTTTCTGACATCACAAGGATAGGAATGATATACATAAATGAATTGTGATGTCATTAGAGGAAATATTCACAATGATGAGATCATAGATCAATTTGAATCTTGAGTGGCTATGATGTAGTAAATGTAAACCAACAATTTTTCAAATGTCCTTGATATTCAATGAGGAAAATGTATTGAAATTTTTAAAATATTTCCATCTTCCACTCAAAAATACTATATGAAAATTTTATAATTCAAATTCCTTATTTTTTATTTTTATTCTTTAATAAATTTAAATTTATTATTAAAAAGTATTAAATTATTGTTGAGTAATATATTACTTATTAAATAATTATAATCTTATTTATTATGTTTAATATATTATTTAGTATTATATTCATTATGTGATATATAATATATATTCATATTAAATAATTTAATAAAATTCTTTATTTTTATTAAGTAGAAGGGAAAATTGAGAGCTAGGCAAAGTAACAGAATTCTGTGCCTTCTCTAGTACACTATTTTGCTACAAATAATGGGGCAAAATAATGATATTCACATGTACATACACACACCAACTTAAACTCTACATGCTATTAAAAAATTATTACCAGAATGCAAATAGGAGAGGAAAAATGAGATGCTGGTTCATTTGAAATGGCAAGCATGCTAGACTAGATTCACTGAGATTATATTCATATTTATTTATTTTTAACACACATTGCTTTATGAATCATGTTGAGAGACAAAAATCAGAGCAGAAGGGAAAAACCATGGGAGAGATAAAATACAGAAAATTAAGTGAACATATCATGTTTCGATTTACCTTTAGTTTCTTTAGTTCTTTTTCTGGATACACATGGCATTTTCTGTCCAAAGTCTATTGAGATTGCTTTGGATCACTGAACCACTGAGAAGAACCAAATCTTTTATAGTTGATCATTGCACATTTTTGCTGTCATTGTGTACAATGTATTCCTGGTTTTGCTTGTTTTGCTCAGTATCAGTTCATATAAATATTTCCAGGCGTCTCTAAAATCAGCTTATTCATCATTTTTAATAGAGCAATAATATTCTATTATCTTCATATATCATAACTCGTTCAGCCATTCCCCAATTGATGGGTATCTACTCATTTTCCAATTCTTTGCTACCACAAAAAGAGCTGCTACAAACATTTTTGCACATGTAGGTCCTTTTCCCTCCCTTATGATTTCCTTGGATTACAAATCCAGTAGTGGCACTGCTGGGTCAAAGGTTATACACAGTTTTATAGCTTATTAGTCATACTTCCAAATTGCTTTCCTGAATAGTTGGATCATTTCATGAGATTATATTCTAGTTCTGACACTTTCAAGTTGTTACCATGGAAAAACCACCCAATCTTTCTGTGCCTTGGCTTTCCTATCTGTTATTTGGAAATATTAATATTAATACTATATACACCTCAGGAGAGAGTTCTATCAACCTTATGATCCTTTAAAAACCCTAGGTTTAGAATTGGAAAGACCCTAACAGATCACCTGTTTCATCCCCCTTCCTTTTACAGATGATTGGGAATGGCTGTGCCCAAGAATAAATATAGAAGTACTAATAATACCAGCACTTGAATTCAAGTCATTTGCAAATTATGCTCTTCCCATTATATCACCTTGCCTCCTTAGTATTGTATCATTATGATCACTGTTACCAAAAGAAAAATAATAAATTGAATTTAGTAAGTATGAAAATTACATGAATATTTTATCAATAACTTGAAATATGGTGCTCAGAAGAAAAATAGGCTCCCACAAGTAGGTGCAGCACAGATGGAAGAGCCCTGAGTTTCTCCTTTTACCTGCCCTCTCCTCTTTCTCACTTCCAAAATTCAGTCAGTGTTTAGAAGGATCACTCACTGGAGTGCAGAGCTGTATGTACTATTATCTTACTTTGTGAAGTGTGAGGAAATCCTTTCAGTTCCCATAGAAACAGAATGGGGGACAGAAGAATCAATGCAATGTGAAAATGGTTGGGGTCTATTGATAAAACAGAGTGAATGATAAAGGCCTCAGTGATACTCTGTGTCCACACTGGTCCATGTTTTATGGGGAAAAACACCACCAAATTGCCAGGGAGTACTTGGTAGATTGGCAGTACTGTCTATCAGCATGATACAACCTCAGAAAAATCAAATGGAATGGTGAGAGGAAATTCCAGTGCTCTTCAAGAGAAATGATGCCTGTCGCTCATTACCTTGAAATTACTGAGTTCTCCCCTACCCCATCACTAAATGTTGAGACTGTCAAGATTCTCTAATAAACACTCAATAGGGACCTTTAAAGTTTTTTTTTAAAGGCATCTCAATCACATATTAGATATATCCTCATGAGCCCATTTAGATTTTTAAAAGATTTTTTAACCTCTCCTATAATTAAATCTAGAGACTTTGAAATCTGTCTGAAGCTAAACCCAAATTCTAAATTACTTCCTTGAGTGATCATTGTAGTAGAATGTGGAGCTGTTAAAAGAAACAATTATGTGGAAGCAACCTGACTGTATTTATAGGTTGGAAGTAAAAGCACGTTTAGAGCTATGTGTCAACACTATCCATTGTTCCTATTAGGGTACCATTTTCATGATATTTAGTAAGGATGTAAAGTAAGGTTAGCTGAAACATACAATTCTAATCTCTTTCAGTGCTTATCACTCTTCAAACATTCAATAGCCACCCTTAATACCATTACCTCTGGGACAACATTTGAGTAGGCCCCTGCAATCTAACAACAAGGGACCACAAAGAAAGACTGTGGTTTAAAAGCCTGGTTAAAGATTAACACAAACAGTAATAAGAAGGTTCTTAGGAGAGAATCAGGACAGCTGCAGCTGAATCCCTGCTACCTGCTGAGGGTTGCTAAGCAACTTGGGCCTACTACTGCCCCAAGGGCTTTTTACTTTACAATTAGGATTTTTGAAGGGGAAAAGAAGGAGGGGGTAGGAGGTGGATTTTTAGAGAAGCTGAAGGGGATGCATATGCATGCACACATGTTTGTGTGTGTACATGGACATGTATTTCTATGCCTATGTGAATATACATATATATAAAAATATATCTTTTTAAAATAGAAAAGTGATGTCATTCAGACCTTTCAAATGTAGAGTGCTCACTATAAAGCAGATTTTTTTTTTTAATGTAACTGACAAAATCTGGAAACAAGGCAGAGTTTAAAAAGTGACATTTTGACTCTAAGGGAGGAATTATTTGCAATTTGTTTTGAACAGAAGCTTAGTTCATGTCAGATGTGAACCTCCAGACAATCATTAGTTTAAACTGCCTGCTATGTGTTTAAAAATTTCAGTCAATTTAGAGCTGATCTGAATTGCAAATGTAATGGTAATAAGCCATTAGGGAACAGCATATCTCTTTTTTTGCACTTACCAACTCTCTGCTTTAAGAAGCCCCAAATACATGGAAATATGAAAATACTATTTTAATCATGCGCATTGTAGACAAACACAGAAATGCTGGCGACACCAAAGTGGGCAAAATGGTATTCCAAGGATAAAACCTGAAATCCATGACAGGAATGAAGAAACACATGTAACCTTATACTTTAAACAATATACAGTAGTAAGACTTTCCAAAAACAAATATTCAGTTTTATTTGTAATACAATGGGAACCTCTAAGACCAGCATCTGGGGTGTATTTATTTTCTTTGGATTTTGTGGCTAGGGAATAGATTAGCCAGAGCCTTTCTGAAAGGTAAATTTTGGAAACCCAGACTGATGGTTAGATTTTACTCTAAGTTGTAATTAATGGATTGGCAGGGAGCTTATCAATAAGCAACTATCTTTCAGTAGTCCCACTGATCCCAAAGATCCTAAAATGAAATATTTTTTTCTGACTTCACATTTCCCCAAATGACAGGAAATGTTTTATTTTCTCAACTATGGCTTATGGATTATGATTAAATTGCAAAATCCTCCATTACTTGTAAACTCAGTTATAAGTAATGCCATCAAGATAACAATCTTTGCAAGACTCAGTTGCCAGTTAAATATGTAGACATTGATTGTGGAAGAGAAAGAAAGAGGATGATTTCTCCAAAATGTCCAGAGAACTGCATTTCTGAAATTTCTGGAAGTTAGACTCAAGGTCTTTTGTCTATGACTTCAGTGCCAGGTCTGTGGAGTCAAAACAAAATGAACTGAGGCAGTAAATGCCAGGGAAATGAGCAAAGGATCAGCAGCTAGCCAGCCCAAAGAATCTTATTTGGAGAGAATCTTAGTGACATACATGACCTGTCGAGCCTGCCTAAAACTCTCTCCACAATGTTTCAACAACCATCTGCTTTGTTTTGGCGGTATAGATATGACCTTAGAAATTCTAGTTCCAAAGCTTTTCAGAGTTTTGGTGGATATATGGAAACTTATGAGTAATATATTCACTATTTGTTTTCTTTCAGCATGTCAAATATTTGCTAGGATAAAGACAAATTGTAACATCAATGGTAAACACAGAAGGAAATAACAGAAGCTGGGTCCCAGGAGAAATGCCAGTTAGAATTTAACTCCAATGGGCCTTAGTCATCTCCAAGGTCAGGACCCCAGGCCAGCAGTTCTATTTTGTTTGTTTTCTTGGGAGTGTGAGATATGGGGATGACCTCAGTGATGTGATCTACGGTGGTGAAGAGGAGAACCTCACAGCTATTTGTCTTTACACTGATGATATCAAGGAGTGTAGTGTTCTGTAGTGGGGTAGTGAGAAGCCATTTCACTATAGACCTTTAAGCAATGCTTGGATAAGCACCTGTCAGAAAATTCATATCCAGATACAAGTGGAACTAGATAACTTTTAATATTTTTTTCAACACTGAGATTCTGTGAGCATGGAATTCCCAGCCAAATTCAAAAGGATTTTCGCCAAACCTTAGAAACCCATAGAATGATAACTTTTTCATTTGAGAATTTTTTAAGTTTCACTATAATTTTGTTTTTTGTTTATTTTTGCAAAGAAAATAGTATTTACAGGTGGCTTCTTTTCAAATATAAAAATATAAAGCAGGAGTGTATATGAAATGTCAGATTCTATTGTATTTGCAGAATATTAGCTTTGAAAATAATAAAAGAAAGCTGTTTGTGGTTTTAAAATGCCATATTAGTGTCAATTAGAAATTCACTCTATTTTTTTTATGTATCCAGAGCTTTATAAGAATAAAATTTAAAGTGGCAGGACTTTACAGTGTCTACATGCAAATGCATTTTATAAGTGTTCTATATGTGTAAAATAGTATTTTCCAGTAGAAAATACTGGTTTGAGCACAAGGCAGGGTCTTTTCTTGGTTCCCATGATGATGCCTACACTGCTAAAATACAATTTAGTACTGCTTTGTATCATGAAGTCAAAATTTTCAATGTTCATAAATAGAAATAAATAGAAAAATAATAAAAATTTATTGAACAAAAGAAAAAAATCATACTCATATAATAATTTTTTCTATAAGGTATTCTTTAATCTGATCTTCAAATATCCCTCTACAAACAGGAAGTATGATGCTACAATTTGAACATCAGATTTGAAGCCAATCAACCTTAGTTAAAACCTCAGCTCTGTTTTTTCCAACTCTGAGACTTTAAGTCGATCTCTTAGCTTTGCTGAGCCATTGGTAGCCTGAGATGTCACATGAGGGGGATTACTGAGTACTCTTCAAATTGTAACATTTTATGATCCTATGGAGGCAACAGAGAGAATAAAGCATGGGGTTGTTTGATAACTTCCATCATTTAGTGAAATTTTTATGAAATCTTGGTTCCTTTGCTTTTGCTCTGATTGGATCATCAAGAAGACATTCTTTCTTTAACTTATTTCTTACAGGCAACAATATCTCTGTGTTAAGATCTATTGGGCCTTCCTTGGGGTAGAAAGAGATATGGGGAAACATTTAAGGTCACATGGCAGTATTTTGAAGGTTAATCTTTTCAGTGGAAATATGAACATTTGAATTCCCATTTAAGCAAATGCTATTTCTAAATATTTGAAATTTCTATATATGCAATACTCTTTTCTAAGTAATTCAAGACATTTACAAGCACAAAATTTAAATATTGAAGTCTATGCTTCTCTCTCCTCCAATGAGATCAACTATACAAAGACTTGGATTGTCCAATTTTAAGAAACTCTCTCTTAGGAAGCTAATACTTCCCAAAAAAGTAAGGCACAAAAAAGGGCATTAATCATGTCTGTTTCCATGTGAGTTGAGTATAACCAAGTAATCAACAAATTCAGGAGATTTAATTAGCACAGTTTATGAAGTCTATATTGATGGTGGCATAATATTTCCAAGATACCTAGCTCTCAAGAAACTACATAGGAAAGCAAGGGCAAATCGACTAATTAAACCTTACGGAACTACATAGTGCTATAACACTTATAAGGATTCTGATTCACTAAAACAGATAGGGTGACAATGTGAGGAAACTAGCTAAGAAAATAGACTCTCTGACACAGATTTCATGACATAGTGATAAAATACAGTACCTGTGTGATCCTGAACAAGTCATGTAACTTTTGTTTACCTCAGCTTCCAACAATTCTAAAATGAGCGCAATAATAGCACCACCTCCCAGAGTTTCTAGGAGGATAAAATGAAATAATATTTGTAAAAGCACTTATCTTAGCACAGTACTTGGAACATGTAAGGTATTTGATAAATGCTTATTTCTTTCTTTCTTACTCAAATGGTTTGAAAGGCAGTAAAAAAAGGGAAAAGAGTTACAAAAAAGAAAAGTTGGTGGATGGGTAGGTGGGGTCTCAAATAGCAGAGGATCACAATTTTAATAGATATGAAAATCAAGAAAACTAGGTCAGAAATCCATGAAGATGATGCCACATTCAACTCTTATTTTAATTTTGCATCATAAAGCTAAGCAAGGGAAATAGAGTAGAAAGAACTCACATGAGAATAAGAGCAATGAAAAAGAGCAATATAATGATAGAAATCTGTGTAGTCGGGTGACAAAATCAGTGATGCATCCATAAAAACAGATGACAAGAATGCCAGAAAGGTAGGATAGCATTCTAATTAGGGAAGGATTCTCCCACTATTTGAATGCCAATGGGGATGTTTCTCTACATAAAAAAAGGAGCATCTAGTTCAGATTCAGCTTATACTTGCAACAACCAGTTCGTCAACAAGAATATATTAAGTGCCACTACTGTATTCTGGGCCCCATCCTAAGGTCCACTACCTGCATTCTTGATTAATGATCTTTATTTGTTCCTTAAAAAATTTTTACTCCCTTATCTGGAACTACAGGCCTCATTTATAACCAAGAAAACTAGTCAGTAATCCTTAATGAATCACTAAAAAAAAAAAGAAGAAAGTGATTCAGGATTGGAGAAATGGATAACTAAAGGCTAATAATATTGCATTTGATTCCAGAATAATTCTAGAATGAATTATTAAACCAGTGTTCTTAAATTTACAAAGAGGAGATTACTAAGAACTAATATAGGTTCATTATGGACAAGTCATGCCAAACTAACTTCATATCCTTTAATGACATGGTTATTAAGCTAAGAAATGAAGACAATTATGAAGACAATAAAATTACAGTTATGATTTAAGTAGATTCCACTAAGGCATCTCACAGAGTTTTTTCATGGTATCCAACTATATGAGATGATGTTAAGTAAGCTGAATAAAAGTCCAGTTAAGTATTTTTAAACTTGTTGGAAGCAAAAAGTGGAGATTAATCAATCGATACCAATCTTGAGGATAATGTATAGCGGAATGCCACTGAGTTCCATCCGAGGTCAAGGTACTTCAAATATATATATATATATATATATGTATATATACTTTATCAAATACTTATATAAAGGTAAAGATGTCATGCTGATCACATTTAGAAATTATATTATAATGAAAATGTTGGTTAAGTGGCTTGATCTCTGACTGTTGTTTCTCAGTATGGTGTCCAGTTCAAGAAGAGCATTCTATAAGTGCAGAGATGTGTTTTCAGGTTCTTTGCTCTTTGCAATTAGGCCATGCAATCTGTTGGACTCACTGAAGCTTACCATCATTACCAGACATGGAGGATTGACTACCAATGCAAAGTCAAAAAGATGGAAAATGGAATGTAACATGGGAGGAAAAACAAGGAGGCTCCCTCTTATCTTTTACTATCTTTCTCAAAAGAAATTATTATTTGCAGCTGTTTTCCTTTTTCCACACTAGAAATGTCAGTCTCATCATGTGTAAAATTAAGAAATTTGACAATGGTTCTATACAAAGTTAATATTTTATGATTTTTAGAATATATCTACATTTACCAAGAGGTGACTAAACTGACAGACTAAAAAAAGACATAGGGGATGAATTTTAAAAAGGGACTATATCCTCAGAATTAAAAAAAAAAAAAAAGTCTGTTTCAACCTCATAGGTTTTGCCTCAGAAATTCAGCCACTTAAATGTTACTTTTCACATAACATTCTTGAGAGTATCTATTATTAATGATCATCTATGAGTAATGAAAAAATCAAGTCATGTGAATGGAATCCAAAAGTCAAACAACAGTCTCTCAGCAACCACTGAACCTGATCCAAATTCAGAATTAAGCTAAAGAGTGATGCTAAAGAAAATTATTCTGTTGACTTAGAGTTTTCATCTCCAAGTGCCACCAGAGGTGGGAACAAATCAGGAGAGAGAGAAAACTGGGCATAATATTAAAGAGGAATATTTCTGATCTATCTGTCAACATTTCAGCTATAGATTTAGCCTTGAACCTTAAACCAAATAGGTTTTGAAGGCAGAGGAACATATCCATTTCCTTCTCTAACATTTCCTGGCACTGCGACCATTTGGTATTGGCAGACTCAGTTAGTCTTGTGACGGGTCAAATGTGTTGAACTATTTTTCAAGCTTTTCAGAGTTGGTAAAAGCCAACAATTTTAATCTTAATTTTTAGTCCAGAGTGGATTCAAATGGGAAATCTACTCCATATGTTCATGATACTGTTTCACATAAGTCATTTAAAGTTTGTTTTGTGAGAACTATCTGATGTCACCAAAGCTCCTTTAGCTTCTTTTTATTAAGATTTCTGAGATCCTTTCCTATTACAAACCAAGAAATAATAGCTATCTGTTCGTAAGGAAATAAGTTCAACTGATAAAATGTTCTATTTAAATTGTAGAGTATTCACTGGACGGACACAGAATCTTTATTTCCGACTAATAAACATATTATAATTCTCCCTACCATTTTTTTTTTTTTTATATAGAATGAGAGAAAACAGGAGAGGAAAAAACACTTGTGATTTTATCAACAGGAGAATTCCTGAAATGGACATTTTCTCCACTGATACTGATCACGAATTTGTCTATAACTTATAGTCTTAGAAAATTGCCTAGGATAATAAGATGTTGAATCTTGCCTAGAATCAATCAGGCAGTATGTGTTAGGGAAAAAAACTTTTGCATAGGGTTTCCTGATTGTAAGTTCTCTATCTACTTCAATATAGTCTCTTCACCACACTCCCAATTCATTTAGAATAATAACATAAAAAAAATCATTTACTGTGAACAAGGCAGTATGGCAAAATATAGAGTCAACTTTATAATCAGAAAGACCTGGTTTCAAGTTCTGTCTCTGAATTATATTGACTTCATGACCAGGACAACTCACTTAAATGAACAACTCCTAATTCCCAGAGCAAATCTAAAACCCTCAGGGATAAAATAATCATCTGTTTGCATTGATCTTATCAGTTATCTTACTACCATGCTCAGTTCCTACTCCTTGATTGCACTCTCTTTCTTATTCTGGAACAATAATCAAATCAATTCTACCATTACAACTAGAAAAGGTATGTCAATCTACTATCTTATATTTCTACTCACTATTTCTGTAATTTTCCAAACCAAATACTCTCATACTACCTCTCATACTAGAATGTAAGTTCCTTGAGGCTGAGGACTCATTTGCATTTATATCATTAGTGCTTCAAACATAGTAAAAATATAATAAACATTATTCATTCACTTTTGCATTAAGGGAGTTTCTGCATTTGTAGTTACTGTTACCAATGAAATCACAAGTCCAAATCCCCCCATTTTTTTTTCCCCAATGGAAAGTGAATTTTCTTTGGGTATATTATCATTATATTCATCATTTTCACATAATTTCAAAAAAAGAAATCTAAGTATTTAAAAGAAGTTAAACTTTAGGTTTAAATGTTTTATGCTTTGCTGTCCTCTTTCTCCTCAAATTTTAAGTATAAATTTCACAAACTGTTTTGAAAACACAATCTTATATTCTTAATTCCCTCTTATCATTTTAGACAAATATTGCTTCTTTTTTTTTTTTAGTACAGGCAAATGATCATTTTTAAAAACTAGTGACTTGAAATTAAATATACACATATATTATATGAAAGAATGCAATGCCACCAAAAAGGCAGTAAGATCAATACTTCTGTGTAATAGTGAATCTTTATGGTTTTGGCACCAACTCAGTTATTATTTTGTGGTATACAGAAGATTGTAAAAAAGATTCAAGGCTTAAAAATGAAGGTGACTAAATTAGGGTCCACCTTCTTCAACTGTGGTTCATGACTCCATTTGAGGTCTCATAACAATATGGGGATTGTGAAATTATAATTTATTATCAGTAAATATTTGATTTGTATACTTATTTTATATACTTACAAACTTGAGATAACAAAATTTCTCAGGAGACAAGAGGTAGAAAAGAAAAAGGAGTAGAAAAAGTAAGAAGCTCAGATCTGGGGGATAAAATGCAATCTTCACAATAAAGGGTTGATCTGAAGGGGAAGCAGTTGTGGGATGAAGTAGTATAATAGAAAGTATGCACAGTTTCAAGTCAGTCAATCTGGCTCTCCCACAGGTCTGTGTGATCTAAACAAATGATTTCATCTGTCTGTGTCTCAGTTTCCTCATCTGTAAAGTGAATATTCAGGAACAGATGGCTTCTAAGGCCCCTTTCAAATCTAAATCTATGATCCCATAAAAACATATGCCGAAAAGGGTGAAAACACCACCTGCCATCCATTCAAATACACGAAGAATTTCCCTTTTCCCTGCCTCTTACTCAATTTCCATCATTAATAAATATAGTGGGAGATTCACATAGAGTAATTCATTCAGCAACAGAACTGTAAAATAAACACATTTGTAATGATGATGATTAAAGCATATTCATACAGTCATTTAAACATGTGAGATAATCATTCGATTTCTCTGCTGGCCAAACAAGGTTTCCATTCATTTAAGTAATAGAACACGGCAGGATGCATGTTAGTAGGAGATAACACATGCCTCAGAGCCAACACAGACAGGGGTGAAGACAGAGACCTACAATGTGAAAGGAAAGACAGTGATGCAAAATGTATTTTATCTCAGAGCAGCACATGCCTTTAGGTCCTTTCATTGCAAGTATTAAAATCCAAGCAAAGGTGGGGGAGGGGGAAGGAGAGGAAAGAAAAAGAAATTTGCAAAGTTGTCTCCCCTATTTCTTGTAATCTTCTATATAAAATTATTTTTCTACTAATGTTTTTATTTTATACTATAGATTAAAAGTTTAAAAACACCATGGAATAAGCTTGTGAAAGGTCTTTCTTATCTGTGCTAATTCTGCAAAAGATTGCTTTCCAGTTAATCATTACGCTGTCACTAATATTGAATAGAAGAATGGTCTGGACATAACATATCCTATAGGTCAGATGGGTCATAGCTATCATCTAAGCTAAATATATTGAAAAATGTCAGTTTCTTCCTGCCATATTCCAACATATTTTATGTCTTTGAGTATCACATGTTTATTTTTTCACTTCGGGTAGGGTATGAGGGCAGACTACATTCTTTCTCCTGTAAAAGACAAACATTCACTTAAAGAAAAGAAGAACATGAGCAAAATGGACCACCAAAGTTAAAGCTGAAGGGAAAAACACAATAAAATCCTTGTTAGTCCTCATTTTTATTGTATTCTTGAGGATAATACTGCAATACAAACAATGGGACAGGGAGACTCCCCCTTTCTCCTGTAAAGTTCCAGTAATTGCCTGAGTCAGTCCTGGTTTGAAGAATTGACATGTGAACACCAGAATGACAAATAAAATGCCTATCATGTGAGCATGTGAAAAAACTAATAGACCACAATAATTCTATCCATATTACACTACACAGGTCAAGACATGAACATTTTCAGTCACAAAACTGTCTTTTATTATTAGAACTTCTAGGTGAAGACAATCAGTAATTGGCACTTTAAATGAGTTGGAATCAATTTCTTCCTTTTAAGAGGCTTTTTGTTCTTAATACCAACAATAGAGAATCTTATGTTTGGTCTTTTAAAGCCTTTCACATCCTAGCTATAACCTACTTTTCCAGACTTATGATATATTGCCTCAATACTTCTTTCTATCCCTGCTATTCTTCCTGGCACTATTCTCACATGACATCCTTTCTTCATATCTTATCATTTCATGGCCTGAAGGCTGGACATAAGTCCTCTTCCTCTCCATTTCTTGGACCTTTTAGTTTTCTGAAAAGTTCACCTCTAAAAAGCACCTCCTATATTAGCCTTTCCTGGTTGTTAGTACTTCTTCCCTGAAATGTTCTTTTATATATTCACATATACTTATATATTCTTTCTCCCTCTATAGAATGTAAACTCCTTTAGACAGTGATTGTTTTGTTTTTATCTTTTTCTTTTCAGCATCCCAGAAAAGTGTTTGGAACACAGTAGTTACTTAACAAATACTTGTTGATTAATTGACACACAGAGCAGCTTTAAGACTGACCAAAAAAGACAAAGTGTGCAACTTTTTTTTTTTTAAATATTTCCTGCTTAACTTACCTTGATTTAAAAGCACTTTAACCATTTACTAAGTATATTAAATAGGACACATAAGACAATGCTATTTGGATAAATCTAAAAGCTAATTATTTTTAAACATTTGATTCCATTACACAAAATATAGTCAAGAGAATTTTTTCTCTTACTTGCTTCATTTATTACTTCATTTATTAAGCAAATCATCATGAAATATCTTCTCTCCAGCTTGAAGGAGAAAAATAAATCATAATATTGTCAACATAAAAACATATAAAGATGTAGCCATTACCCAAAGTAAATGAGAAGTACAATACACTATTAGAAAATGTTCAGTAATCAGATGATAGAAAGATTAATTTCAAAGAAAACTCTGGGGAACAGAAGGCATTTGAGTTAGTCCTTAAAGGATAATATTCTTGGCATTAAGGAATATCATGATCAAATACACAGAATTGGGAAAGCATGGCACATCTTCAGAGATGGGGAATTGTTCTAGTCTGGCTGGAAAATAAGATGGGAAGAATAGTATGGGGAAAAACCAAAAAGGGAGTTTGAGGGCAGCTTCTTGAAGAGCCTTTATGATAGAAAAAATACCTACCACTTAAGCTAGGATAGTTATTTTTTTCTTTTTTTTTTTTCCCTTCAAAAGCATTGAAATAATTGTCAAGACTTATTTGGTTTGGGCATCTAAGGCTTGGGCTATTGATATAGTTCCCTGATGGCCTAAATAAAAGAGTCATATTATGAAGACCAAAGAATTACTCTTCCTTAAATTTAACTGGATTACCTGCAGAACCAACACAAAGGCTAGGAAGTAGTCCTTAACAAATCAATGCAGTATTCCTGTTATCTATCTTTTCCAGGGCGTGACTGAGTAGACCTCCTTTGGTTATCTGCTAAGTTATCTCCAACCATTCTAATTCTGATCCCCAAATCCTAGACTAGCCTGAATAATATTACTATTCCAGGCTGAGCAATTTGGATTTTATTGTTGTAAACAGTAGGCAGGTGATGCAATCTCTTGAATAAAAGTGACATAACTTTTCTTTGTGTCCTTAGAAGTGTTTCAGTATATTGCTAAAACATTCCTTTTTTGTGCCTTGCAGTCCCTTTCAGCTTTAATTATAGTAAGATTTTAGAGCTTCAGTTGTTATCCTTATTCCCTTGCATATACAAACCCAATATTATGTTTCAACAGTCATCTTCAATGCTGATAGAGTAGAAATAGCTCAAGACTTTACTTTTTGTTGTTACTTCTAGTATTGTTACTTAGTACTACCTATATTATATATGACTGCTTTTAACCATAATGTTTTTTCTACTATACTGTCTCCCAATATATACTTGTCAAGTTCTATTATGAATACTTGCCTATCTTTTTTCCTTGAAGGCAAGAAGTAAAACTTTTCTTTGCATGTACATCATAGATTTTTTTTGTCATTATAGATACCTAATAAATTTATCCAAACATTTTTTTTTAAAACAGTTGCTATACAAAAGAAACTCTTCTTCTTTTATGTGATTTTCTGATCCTTTTGCTAAGGTCAATTTGATGCCAAAATGTCCAGCTGAAAATGAGAAACACAGCCAATCATCCAGATGTTTGGTCTATACAGTGCCAAACATCTGGATTTTTCCAAATATATTTCCAAGTTTGTATTGTAGCTAACAACAAGGAAAACCCTTACATAGTCCAAGATGCTCCCTAAGCAAAGTAGAGCTTGGGAGCTGCCACTAACTTCTTCAATCATGTTTCAAAATATCCACACATATGGGTATCACAAATATAAAAAATTCAAATGACTGCCCAAATTTTCCATTTTTCATTTTGACATTTTTGTATCAAAAATAAGTTTAGGATCCAGTGAATACCATCTGATTACAGATAACAGAAGGGAACAATGAAAGGAGTATTGGCTTTGAAGTCAGAAGACTTGAGTCAAATACTGAACACTTACTATCCTCAAGATAGTTGGCAAGGTGCTTGATCTCTTGGCTTCTTTTTCCTCATCTGAAAAAGGAAGATATTGGACCAGATGCCTCTCTAGCACTATATCTATGGTTCCATAATGCTCCTTATTTCTTGTTCTTACTCTTAAGGAGCAGATTATAGAAGGTCAAAAAAAGTTTCAAGGAGCCAATCCCTTCACTCTATGGATGAAGAACCTGAGACCTAGAGAAATGATTTATCCAGAGCTTCAAAAGTATTAAGTAAGAGAGACAGGATTTGAACCCAATTCTTCTGACTCCAAATAATTAAGCTTTCTTACTACTCCTTCTTAGACCAACAAATGGTAGAAGGAAACCTTGTTGTTGCTAGTTCATTGAAATGAAAGATCCCTGCCCACTACAGAAGAGTAGTATAGATGTTGCTATATAATCACTTCTGGATTTTTTTAGTATAATATCAAATTCAAATGTGGTTAGAAGGATTTCCCTAAGCTGAGAATTATCTTACTACAATAAATAATCTCCATTTGATCAGTACTTTTTCCTTCTTAGGTCTGGTGACTTAGAAGCTGGGTTTATACATTTCGTGTAGGATTTGTCTTGCCCACCCCTTTTCCTTCTCCTCCAAAGCAAGTTTGAAAACCCTACAGCCAACTTAAGTAGGCAAAAGACCATCTGGGGATGAGAATACAAGCAAAAACATTTCAAAATGCCATCATGGCAATTTCTATCTCAAACTTTGAGGAAGATTGTCCTCCATCTTTAATGATCAAATTCCTCTAACAGCAATCTATTATTTGTGATTCTATTAGTATGGTGAACTCCTTTTACTGATGCACAGCAAAATCAATTCTTAGGGAGTTGTCCAACCAAATTGAAATACATTGACATGCCCAGAGGGAGAAAGGAATGATCTTTAATTGAGAGCCTTCTATGAGCCACATACATTCCATTTGGGATTTACTAAGCAGTTAGCAGAATATTTGCCATTCCCTTCTCCAGCTCATTTTACAAATGAGGAACTGAGGCAAACAGATTTAAATTACATTCCCAAGGTCACACAGTTAGTATCTTAGGCTGGATTTGAACAAGTCTTCCTGATTCCAAGCCTAGTGCTCTATCCACTAAGCCACCTAGCTGTCCTGCTAAACACTTTATAATTACACAATTAGTTGTTTCCTTTGAGTTTCATAACAATCCTGGAAGTTAGGTGCACTTATGATCCTCACTTTATAGATGAAGAAACTGAAGCACAGAGAGACTAAATTTTGTCCAGGGTCACACAAGATTTGACCTTAAGTCTTCTTGTCTCCAGCCCCAACAATGTCTATCGTACTGCTTTGCTGCCTCTACATGAAAACATAATTAGTGAGTATAAGTGAAGTCAGATCTTGCTAATGGCTATCCGCTGTGCCATGCAGCTTCTGTTTTTCCTATCATATTGGTTCCCTTATCTTGGCTATTTGATTTCACTGCTTTAAATGCTATTTGCATATTCAATGTATTTCCTCCAGAAAACTTAATCTTCTTCTAATCTGTTTTACTTCTCTCCAGATCCATTCTCTCAACTTTCCAGGTCTGAAATTAATATTCTCCCTGATTCTTCTGCTGCTTCCACATAATTTTTCAACCTTTTCTCTACCTCTAAATCCAATAATATTTCCTGCATTGTACCTTCAAAAACAATTGCCCTACTTGCTAAAGGAATTACTCCTCACAGATTTGGAATCTCCTAAGGTTGAACTGTTATGACTGGGGAGAAGAGATCTTGCCCATTATTATATCATCAAAACTGCTTCTCATTACATCAAACTATCTACCCAGGGATATCTTGTCATCTTCCCAAGCATCATATGTGTGCCAATTCTCACCTCTTTGGGAATAGTAATCAATATTACCATAGTTTATAGAAAAAGTCTGTTAATCAAAAGCCCTGTGAATTAGCTCACCATTCCAGTGACCTCAAGACTAAAATGTCATTGCCTAGCCACTCCTCCCTGATATTTTTGTCTCTCGCTATTATAATTTAAATAATTTGAGATTAAGGACTTTTATATTTATATTCCCAATATTTAACACAGTTCCTGGCACATAATGAATACTTAATAAGGTTATTCATTCATTTGTTCATTCAATAATCCACTTTTAAAGTCCATTCATTCTATATAATCCCATCCTAATACCATGGATATTTAAAAATGACTTGAACATCTCTCCAAAGATTTCTATTCTATCCTATCCCTATTTTATGAACTTTTATATTCATATTGGCATCCCTTTAACAACCCATTCATAGAATTTTTCAACTTCTTCAACTCTGGTGATTTCCTTCTTCACCCCTACTTTAATACAGTGGCCCTTTTGCCTTGTAGTAACTACCCCCACCCAGATCCTGATTTCTGAAATTCCACTCTCCAGCTAAAACCTATTAATCTTCTACTTCTCCCAAAATCTTATTCATACTAAACTTTTTTTTCTCTCTCATCATTCCCCTTGGTCTCTTGACCCAAACCTATTCTTTGATTTGCCTTCCTCATTCTGATTTTATATGCCTCTATATCGAGGCATATATCCACATTAATATTTTACTTGACACTATCTGAGTATCCTTTTCCTCCCTGACTCTCTATCTTTCCTGTCTGTTAATCTTAATCTCTGGATAACCTTTACTAGCTGATAGCTCCCATATTGTTCCACAATTATTAGATACCATTAAAGAAAATCATGAAAGTAAAATACTTTTCACATTGAGATGTAAATTTTAAGACAGATTCTCCTGGCTGTTTAACAATCCCATTCTTATCAACTATCAATCTCATTCCCAATAGAAATTGTCATAAATCTCATCTCTTCTAAAGTCGCCACATATGTCTCTATCCCTCATTATCAAAACAGATAATCTAATCTCCTATTTCCCACACATGATGAGAGCTCTCTAATTCCTCCCTTCATTCATGAAAATTTTCTAGCAACCCCTTTTACCCATTCTTTTCCCCTTCTCTCTCTGGTTAAAAAGGAATAGAGATCACTCCTGATTAAATACAATCCCTCTCTCCATGTATTTTATTCCATTCCCTCTACTTTTTTTTTTTTTTTCAGGACCTTATTAGAGCAATATTTCCCCCCCATATTTTGCCTATGTTGTCTATGTTCTTTATGTCTGGAATTTCTCCCTGTGTTTAGCTGTTGAATTGCTACTCATCTTTTAATGCCCAAATCACATGCAACCTCTTCTACAAAGTACTTGCTGTTCTATCTGGAAAACATCAAACTTCCCCCTCAGACAGCATAAGACCAAAGGATCATAGATTTAAAGCTGGGACCTTAGATAGGGGTCTCCTAGTCCAATGCCTTTATCTTTGTATTAAAATTTTATTCTTTTTATTTTGAACTTAAGAAATAAAACAAGCATTTCCATAACAAAGTAGAATTTTTAAAAAAGAGGATTGCACATAAAAATCCATTTTGTACAACTTGCTATTCCTTTCAAATATACAGCAAAGTTATCACATAACTTTCTTATTTTTCCCTTTTCCCACCTCTCCACTCTAAAGATAGTTACTATTAAACATATATATATTTGTTTGTATGTATATATATGTATATATATATATATATACTTCATACATATATGTATTACATATGAATATATGCATTTATTCTCTGGATGCAAATAATGTCTTTATAGGATCTTTGCAATTAATTTCGTAATTATAATAGTCAGAATGATTTGGTCATTTAAGTTGTTCTTGAAACAATATTGCTATTTATGGATATAACATTTTCTTGGTTCTGCTCATTTTATCTTTTTATTATTTTTTGCAGATCTCTCCATGTTTTTCTAAAATCACTGAGCTCATTTCTTACAGCAGAGTAATATTTCATCATGAACATATACCCAATTTGTTTAACCATTTCTCAATTGATAGTCATCCCTATAATTTCCAGGTCTTTGCCACCACAAAGAGAGCCACTATAAATATTTTACAACATATAAGTCACTTTTCTTTTTCTCTAATCTCCTTGGGAAACAGATCTAATAGTGGCATTACTAGAACAAACTCTATAGGCAATTTAATAAATCTTTGGACATAATTCCAAATTGCTCTCCAAAATGGTGGATCTCATTAAAGCCATTTATAGTTGTATGAAAAAAATGCTTTAAATCATCATTGATCAGAGAAATGCAAATTAAGACAATTCTGCGGTACGGTTACATGTAGAGAGCCAGGAGGTAATAATCCATTCCAGGTCTTGAATCTTACAGTAACTTGGCTCACCTGAACTCCCTTTTCTTCTTGAAATAAAAGAGACTGCTTGTCAATATAATAAATTAATAATCTAGCGACTGAAGCAAAATGCAAACACTACTTTTTTGGATTAAAGGTAAACTTTGAATTTAGGATGCCCACAGTAGACACTAAAGGCATTTGGAAGAAAGATACTTGAGACAAAGGTATGGTAAACTTTACCCCGATGTATAACTCAACTATTTGCATCTCTGTCTAATTAACCAAAATTTGGTGCTTAATCATTTACATCTCAGTAGATCTTGTTTGTTAGAGAAAACTATAGAACTATAGAAACTTCAAACAGTTTACTTTGTATCAAGTCTATGAGCATTTGAGGTATATATATCTGCCTGGCCCCAGTAAATTCACACCCTTAAATCACTACAGGATTTGGACTCCAAAAAAACAACACACCACTCTGGCTAAAATAACAGAAAAAGATAATGATGAATATTAGAGGGGATGCAGGAAAATTGGGACACTGTGAACTGATACAACCATTTTGGAGAGCAATTTGGAATTATGTTCAAAGGGCTATCAAACTGTGCGTATCCTTTGATCTAGCAATGTCTTTATTGGGCCAGTATCCCAAAGAGAGCATAATAAAGGGAAAAGGACCCATATGTGCAAAAATGTTTGTAGCAGCCCTTTTAGTAGTGAGAAGAACTGGAAGCTGAGTGAATGACCATTACTGGAAATGATCAGCAGGATGATTTAAGAAAGTCCTGGAGAGACTTATATAAATTAATGCTACATGAAGTGAATAGAATCAGGAGAACATTGTACATGGCAATAGCAAAATTACATGATGATGAACTCTGATGGATGTGGCTCTTCAATAGCAAGGGGTTCAGGCCAGTTCCAATGGTCTTGTGATAAAGAGAACCATATAAACCCAAAGAAAGAATTATGGGGACTGAGTGTGGAGCATTACATAATGTTTTCACTTTTTTTATTGTTGTTTGCTTGCAATGTTTTCTTTCTCATTTTTCCTCCCTTTTTGATCTGATTTTTCTTGTGCAGTATGTTTAGAATTGCATGCTTAACATATATTGGATTAATTGTCATCTGGGGAGGGATCTTTTGGGAAGGGAGGAAAAAATTTGGAACACAAGGTTTTGCAAGGATTAATGTTGAAAATTATCTATGCATATGTTTTGAAAATTAAAAGCTTTATTTTTTTTAAGTGGATCTCAAATCACAGATACACTAACAATTAATTATGGTCCCAATTTTTCCACAACCTTTTCAACATCTGTCACTTTCCCTTTCTATCATTTTAGCCAATTTGATAGATATAAAATACCATTTTAATTTGCATTTCTCTAATCAAAAATAATTCATTGATTAAATTGTTAAAATGATTAAAAATTGTTTTGATTTCTTCATTGGAAACTGCCTGTAAATATATATTTGACCATTTAGCAATTGAGGAATTACTCATATTTTTAATATATTTGATAAAGCTCTTGATATATTTGAGATATAAGACCTTTATCTGAAAAACTGTGCATTAAATTTCTCCTCAAAAGTTTTTTGCTTTTCTTCTGATCTTGGCTACATTTGTTTTACTTGCACAAAAGTAAAAAAAAAAAGGACTTATACTTTTTAATTTAATGTAATCAAAATTATCCTTTTTATAACTCACAAAGTTCTCTATGCTTTCTTTGTTTATAAATTATTAAACTATACATAAATTTGATAGATAAGATACACTATGTTCTTCAAATTTTTTTGTAATAAATATCTTTATATCTAGTTCAAAGATCCATTTTGACTTCGTATTGGTAAATGGTTTAAGATATTGGTCAATGCCAAATTTCTTTTTTCTTTTAAATTGAGCCAATTTTTTTTTGGATTTTATTTTTTATTGTAGCCATTGCATTTATTAATACACATTTGCTTTATGAATCATGTTGGGAGAGAAAAATCAGAGGAAAAGGGAAAAACTATGGAAGATATAAAAAATAGAAAAAGGAAGTGAACATAGCATGTGTTGATTTACATTCAGTCTCAGTTCTTTTTCTGGATGCAGGTGGTATTTTCTGTCTAAAGTCTATTGGGATTGCTTTGGATTACTGAATTACTGAGAAGAAACAAGATTTCATAGTTAATCATTGCACAATCTTGCTGTTATTGTATACAATGTATTCCTGGTTCTGTTTGTTTCACTCAGCATCAGTTCATGTAAATGTTTCCAGGCCTTTCTATAGTCATCTTGTTCATTTTTTATAGAACAATAATATTACATTACTTTCATGTACCATAGCTTGTTCAGCCATTCCCCAACTTAAGGGCATTCATTCCTTTTCTAATTTTTTGCTACCACAAAAAGAGCTGCTACAAACATTTTTGCACATCTGGGTCCTTTTACCTCCTTTATGATTTCCTTGGGATACAGACCTAGTACTGGCATTTCTGGTTCAAAAGATATGCACAGTTTTATAGCCCTTTTGGGCATAGTTCCAGATTGTTCTCCAGAATGGTTGGCTCATTTCACAACTCCATCAACAATGTATTTGTAGACCCTTATTTTTTTTTTTTACTTAAAAATAGCTTTCCCCCCCAATTATATGTAAAGATAATTTTTATCATTCATCTTTGTAAGGGTTTATAGTCCAATTTTTCTTTTTCCTCCTTCCTCCCCCAAACAACAAGCAATCTAATAGTGGTTATATATGTATGATCATTTAAATATATTTCCATATTAGTCATAATGTAGAAAAAAATTACAACAAAAGGGAAAAAATACAAGGAAAAAAAAAGTGAAATAGTATGTTTAGAACTGCATTCGGTTTCTATAGTTCTTTCTCTGGATGTGAAGGCATTATCCAAACAAGTCTACTGGAATTATCATGGATCATTCTATTACTGAGAGTTAAGTCTCTCACATTGATTATTGCATAATGTTACTCTTACTGTGTACAGTGTTATTCTGGTTTTGCTGAAGTCCATGTGCTCATTATTTCTTATAATATTCCAGTTATTGTTCTGTAAGAAACGAACAGCAGGATGATTTCAGAAAGGCCTAGAAAGACTTAAATGAACTGATGCTAAGTGAAGTGAGCAGAAACAAGAGAACATTGTACAGATTAACAAAATTATGTAATGATCAATTGTGATGGACTTGGCTCTTCTTAACAATGTGTTTGTCTTCTCTTATTGTGATTGCTAGGATTTCCAATACAATTTTGGATGATATTGGTGACACTGGGCAGCTTTGTTTTATACCTGATCTTGCTGGAAGGCTTCTAGCTGATTCTCATCACAAATAATGCTTGTTCGATTGTTCTTATCAATTTAAGGAAAAGTCCATGTATGCCTTAATAATCAAGTATTTTTTTTTTTTCATAGAAATGAGTTTACACTCATTGATACTTTGTCAAATGCTTTTTCTCTATCCAGTGACATAATCATATGATTTTTGTTATTTTTATTATTTATATAATCAATTATGTTAATAGTTTTCCTTATGTTAAACTATCCCTGAACTTCTGGCATGAATTCCATTTGGTCATAATACCCAATCTTTGTAATATATATTTTAATGTTTTAGATAATATTTTATTTAATATACTTGCATCAATATTAATGAAATTGGTTTATAATTTTCTGTCTCTTTTTATTCTTTTTGGTTTAGGTATTGGTCTCATTTATTTTTAAGAAAAGGAATGTGATAGGTCTTCTTTGCCTATTTATTTATTATTAGAATTAGTTGGTATGTTTTTAGTTGGTATTTAAGATAGAATTTACTTACAAATCCCTTAGGGAGCTCATTGACAATCTGTCCAATTTCCTTTTCTAAAACAGGTCTATTTAGATATTTTATTTTTTATTCTTTTAATGTAGACTGTTTATATTTTATATAAATCCTTCCATTTCACTTGTTATTAATTTCATTGGCATATAATTGGGCAAAATTAATTCCTTATAACTGTTTTGATTTTATCTTTAATGGTATATTTGCCTTTTTAATTTTTGATACTAAAAATTTGATTTTCTTATATTTAAAAAAATAATATTAACTAATGGTTTAACTATTTTATTTATTTTTTCATGATAACAACTCCTTCTTTTATTTATTAATTCAATGATTTTCTTATATTCAGTTTTATTAATTTTATCTTTAATTTTTAGAATTTCCAATTTGGTGTTCAATTGGGATTTTAAATTTTGTTTCTTTTTCTAGTTTTTCTTCAATTGCATACCTAGTTCATTGACCTACTCTTTAGTTTTTATTGACATAAGCACTTAGAGATATACATTTTCTTTTGATTATTGCTTGTGCTATATCCCATAGGTTTTGAAATGATATGACATTGATATGATGTCTCATGTTGTCTTTTTCTTTAATGACATGATTGTTTCATTATTTGTTCTGTAACCCATTCATTGAATAAGATTAGGATGCTTCATCTCCAGTTAGTTCTCCCCCCACCCTACCCATATTTCCATGATCCTTGCTAAATGTAATTTTTAATCCATATGTTCTATAGAGGAACCATTTAATATTTCTATGTTTAGTTAACATGTTTTTATGTTCTAATATAAGATGATTATTTATAAAGATACTAAATACCACCAAGAAAAATGTGTGTTCTTTTTTATTCCTATTTAATTCTCTATCATAGCTATCATATCAATATCTATCATATCTAGCTCATTTAAAATTCTTATACTTCCTTAACTTCTTATTCAAATTTTGTTTAAATTTATCTAGTTTGGAGATAGGAAGACTAAAATTCTCCATTATTATAGTACTACTATTTTCACTTTTCTTTAAAAAGTTAAGATGTGATATGATAGTATTTGATTCATATGTGTTTAGTATTGATATTGCTTCTTTATGTTACCTTTCATCGTAATTTAAATTGTTTTTTTTCTTATGAATAACATTTTCTCCTTGATCTGGCAATTTCAAAACTTGCTATGCAATTTCTGTAGTCTTTCATCTTGGGATCCCTTTTAAGTGATGATTGGTGGATTGTTTCTATTTCTATTTTACCATCTTAGTCTAGAACTTAAGAGCAACTTTAATTATTTCTTGTAATATATCATGATTCCCTTTTTAAATTGGAGCTTGAAGGTAGTCAAATCATTCTTATAGTGTCTCTTCTCAATGTCTTCTTTGCATCCATTGTTTTTTTTTTTTACAAATAGATGTTTCACATCTATTTTTTCATTCTTTTGATTTTATATTATTTCTTGGTATCTTATGATGTCTGTCATTCGCTTTCCCTTTTCCAATTCTAGTTTTCAAGTTGTTTTCTTAAGATTTTGGATCTCTTTTTCTCTTGTTGGTTAACTTTCTTTTCATAACTTTCTTGATTTTCTTTGCTCTAATTTTTTCCCTAATTTTTCCTCATCTCTCTATTTGATTTTAAAGTCCTTTTTAAAATCTTTCCGAGAACTCTTTTTGGGCTCATTGCCATTTTATGTTGCTCATTGGGGTAAGGAGTATCTTTTTTTACATCTCATACATTTCTGAATATGAATTCAAGGATTTTCCACATAATAGCTATATATGGTTAGGTTCTTTCTTCTTTGCTTACTCTTTTTTAGCAGCATATTATTATAATCATCTCTAGTTCCAGGGTGTGAGTAATGGAGCCCCAGCTCTTAGGTACTTCCTAGTGCTATTTATTGTCCAAGACCCAACCTCAGCACTCTTCTCTATGCCCAAGCTATGGCAAGGGCCTCCAGCCATGCTCTGCTGGAATTGCTCCTGTTTCCTGTGGACCCGCTAGCAGCTGCAACCTTAAGTTCTCCCCTCTAACCTATAACCAAAATTAGGAACTCAGCTCTATTGTGAGTGCCGGGGACCAGCAGTATCCTTACCCCCCTGCTACCACATTCATTAGGCATGTACTTGCTCCTTCTCCCAGTCAGCCATAGCCCGGGGTTAGTCAGCATCTAATCATCTAGTCAATACAGTTGGGCCTGGCATCCCAGAAAATTCTTCAATTTTCCTCTGCTCAAATGTCTTACCCATTCTATTGTCAAGGGAGAATACCTATAGCTGAGACTATCTTCCAATCCTGCTACCTACAAGGTTTGTTGTTTCGTTTGTTTTTTTTTGTTGTTGTTGTTGTTGGGTTTTTTTGTTTTTGTTTTTGTTTTTTTGTGGAGATGCCATAAAGATGTTTGACCTTCACTTGGGACAAACCTCTGACCCTGAAGCCTTTTCTGAGGTTTTTTCTAATTGTTCCAGGAGGAACACTGCTCTACCCCAACACTTCTTTGTTTATTTATTTTGATACTCTATGAGACAATGTTCTATGTTGTTTTATGAAGGAAATATGGAGAGTGTGGAATTTTCTGACCTACTCCACCACGTTACCCCAATGACTTTATCTTAGAGATATTAGAAGACATTTTGTTTTCACAATTCTAGTGCACTTACCACATAATATTTTTATACTTGTGTTTGTCTTATTATCTATCCCTAGATTACAAGTTCCATGACATCAGAGACTATGTCTTTACTAGAATTTAGCATTTAATTCTGTACTCAGTAGAAGCTTAATAAATGTTTGGCAAATTCAATTAAATCAACAAAACATTTCAGTAGCATTTTAATTGGCATGTTTTAATAAACGGGGAATATTTTAACTAAATGGGGGATATTTCTTCAGTTTCAAAGTGTCCTTGATAAATATTTTATTGTCTCTAATGAAAAGGAGTCTTCCAAATAAAAGCTTTCTTTAACTTTCAATGATAGTTTCCTCCCTCTATTTTTGATTATCTCTATAGAATTATATAAAACATTTTGACGTAAATATTTGACCAAAACAATCAAATCTAGTTTTTCTATTAAGCTGACTGATTTGGTAGAAAGTTACAACATAGTCACTGCTCAATATTTAGGTCATTACCAATATAAAATATACTGCTCAATATTTAGGTCATTACCAATATAAATACATATATGTGTATAAATACATGTATCTGCATACATGTATTTATACACATATATGTATTTATATTCACAAGGAAGAAAATATTTGGTGATATATAATATGATTGAATTAGAAGTATTTTTTTTAATTTAGAATTTTAAATTTATTTTTAAAAATAAAATTTCAAAATAAGAAAAATTATTATACCTTTTGAAGCCATAATCAGAGATCAATCAATAAGTATTTACATAATAACAAGTGTATACATAATAATTAAATCATTATTATGTACCTGGCACTGTGTTAAACTCTAGGAATAAATATTTTTAAAGAATGAGACAGTCCTTCAAGTAGTTTACATTCTAATAGAGGTTTATAATACATATTGTAAAGTGGTGGCCAGGAAAGATAATTTTAATCTAGGACTCATAAGAATTGTGTATCCATATGCTTTGTAATAATTTTAAACCCATTCTTCTATTTCTTTCCAAAATGCCTTACCCAACTGCTGTGATCATCACTCATTTGTTCATGCTATTTCCCTTATTCAAAATGACCTCTATACTTCTCTTGACCCATTCAAATTTCGCACAGTACTCCAAAGCAAATTTCATCCAAGAAATGTTCCTTAAATTCTGTTATATCTCTCTGAACTCTAAAAATCACAACTAAAGAAACACAATCCAGGACCAAATCAGGACTTTTGTATATCTTCCTCTAAAGTGCTGGCTTGTCTACACTTACAACGATGAACTCCCCTACCGCACTGAGATTCATCACCTATGAATCTGCCTCTCATTGTTTTCCAGTGTTACTGCTATTATGAACATGCTACTGTTGAGATATTCTAAGATAATGTTTTCTTCAGTTTCAAAGTGTCCTTGATAAAGATGTCTTCAGTATACTATCTAGACTGCTTCTCTACATCTATAGCATATTGGAAAAATGTACTTTATTTGGATTCAGGAAGCTTGGGATTTAATCTAGAATTTTTTTCCCTTAGAAGTTGCATTACCTTAGGCCAGTGGTTTTTCCTGTTTTCTAATCCATAAAATGGGGACAAAATAATACCAATACTAATGATGCCATGAAATTTTGAGGATCAATTAAGATTAATTAGCACCTTTCAAACATTCTAAAGTTCATAAAATTAATTATTATTGTCTTGCTATACTGCCTTCTTTTACCATTCAGTATCTCATATTCTCTAGTTTTTAAAATTTCATTCTGCTTCTGATTCTAAAATCCACCTTAATAATTAGTTTCTAGGTCCTTTTTGAACCTTTACAATCTCTGTATTTCAGTTTTCCTTTTTATAAAGTGAAAAAAATTAACATCTATAATATTTAGCTCCTAAAAATTAAAAAGTCACAGTACTTCAAACTATAAATTAATGTATGAATATCAATTATCATTACAATGAAAGGAAACAAAAACAAGACCCTTTAACCAACAACACAATAGAATATTATGAAGTAAAATCTGTCCAACATAAAAGCCTCAATATCCATACATCATGACAAAACACTAGTTTCTGAATTTAATTAATACTGACATGATATATTCCATCTATCAACCATAAAGATATAGAATATGAAAAATATCCTAGATTTCTCATTTTGCCTCAATTTTCCTGATGCAATTAGTTATAAAATTATTTTTTTCCTAATATGAGGCTGGTAGGAACATTCAGATTGTGTATATTTCACAGTAGTTCATTAGCCAGAGCCTCAATCCCTAAGAGAATTACTGGCTAAAGCATTTAATGTTGTCTACCTCAGTTTCTTTATCTCCAGTGGGAAATTTTTGCCAGAATGAAAGAAAAATTATGAGTATGTAGTTTTTAAAAATGGCATTTATTCAACAAATATTTCTGGAACAGAAAAAATAAACCTCCATGAAATTCATTCAAGAGAACAAGGAAATAAAGTCAATACTGTTCTTTTATTAATGCTATTGGAATCATTAATTATATGTATAATTAAGTTCTTACCTAAGTTATCTATAAGGAATATTAATGCCTTAAAACAAAGATATGACACTTAAAATACCTTAAATATTCAATTTATATTTTGAGCAACAGAAAGTGTTATTTCCCGACATTTCATCTTCAGTGATACATAAAAAGGGAATAACTCTATAGGTTCTCTACTGTTTTCATAATTGACTTTCTGGACATTAGTGAGCCATTTGTGATAAGTATTTTGGGCTTATCAAAATGTATCGTATCCCCAGCCCAGTTGAAAAAACATGTTTCACCATTTCTTCATACTAAATATCTCCATTAGTTATCCAAGAATAAACTTCATTAGTGGCTAAAAATCATTTTATAGCCAATCACTTATGTTATACTCTAAATGTATATTTATGCATATATGTATATATTCTCAGACACTGAAGACATAGACATATATACAAAGATTTATACATATATGTGTTACACTTATATGTGGATGTATCTGTGTGTATTTTCTAAGCCACAATAAAACCGATATTCTGTGATCCTATGATACAGCTAGCTTAAAGTTAATGCTCAATGAATCATTAACTAAAAATTATCTCTATAATTTTATCTGTTAAAGATTTTTGTAAATTTTAATGTATGTGTAAAAGACAAATTTCAAGACTTCAAAGCTTCATTTTATTCTGTTAAACAAAAAGTTTTGATTTGGGTTTTTTTCTCTTAAGTCAATTAATAGCAAACATGGTGGAATTGAATATGCTGTGCATCTCTTAGTCTTTAGTAATACTGCAGAGATTTAGTTTATCTGCTATAAAAAATTTATGTGAAAGTCAGCTTGTTTTTTCTCTTGTTTTCATTAAGATAACTTGTATGGGTAAACAGACTTTTCATAAAGACTTTATCATAGTGGGGAGGAAAGTCTGAGTCAGTCATGGCTGATACCTTCTACTTTCTTAGTATTTTTTTCAGTACAAATGGCCTCTAGAATCCTATCCTACTGCTTTGGAATCTTCACCCTTTGTCTCCCTGCTGTCTTGAAAGTTATGCAATGTCTTACCTAAAGTTTTTCTGTATGTACTTGGTCAAATCCAACTACTCTATAAATTTTTCTGGCAATCCTTCATCCTTCCCTAATACATTGATTCCTGAGTAAGTAGAATCCAAGAATAGGTAATATTGTCACTGAGGATAAGAATGTCATTAAAAATGCCAACGGATCTGTTCCATTTTGTTTATTTTTGTTTTCAAAGATTTATTAATTTGAATAAGTAATGTTGAGTTTCAAATATCATTAATACAAAGATTTATAGAAGAGATAAGAGCACTAGGATTCTCATTAATTGAGTGATTATTTTAATAAGATGAATTCACTTTTATCTAGTTTTTTTTATAATTCCTAGACAAACCTAGTAAGAATAAATAGCAACTGGAAAAACAACCTCATTTTAAAATTGCTTTTTTAAAAGGCATGAAACTATTTGATCAGAGTCTAACAAAATGAATGAATGAATGAATGAATGAATGAATGAAAAAATAAATAAATAAATAAAGCCTTCAATCACCAAAGTCATAATCATTCCTTCATTCTGCTAAAGATTTATATTATATGGGGAAGGGATGTAAGACAATAGTATTTAGCTGTTCGGAGTAAATTACAAAAAAAAAAATTCTAAAAGACAAACCAAATCAAAACATTGTCTCAAAATTGTTCTGATGAAACTTTTACCATATACAACTTCACAAGCTTAGATCCAAAGAGAATTCCTCATAAACAATATTCCACTTTTACCAGCACTTGTCTCATTCATGTCCACCCTGATACACTTTGAGTTTCAATGCATTTGTTCATTCCTTATATTCTCAAGTAGACAACTCCCACAAGTCTCTTTACTCATGAATAACCAGTGAAGTTTATGTGCCATAATCTTCAGCATAGTAAGAAAAGTGCTGAAACTACTCAATAAAAATGGATTTGTAAAAAACATTTTTCCATTCAAAATCCCAAAAGAAATGACAGAGAATAAAGACACAGATTAACCCCAACTCTGAGTCAAGCTGTACTCCTTCCCTGACAATAATTTTAGCATCTGCTTTATTACAATAGTGGGCTTGACAGTGGCACTTGGCACTTATTACACTCAGATTGATAGATTCAACAGCAATCCAATTGGAAATAAGGCTAATTTTATATAGTGAGAAGTGCTTCCAATATTACTTTTCACAATCCAAGTGATTTTAAGCTCAGATACTAATTTAAAAAGTCACTCTACCAGTATAAAAAACAAGGTCAAACAAGTAACTGGTCAAGTGTGGATGCGTCATTTGTACGAGAAGTGGACATTCTCATTATTTGATTATTTTGTCTACAGAATAACAAATATCTAGACAGGGACTCAATTATTCACAGTTTATTCATACTGATCTAGGGAGTTGTATAGCAGAGGCCATAGCCTTAAGCAGGTAATTTAATTGCTTTCTCCATTTTTAAATGAAGTTAGCCCTACATGCAAAGGAGCTTTCAGGCAAAACGATGTGGCTACAAAACAATAAGTTATGTTCATTCAAAAAGGTTCTGCACAATGTTTTGCATAAATTTAATGGTTTCTTCATAAATCTTATAATGAATGCAGTATAGTGTAAATATCATTCCCCAAAGAGAAACCATAATGCTTTCTCCAATTCACTTTTTTTTTGCCATTGTAGTTAATAGATTTTGTTTCCTTTATCAGATGAGTCCTAATCATCTCTCTGCAGATGTAAACCAACATGAAGTTATCCTAGTCTTTTAAGAAAATGTTATTTCTACCTCTGACCAAGAAGCAATAATTGGTCTGTGATGTCAAGAACTAGAAGACAAAAACCTGCTTTTAAAGCATTTAAGTGAAATTTAATGGAGGGGGAAACAAGAGAAATTACATCTATATGAACAGTTGGAGGAGGTCTCCTTTCAAAAGAAGGGAAATTAACAAATTCTTAGCTTCCCTAGATTCAAGAAGACAGTGTTTGAAATTTGTGTTAGATACATTCTAACCATGTAACCCTGAGCAAATTTTACTTAACATCTTTCAATTTCAATTTCCTTCTCTCAAAATGCCATAATAATAGCAGCTTTCTTCTTTACAGGATTGTAATGGGGATCACATATAATAACATTTGGAAAATATATTGCACACCTCAAATTTATATAAAAATGCTTGATTCTGTTACTGTTAATATGGCAAAGGGGAAAGTAGATACACAGCTTTTAAGAATGAAACTGAAAATATATACAGAAACAATTTCATGGAATACTAAGAATAGGAAAAGCTAAAGATTCCAATAGAGCCGCATAAAGATTTTAATGACCAATTGAAATTTAAGAGAGATATAGATGATGGAAGCAAGAGCAGAGAGCAAAATATGAATATAAAAAAGATTGACATAGTTCCATAAGAGTAATTTTGAGATTTATAAATTTCAAAATGAATGGATATTGTTAATAAAGTTAAGGCAACAAAAATAAATAAGATTATGTCAGAAAATGAAAGGAAGATCAAATAAGGGATAAGGCCATTATTTGGATTAGATGAAGCAGTGACAATGGACAACATAAAGAAGGAATAAGTATTCAATCTGTATTTTACTTATTTGTTGGTTGGTTGGTTTTCTTCCAAGGAGAATGATTTGTGGGAAATGGGAAATGGGAAAAAGGATAGCACTAAGGGAAGATCTGCCAGAAACCTCCTTTCAGGTAGACACTAAGTTTTTGATATTCAATTTTTCTATCAAGTATGTTAATGAAGACTAGATGGATTAACTACACAGTTAGAACAAATTTATGAAGGATAACTGGTATATTGGAAGATATTGAGGATTGAAAAAAAATTTCAAAATGCTGAATAGGGTAACCAAACATAAAATTAAATTTAATGAAAAAAGTATCAATGTATCAAGATTTTAAAATATACTTAAATTTAAAAATCAATTGACTTCTTAAATACAACATGGAAGATGTGTGATAGCAATGAAAGGTACTGTGAAAAACATCTTGGAACTTTTCAAGTGGATTTCAGGTTTTTATAATATAAAAATTATAACTGGGGAAAATATTAAATTAAAAAAATTTAAATGAAAAAAAGAAACTCGACACAAAATCCCAGGATAGCACAAATTGATTATTTTAAGTCATTCCAGTTTCTATAAAGATGTTAGTACTGGTATGGAGGCATAGACTTGTAGAGCTATAATATTGCTTTGAATGATATGAGTATGTGTCCCTAAAATGGATCTGACCAAATAAACAAAAATTAAATAACTAAATGAAATCCCATCTGTGATTCTGCCAGATCTGTCCTTCTAGAGAATACCTCAGATTGTATCCTCATGGTCCCAGACAAAGAAACAAAACAAAATTAGTGGAAAATTCAGTTTTCCAACAAGACTTTTTGTTAATGCCATGCTAAAGAAGCAGTGTGTATATTTCACTAACCTGACATATCTTTGGGGGATTGTGAAGGAGTGCATTTGCAATTTGCTAAACTGGTTGTTTTGGCTTCAGATAGACAATCTCACCTTTGAGCTGTATATTACAGTCATCCTTCCAGTTCATTAACTAGAGAATATATGAGGCCCATTGTCCCATACCTAGACACAGCTGTAGGACCTCAGGAAACACAAGTTCATTAGCAATATTTCTTACCCCCAAATCACTAAAAGGAATTCATTCATCCAGTACTAAATATAAAGGAAGAACACTAATGACTTGATAAGATAAACTTTAGAATGGATTTGAATTTCCCATCATGAGGATTTTGTTATTCTGGATGTTATTCTCAAATGTAAATCGCAATATAGTATAAGAAAAGTGTATACAAAAAGTTATCAAAAAGGCAAGAAGATGCATAAGAATGTAGCAAGAGATTCCCCAGGTTTTTTCTTTTAAAGCTGGCATTTTTAACCTTTTTTATGAGTCACTGGTCCCTCTGCAAATTTGTAAAGCCTATGAATTCCAGAAAAATGTTCTGAAATGCACAAAATATAAACAATGCAAATTATACAAATCAAATAAAAAACACAGGAGATCACTTTCTGAGGGAGATAACACTAAACAGCTATGTTTATTATATATTATTTGCTGTATGCAATATTATATTATATATGCATGTATATGTAGACACACACACACATATATATGTAGATATAAATCTATGTATATATCAATACAACATTTATATTTTTACAGGTTTCATTTTTCTTTAAGGCTAAAGTGCATACAAACCAAAGAGATAAGAATTCTGGGAAGGTTGTAAACAAAGGTACCAAGGCCTCAAAGTGGATGGCGTTTTAGAAAGCTAGTTATGTGAAATGTGATTCAAAATATATCTGGTAAAAAATTTGCAATCCTCAGAATAAGAATCCTTGCTAAAGTTAATTCTAGATTACTATAATATTATAATTTCATCACAGAAAAAGATAAATTCTATTTTTTTAATGCTGGTTTGCCTTGGAACTGAGTTTTTATCAACTAGAAAATGAGGGTAATAATATTTGTGTTATCTAATTCACAAGATTATATTTAGAAAACTTTTAAAATATGATATACATGTGAGTTGTTATAGTTAGTAGCATAGTAGTTGTAATATTACTACTAGTAGTAGTATACTAGTAGTAATTGTAGTAGTAGTAGTAGTAATAGTAGTAGTAGTAGTAGTAGTAGTAGTAGTATTGCTACTATTGATGCAACAAATTTATTCACTAAATGTTTAAGATGTTTCTACAATGTAAAAAGATATTTGATAATGGAAAGAAAAGATGGAAATAGAAGCCTTATCTTTATAGGGCTTACAGGCTAACAGAGAGATAAGACATAAGCATTAGTAACTATGTTAGACAGTTTAACAGTTGTACTCAAATACCAGAGAGATAATATTCCTAAAGTACAGTTCTTGACCATGGACTAATTTCCCTTGTTCATTAAAACCTAGTGACTCCCTATTACCACTGAAATTAAATACAAATTCCACTTGGAAGCATTTAAAGCTTTTCATTATTTAGAAATAAGCTACCTTCTACCTTTATTATAATACTTTCTTTCACACACTTTTCAATGAATCAAAGCACTTTTGCTATTGTTCCTAGCAAACAAGCCATTCTATATTTCTTTCTCCATTCCTGGAATGTACTCCCTCTTCACTTTTGCCTCTTAGAATCTTTTTCAAAACTCACTCACTCAATTGACACTCATTTATATGAAATCTTTCCTAAGATCCACACTACAACTCCAGATGTTAGTGTTCTCCATGTTAAAATTACCTTGTATTATATCAAAATTGTAAATGGTCTTTGCCCCTATAGAAAGTAAGCTCATTGTAGGTAAGGATTGTTTCATTCTTATTTTTATCCCAAGTACCAAGTATAAGACCTGGAAGAATGTAGGAGCTTAAGAAAAACATGTTGATTGAATAATTGATGAATTAGTTAGGAATTCAACAGGTGAAGAGGAGAGTTTAACAAGAAATACAGAAGTAAGGGAGAGCAAAAAACGGGGAGGGGGGTAGACAATAGACCAGATTATTTGGGAGCAAAGTACATAGAAAAGTCACATGAAAACATATTGCAAGACTATGATGAATGCCAAAAGTCACTAAGTCAACAAACATTTATTAAGCACCTACTTTGTGCCAGGAACTATTCTAAATTTTGGTGAAATAAAGAAATGAAAAAATGTTTCATGCCTTCAGAAAGGTTGCATCCTAATGGGGGAGATAACATGTAAACAACTAATTATATACAGTACATGCTATATGTGTCTGTGTATACACATACACAAATATATATATATATACATATATATGTATATATATATATATACTTGTAAATCTATATATGTGCAATATATTTATAATATATATAAATATTTATTTTTGCAAGTGTATATGTACATATATATGCATATGTACACCAATAAACTTTAAAAAAATTTTTAATGTTTAGAAGGTATTACATAAGAAAATTTTGAGGATATTGAGAAGCTTTTAACCTGAGACCCTGAGGCAGTATGCAGCATTATAAAAGTACAAGACAGTCAGAAAAATATAAGTTCAAATTCTGCCTCAGACATAATATTTGATCTTTCTCAGTCTCTGTTTACTATAGTCCATATTATTATATGCTATTATAATATATCATATTATATTACAGTATAAGCCAACATAACTAGAAATATAGATTTTAAAGTTTTGTATATATACACACACACACACACACACATACAGCATTGAGGCTGAAACACAAGGAATAAATGAGATTGCACAGTGAGAGAACAGAAACAGATAAAAAGACTGAGATTGGACCATTGGCCAAACTTGCATAAAGGGGTTCAATAAGAGATTAGGAAGGAGTGAAAGAGAGAAAGAAGTTGATACAGGGAGAGCAAAGAAGAGAACTTGGAGGATGTAGTATTTCTGAAGTGAAAGGAGAATAAGGCAAAGAATCGATTTTGATAGAGTAGAATTGTATATCATGAATCAATAATTCCTAATTTGAAGGGTTGTATCAGAGTTTTCTCTCTTGTGATCCACCTTATTCAATGAATAAATGATGAGTATATTGTTTTCATCTTTTTGCCTGTGGTATTTTCTTCACCAAATATTCATTTGTCTTGTGCAATCACATCGGAAAAATACAACAAATACTAATAGAGGAATTGGACATTCATTTTCCCATAGCAAACTGTTTTGACATTTGGGTACCTCAGGAACACTAAAGAATTATCTTTCATTTCTTTTGCCTTTTCAAAGTACACTTTGAGTGAGAAGCCTTTTAATGGCCCCACGAGTGAAGCACAAGCCGAGCAGGCTTTTTAAAGTGCATTTGAAGTCAATATACCTGTTTTCCCTGGCTCTTTCCCAGCCCCCTCCTCCCTACCTCAAAACACAAAGTGTTTGTAAGAGATGTGGACATCGAAGTTGGTTTGTTCAAGGTTCAGAGCAGCTTTGGGATTTGACAAATAAGAGTGTCAAACACAAATGTGCAGGTATTTGTCTTGAGCAAAGGAGTTGAACCTGAACAATTAATGTGCTATGTGAGCACATAAATTTGCCAAAGCAACCCAGAGGAACCCATCAGTCACCCTTAATCCCTTTTTAATCTTTTGGATGACAGAAAAGATTTCATTTCAGAAGCACACAAAAAAAGTATTAGGGATGGACACTGATTCTCCCTTAAAGGCAACAGAGTTGCTTCTTAAGCAGAATAACAATTCTGGTGGTTAAAATAACAATTCAGATTAGACAAAGAAACAATAGGGAATCCTAAGAGAATAGTGTTTACGTCTTCCTTTTTAAAGACTATGTCAACCACCTGAAATAGCTATCAAGAAATCTTCTAAGCATATAAAGGAATATTTACTCTTATTTCTGAAGTATTGTGTGTGGTTCTAGGAGCCATAGTTAAGAGGAGAATTAATAACTAGGTCATTCATAACAACAACACAAAATATGGTGTTTTTATTGCATCCCCTTTTATCTCCCAAAGCCTTATTCTATCAATTCTATTAATCTATTAATAATTGCTTCATCAAGTAAACCAGTGGATAAAGTGATACTCCTATAATCAGAAAGAAGCTCTGAATTCAAATATGCTTACTAACTGTGTGATCCTGGATAGTAATTCACTTAATCTCTGTCTGACTCAGTTCCCTTATCAATCAAAAGGGTGATAATAATAGTGCCAATCTCCCAAGGTCATTCTTAAGATCAAATGAAATAATATTTGTAAAGTGCTTTGTAAACCTTAACATGTTATAAAATTGTCAGTTATTACATATTATGTATTTAATAAGAAATGTAATTTTTCTATACTTCCTAGACTAGAGGGTTCTTCTTTTTTTTATGTCATATACCCTCTTGGCATTGTTGAACACTATTGACCTCTTTTCAGAATGTTTTTAAGTGCATTAAATAAAATGTATGTGATTATCAAGAATTTCAAATTTTTTTGAAAAGATGTAATTTTTTTTCAACTTCCTCCCTGAAATCGAACCATGGGACCCTAAAAGAAGCCCTGTACCTAGACTTTAACTTCCCTGAAGATAAGAATAAACTTTGTAACTTTAACAGAACTAATAAGATTCCTGCATATAAAGGAGGTTTAACAGATTTTTACTGAACTGAAGAAAAAAGCAATTTTTACTGGCCTCTGATTTCTAATCCCTCCCTAAGAAAACTGTCCCTGCTTTTTATTTTAATTCATCACCAAAATTTTTAAAGGTTCCTGAAGATTTTCAGGACCACTGCTGCATCCATGACCTTATTTTTTTGCCTTCTAGTTTTCAACCACAACTATCTACTAAAACTGCTCTTAGATTACTTTAAATGTTATATTAAACATGAAATTGGATGTATTTTATTTAGTCATCATACTCAGTGGACCTGTAATATCTGGAATTTCTGACCATCTCTGCTCTGTTCTATGGCATCATCATAATTTTTCTATCTACCTTACTCCTCTCCCTCCACCAGCATCCTTCAAATTGACATTTCCCTAGAGATTTCCCTTTGGTCCCCTTCTCTTTCATCTCTATACTCTTTCCCTTGGTGATCATTTCTATGCCCATGACTTTAAGTATCATTTCTGTGTTTCATCTTCACCTGCAAAATAGAATCTTCGGGTTTTTCTTAGCTTAAATCCGTATAATTACCTTTGATTTCTCCTTTTCTTCTTTTTACTATCCTTCCATAATGTCTTAGGCAAGTGCTAATCTCATTTGATACTTAATAGTTTTATCATTGTGAATAATTCCCATCACCTCTCTGATCCTCAGTTTCTTCATATTTAAAACTGGGGTTATAATGCTTTACCTTCTTTGAATGAATGTTATGGGGGACCTTTACAAATCTGAAAGTTCTATTTATATGAGTTATCATTCTCATGGCCACTATTCAGATCCTTATTATGTGTCACTTGGACTATGACAGAAATGAAGTCCTTTCCCTGCTTCTAGTTTTTCCCTTCACCAAACCATCCAAATTACAACACTGATTCCTGAAAAATGCTGCCTTTTTCTAAAAGCTACAACTTTACTGTTGATGTTCTCTCTGTCTAAAATTCATCTCCCCAGTTCTACCAATCAAATCTGACCATTCTTCATTGTTCAGATCAAAATAAACACTCCCAAGTGGAAGTGTTCTCTGGCTTATTACAATCCCTACAGGCTTTTTTGCTTGATTTTTTTATATGTATGTATACACACACACACACACACACATACACACACACACACACATACACACACACACACATATATATAAAATCTTGTATTCATATGTAGATATACCTATATATAGCACATATATAGGTATATTGATATATCATACATTTATAGATATAACTATATATCACATTTATATGTATACCTATATATCTTACCAAAATATACCCATATATCTTATTGTTGCTATTTTTTGTCCTTCTTTCTCAATGAGAGCCATGACATCAGGGAAGTGGTACCAGGATATGCAAAAGCATTGGATTTAATATACAAGGTCACCTGCCTCACTTTCTCCTTTAAAGTTATCTGGGTCTAGTGACAAAGATATAGATCAGGATGACTGGAGATGTACCTGGATAGCTAAGGTCTTTAACAGGTCTCAGTTTGAATGCAGCAACTCCCAATCTGTGATACATACATTGTATGCGTTTCCAATTATAACAATACATCCTTTTCTGTGTAACAACATTTTGAGGTTTTGGGAAACTCTATCTTTGTCTCCCTTCTCTCACCACCATCCCCTTTTTGAGGTCCAGAGCAGTGCTTTGTACATTTTTTTAAGTCAACATTTGTTGCACTATAAAGAAATTTGTTATGGTTCAGAGAGAACTAAAGCAGACAAACATAAATAACCAGGAGGCATATTTGAGCCCAAAATAAAGGGAAAAACTAACCATGACAGCTCCAGAAAGATGATACCCTGACCCACTGAAAGGTGCCTGCTCACCTTACTTAAAAGGGCACCTTTTCACTATTCCAGCCTCTACATCACAGATCAGGGAAGCTATGATTATTTAGTTCTATTTTCTCCACTGTGTGTGGGGGGGGGGCGGGGGGCAGGGATAGGGTTGGGAGAGCTAGTATGTATTCTGATGAGGACAAGAATTTTGCTGAAGCCATAATACCAGACCAGAGAAGGCAGACTATCAACAACACCTAGCATTTGCAGAGTCCTTTTAAGATTTGCTAAGCAATTACAATTATATCATTTGATTCTCACAATAATTCTTTGAGATGGGTGCTAGTATCTTTTTAACTTACAGATGAGGAGATTGAATCTAAGAAAATGAAGTGACTCATTCAGAGTCACAGCTAGTAAGTGTCTGAGGCAGGCTTTGAATTTAGGTTTTCTTGACTCTATGACTTTATCCATTGTACCAAGTTTGTTTTCCTTAGGGCCCAAGAAGAAATTGAGATATTAATTATTTGAATTGGAAAAATCTTAAAAATCATCCAGTCCAATCTCCACATTTTATTGGTAAAGAACTAGTAGCCTGACTTTGCAATTTACTACTGCCTATGTGGCTTTAGACAAACCAGTTCTTTTTTAACCTTGTTTCCTTATCTGAAAAAATAAGGGAATTAGACAAGATGGTGTCTACACTTATATATGACTCAAAAAAAGAAAAGGACTTCCCCAAAATCCTGCTGTCAGTAAGCAGAGGAGTCAGGTTATAAACCCGGTTATTTTTATTAGAGGGCATCTAGGTGGCTTACTGGTTAGCACTCTGGGTCTAGAATCAGAGAGACCTGATTCAAATCCAGCCTCAGATACTTAATATCTATGTCAATTGGGCAAGTCATTTAGCCAACTCCTATCTCAATTTCCTTATATTTAATAACAGCCACTACCTCCTAGGGTTGTTGGGAGGATAAAATAATATTTGTTAGAAACTCTTATCCATGTCTGGCATATAGTAGGCACTTTTGCTTTTTTTCCTTCTTTTCCTCAACTTCAAAGTCAGCACTCTTTCCACAATAGCATACTTCTTCCTCTAATTCTCCTAGACACAATGGAGAGAAAAGAGTGTGTTATTTGGGATGCTTTACTTAAAAGGATTGTGCTTTGATTTAAATCTTATATAAAGTAAAAAAAAAAAAAAAAAAAAAAAAAAAAGATAGTATTGCAGCATATTTCAATGGCGACAAAAATAGTAATTTAAAAAAAATCAGCACTTTAAAGTTTGTGAAGGGCTTTAACATATATTATTTCATTTGAGCTTCACTGTAACTATCTGAGGCAGAAGCTGCAGGCATTATTATGCCCATTATACAGATAAGAAAACTAAGGTCTGCCTCTCTGGGCAATATAGAGTTGGAGGGAATATATCAATCATCTTTTCCAAATATCTCATTTTACATTTAGGGAAATTAAAGTTAAAGAATTAGTAAAAATAGAAATGGATGTGAACCCAGAACTCTTCACTCCAAGTCCAATACTCTCTTTACTATCACATTTCTCAATAATTGTAAAGGGCTACAATTGAGCAGATACAAGGTAACCTAGCACTTGAGGCTAAGTACCAATCTGACAATTCTCTATTAACATGTTTGGAGTATGAACCTATTTAACTATTCTGTGCTGGCTGGATCCGTGAGTGTGGACAAATAAAGGGAAGTGAGATCAGTGGATGGAGTAGGAGGAGGAGATTCATTCTTTGGCGGTAGAGGGAGAGGAAGGAATTGGAGAGAATCCTATTTCTAATTCCCTGAGAGCGACCCCAAAAGAATAAGAATAAAGACTTTTGCTTATCCTGACTCCAGTTGATTCTAAGATACCCTGGGTCACAACAAATAATAATATAATGAAATGCTTCTGAAGTTGTTTTATTGTTCAAGATATATTTGACCATCACTATTTCCTATATCTCAAATAAAATGGTCTTGAAAGTATGCATCATATTGTTTAGGATGTAAACAGTCCATCACACTTTTGTTAAATGAAGAATAAGGATCCTTATGAAGAATAAGGATTAAATTATAAAAATCCTTATGAAGAATCACAGATTTAGATGTCACAATTTCCCACTTTACAAATGAGGAAATTGGGGCCCAGGAAAGTAAGTGAAACTTGCCTAAAATGTCATAAATACTCTAAGTGGAAAAAGTAGGAATAAAACTCAAGATTTCAGACTCCAGTTTTGCTCCTTTCCATTGCCCCTGCTGCCAATACAGTTGGATCTGTTTTATGTTAAAATCTTCCCACGAAGTTGATTTTGTAGACTGGAGGATGAGAAATGTTATGGAAATGGAAGAGGATTACTTCTTATAAAGTCATCAGAAAAGCAGAAGCTCAGGAACTGATGGCAAAAGGTAAAAATAAAAATTTACAGCAGGGGCTTGCAACATGTCCTTGGTGCCTGTTATGACTGAATGAAGGCTCATCTGTCACTGTAGATGTCTAAGCAGGCATCAATGGACATCATCACCAGAGTGTGAACACAAGAATTTGTCCTGACAACAGATCTTACCAATCAGAAGACCACTCTATAAAAAGGCTACCCATATGCCATACTGCTTCCTTTATTCTTAGGGTACCATCCTATAGATATTCATTTTTAGCATAAAAATATAGTTTCCATAAACTATGTCTTTACTTGGAATTCTGGCACAAAATTCACCTGGATTAGAGGTGGCCAGGGATACCTGCAAAGCCTTAATAAACTCTGAGTGGCCCAATTCAGATTAAAATGTAATTTTAAAATGTAGAACACAGTAAATAAAAATACAACACAGATGATGTTAATTTGTGGTTTTCTAAGCTCTAGGTATATATTTCTTTTGTATATGATATCATTGATCTGGAAGAATCAATCCTGTGCTTATATCTTCATGTCTTGATATATTATACTATAAAGATAAACTGTTCAAGTTGCCTATCTAATAACAATCAAGGGAAATAATAGCTAACATTTTGAGACATGAAATACATTTTATGTATATTAGCTCATCCTATTTTACTAACAACCCTGTGAGGTAGATACTGTCCATATTTGGAAATAGATATAGAAAGTGGCTTGTCCAGAGTCACATGGCTATTAAGTGTTTGAAGCAGGATTTGTAGTCACAAAGAATTGAATGCTTTATCCACTATAAGGGATACAGGGCAAGTGGTTCAGGACAAGAGACATGGTCAGTATAGGCAGTCCCATTGTACTACTACCTGGGTTTCTAAAAGTAGTAGGTAATCCAACAGTATATCCCTTTTTAAAGTTTAAGAGGGCATATGGTTCTATTTTCAGTCACATGCACTTGTTGCCAAAATGGCCTCTTCCCCAATAATCACCACTTGCCACCACTATACCTACTTAGCCCAGTCACACACTGGTGCACAGATTCCTTATCAGGGTTACTATGTTCAAAGAAACCCACCCCAATCATACTTATTTTGAAAGATTAATATAATCACTACTTATTTGTGACTATCCTTTTTCTTACTCTGAATAGAAATCCTGAACTGCTTTTGTGGATTTACTCATCAACAAAAAATATTACTTTCTAATACAGCTCATCTAAGATTCTATTTTATCTTAGGTCTGTATAGAAATTATAGCTCTTTCATACTTAGGAGCACAGAATGAAAGGAAGAAGTCAATGATTCTATTGAGGGATTTCTGGGACCAGTAGGTTTATCATAATAGATTTATTTTAGAATAGTTGGTATATGATACCATTTTAATATCTCTAACTACACAGTAGAAGAACTTTTGTGGCTACATATGTAACTGAATCAAAAGTAACAAAAGAAGTGAGATATTGCCCAGGAACCATAACCAGGACAGATTTGTGGGACACTGGCAAATTTGATTAAGTATAAGCATGAGGTGAAAGTCAACCTCATCTTACAAGTTGTACCTACTTCCATGGGACCATATCTGCACAAAAATTATGAATATGGCCTTCCAAAAAAAATCAGAAGCATATAGCAAGATCAGTATGGCCCAATTATAGAATAATTATAACAGTATGATATAAAGAATACCGAAATGGGAATCAGCGGAATTTGTTCCCAGTCTACATTCTACAACTACCATACTATGTGACTTCAGACAAGTCATTTATTTTCTTCGTGCTTCACTTACCTAATCAGTAATTGTAAAGGCTAGTCAAGATGATCTCTTAAGTAACTTCTAGGTCCAACATTCTATGATTTATATTTGGTTTAGAGAATTTTTCAAAGCCCTGAGGCAACAAGCATAAAAATAAATTTAATAATTCTTTCACTTAGATTCTGAGCAGCTAATGGTAACACAAGTAAAGATTTTTTGACTGAGTGATTTTTCTCTTCAAGTTTTATTCAATCCAAATACCTCTGAGCCTGAGACCTTATTTTTCTTTTGGCCAATAGAGAATGTTGCTTGTCGTACTTTATTATGTTCTGGGTTGTCAAGTCTAAGTTGTTTTTTTTTTTCTTGTTAAAATATTTATTTTTGTTCTCACTTTTATGGGGAAAACTAGATATTTTTGCTGTAAAATCTCAGGGTGAGGTTGAAATGGCTTAAAACCACTAGACTTGAGCCCTTATTTTCCAGCATAGATAAATTATGTTCTCTGTATTAAATAAACATGAATGGCACTCGCATCCGTCTTACACATGTTACATATTCACAAAGAGTAGTTTCAGCACATGAACTTGATGCTCTCCAAAGATTAACATTATCCTATTTTTTAAGGGGACACTTTCCTTCCTCAGAATTCTAATGAAGACTTGATCCATTCCTGACACTGAGTTAGATATCAAGGGGTTACAATGTTAGAAGACAGCATGATTTCTTTCTTTTTAGCAATCTAGAGGAAAATGTAAGATAGAAGAGGCTAAATGGCACAACACAAAAACATGTTTTCACTGTGCTTATAAAGGCTTACAAATAAAGGACCAAATTTCTACAAAGTTATTTCCTTACAACAGCCCTGAGATAAGCATTACAGTTATTTCCATTTCACATGTCAAGAAACTAAGACCCAAAGAGGTTAGGACTCATTCATGGTCACATTTTGGCTAATATTGTGTTTCATTACAATAATAAATTCCAAATAAATTGAATGAAATTAATTGAGACACTGGGAAGTTAAGCTCTAGTAATTGCCTCAATTTCAAATGCCTTCAGACAAAGCTATATCCCTCCTAGTCCTTGAGGATTGGGACTTTGGAGCAAGCTTAGGAAGGCATAATTAATTGTGTGATCTTGGGTAAGTCATTAATTATTCCTGAATCTCAGTTTCTTCCTCTGCAAAATGAGATGGTGAAATTAAAGGATCTCTAATGTCACTTACAACTCTAAACTTCTATGACTCTCTGTGATGGTCCAGATCTTTCTTACTGGTCATAAGTATTCCATGTAAGTAAAATACCATGTTACATATATTGAATAACTGTATGTATGCATGTGAGGGTAGCTAGGTGGCACAGTGGTCAGAGCACTGAGTTTGGAGTCAGGAAAACTAATCAAATCTAGACTCATACCCTTACTAGATATGTGATTCTGGGGAAGTCATTTAATTTATTGTCCTCTTTCCCCATCTGTAAAATATACTGGAGAAGGAAATGGTAAAACCACTCCAGTATTTTTGCCAAGAAAACCCCAAAAGGAGTTGGACTAAACAACAATAACATGCACGTATATGAATATATCAGTAGTATTTTCTTCACATTCACACAAATAGCACACAGATAATTGCTACAATATAAAATATAGTGGTAATATAGAGACTGTTAACAAGATTGTATTATTTTAAAAGATGAAAATGTCATGGATCTTGTCTTCACTAAAATTTTAAACACTACATTAATATAGTGGCAAAGACTAGTGCCTCTGAAATGGATATATTATAGAAAAGAAAGGGAAACCTGCATCCTATGTTTTAATCAAATGTTTAAGTAAGTTATTTTTACTTACTATGGACCATAGTCCAAAATAGAATATGCCAAGCTTACATTCTCTTAAGAGGATGCATGTTCAGAAATGGAATAAATTCAGGATACATGCAAAATAAATAGATTGTAGTTTAAGTGGGATGCTAACAACTGAGAGAGTCAGAATGGGCCCTCAAATAGATCTATAGGTTACAAGAGACAGGGAAGGAATAAAGCATTCATTGCATAGAGATCAAGCTATTCAAAAATATGGTAAATACATCTCTATACAAAGAGATGGGAGATAGAATATACAGGAACAGCAAATAGGCCAATGTGGTGAAAGTCTAGAATGCATGAAAAAGAGCAATATATAGAAATAATAGACTCCAGCAAAAGACCATTATCTAAGCAAACCTCAGAAAAGAGCAGACTGACCCTGTAGAATTATCATTTACAGATAGCTCTATCCTGTGCTGATTCCCACAGTTACCTTATACAATTTGGAAATTAAGATATAGGCATCAAATCCCAAAGCTATCTCATATAGACAGTATGTCCAAGACCACTAGTTGATTTAATGATATACATGATCAGCATAGCTAGCACACCGTGTTTTGGATCCTTTCCCATTAAAGATCCCATTTCCCTCTTTTTAACTGTAAGTTCATAGGAATGTTGCCCACTTTATGGCATCATCATAAAGCTTTGCCCTTTGACCTGGAGATGATTTGTGCTTGTGAATTAATTCCAGATGACTCCTCACCTTTCTGATTTGTAGTACATCATCATTACTCATTGGACCTCATCAGCAGTATAGGTTGAAAGCAGATTATCAAGAGGTTTAACTAACAAATGGAAAACTTTATACTTTATCTTAAAATTAAACAATAACTATTAAAATATCTTGACCAAAAACTCAAAAACAATGAATCTTTATTTATCTATTTTTTTTAGGACTAGCATTTTGGCTGATGTATAATTGATAGATTGTAGAGGAAACAGACAGGATGTTAGAGAAACCAGTTGGAAAGCTATTGCAAGAATCCAGATGACAGGTTATGAATACTTGACACTGCTTATGAGTAAAGAGAAGGAGGTACACGTTTAACATATATTGAATTACTTGCTATCTAGGAGAGGGGTTAAGGAGAAGGGGGAGGAAATTGTAACACAAGATTTTGCAAGGGTTAATGTTGAAAATTTATCCATGCATATCTTTTAAAATTAAAAAAATTTAATAAAAAAAGAAAAATGGTATATATAAGAGATTTTTAGAAGGTGGAATCTGCAGATTAACTGATTTATTATGAGAAATAAGGGGGAGTGAAAAGTTAAGGGTGATTCTGAGCTTGGGAATCTGAGGAAATGGAAAAGTGGTAGTTCCAGAACAGAATAAGGAGGTTTGAGAAAATTAGGAGGTTGAATTTTAAGGGGAAAAATAATGGGTCCTATTTTAGTTCTGTTGAGTTTGAGTAGCTAAGGAACTTTCAGGGAGAGATGCTAATTAGGCAATTGGAGCTATGGGATTGGAACTTGGGAGAAAGATGACTCTATGTATGAGAGTCATTTGCACTGATATGATAGCTCACAAAAATGGAAGCTAATGAGATTAATCAGAGAGAATAAGACAGTTGGACTATTAAGGAAAACTTGAACCCTGAAGAATTTGTTGGTAATGGAGAAGACTTTTAAGAGTTCCTTGGATAGAAAGGAGAAAAAAAAATCAGTCAATACTTAAAGAAATTAATTCAGGTATTCATTGGAAGGACAAATATTGAAGCTATTCAGAAGCTTAAATACTTTGGTGACATAATAAAAAGACAGGGCTCATTGGAAAAGATCCTGATGTTGGAAAAGAGTGAAGGCAAAAGGAAAAAAGAGGACAGCAGAGAGTGTGATAGATAGGTAGTATCTTGGAAGCAAGAGACAGGAGCCTTGGGCAAATTTCAAGAGACAGTGGAGGATAGAAGGCTTGCTATGGTCCATTGGATCTCAAAGAGTCAAGCATGTCTCACCAATGAAGAAAAAAAAAAAAAAAAAAAAAAAAAAAAAAAAAAAAAAGGATAAGGCCTGAAGCAGAAACCTAGGACAAAGTTCTGACCATTTGAGAAAATCACACAGTGTCACAAAAACACAGGAAGACAATGTCAAACACAGCAGAGAAATCAAGAATAAAAAAGTAAGGGAGAAATGGATTTAGCAATGAGGAACTCATTGTTCCTTCCAGAGGAAGAAAAAGTAAGAAAAATGTACCAGCTATGTGCCAAACACTGTCCTAAGTGTTTACAAAAATCATTTCACTTGATCCTCACAACAACTATAAGAAGTCCATACTATTATCATTTTATAATTGAGGAAACTGAGACTGAAAGAGATTAAGTGACTTGCCTAGGGTTACACAGCTCCTAAGAGTCAGATTGGAACTCCGTTCTTCCTAACTCCAGGCCCAGAGCTCTTTCTACTAGTTTATCTAATTTCCTCAAACTCTAACTCAATAATTCTCTTTGCTATTTCTTGTTTTATCGTACCTGGAATGTCATTCCTCCTAACCTTTGTCTCTTAGAATTCTTACCTTTTTTTTATATATTATCAGTTCAAGGAACACTTTCTTCATAGGCCTTTTTGGATCAACTCTAACTACAAGTGCCAGATTCTTAAGGAACCCTTACTGAAGCAAGTTTAGGAACACTTCCCTAAACAATCCACCCTCTAACCCAACACAGCAGCTTTTATCAAACATTTACATCCTTTCTCAAACCTTCCCAGACACTCCCTTGCCCATCTTTGCAACTGAGCAATTTGCATCATGCTTCACAAAAAAATAATTTAAAGCCATTTATTGAGAGCTCTCTTTTATTCTCTTCCTCAATTTACAATAACCGATATTTATTTCCCACCAGTTTCAAAAGAGAGGTGGCCCTTTTCTTTTCCAAGGCAAATCTCTTGAATCCCATTTCATCTTCTCTTATCTGGCATATTCTCCCCACTATCATTCTTATTCTCTCAATAATCTTCAACCTCTATCTACTGGCTGCTTCCAACTTGCCTACAAACACTTCCAATGGCTTCATTATTCTTACTCAAAAACAAAACAAAACACACATTTAAAAAAACCCTGATAGCTATCATCCTTTATCTCTTTTCTGCTTGGCTAAATCCTTTAACAACACTACCTATATTAGATTTGTCTTGGTTTTCTTCAGACTCAGATCAAATCCCACCTTCTTCAAGAAATCTCTCTATTTCCCTACCAACCTCCACAGCTAGAGACTTTTCTCTGAGATTGCTTTCCATCCACATTATATAGACTTTTCCTTTCTACATCTCAGGGCATTAGGGGCATGGTATCCCCATAATCTGGAAAATATGCATAGAATAAAACTGAGATAAAAACCAAGATGCCCCCTTTCCCAAGTAGATGCAGCAATAATGAATAGAAGGAGGAAACCCCAAGCCCCAAACAACAATCCTGTCTATTTCTGCTAAGAGATTCAAGGACCACTTCAAAGTCTCCTCGGCACAATACTGCACTGAATTCTACTATGGCACAACAGAAATGTCCAGTTTCTTAACTCATAAGCAATGGATCTCCACAGCTGAAGCCCAATTCTGTTGTCTTGTGTTGAAATACTGCCTCACCTGGAGCCATATTCCCCAGGTGTCACCCCCTGAATAATTTTTCCCACTTACCCTTATGTGGTTCTAGAGTAAAAAGGTCTTTCATAAGTTGCACAGATGGGAAGGTGTTTCATTGCAATAGTATGAATTTAATGGGCCAGGTTGCCACAGGTGGTAAGAAATGGAATCATAAAATGCCAGAGCTGTAAGGGCTCTGAGAACGGATCTAGTATAACTCACCACCACCACCTCATTTTTGTAGATGAGGAAAGTGAAGTCCACAAGGGCTATCATAAGGTTCAGAAGCATAGTAAGACAAAAACTACATGACTACTAGCTTCTTATATCTATAGAATTCTCATGCTTGAAAAGGCTGAATTCTTTAACACCCAAAATACCCTAAATAATTTACTTTAATGAGGAACGTATTGACCTTTAGAGAAAGGAGACATTTGCTAGGTAGAAACTATTTGGCTTTGTAGAGGGTTTTCTGTAAGACAGACTACTTTCTACAGATTTCTGAACTGACCAAAGCCTTCACCCAATTTCTGAAAAAGAAAACATGTCTACTTCTATCACATGCTTCTGCCACAAGCTTTCATCCAGTGTCTCAAAGGAAAGAAAAATGACTGTGACACAGTTGCCAAGGAAAGGAAACTAATACAATTTCCCTTCCCACTTTCCACAATGTAAGTCCCTTAATGGATATATTCTGATCTGTCTCCTCAAAGATACAGGGAGAAAGTCCTGTTCTATTAGCTCACCTTTATAAAGAAGAGACCAGCAGCTTCTCTACCTTTATCTCAGAGCTGTGTCTCAGTTGGCCACTCATTAGACTGCCTCATCAGCAGCCACCTACCCAATAAAGATTTAAGCACTGTAATATTATAAATTTAAGGGGGAACTCATATTATATTTGCTTTAGGTTAGAAGGAACCTTGAGAGGGCATCTAATCCAGTCCTTCATTTTATAGATGAGGAAACAAGGTCTAGAGAGGCTCATTGATTTACCCAAGATCATATTGGTGGCAAGTGACAAATTCAGGATATGAACTCAGATTCTCCAACTTCAAATCCAGCATGCTTTCTTTTGTCCTATACTGTTTCTCTAAAAGTCAAGGAAAATTATAAAATGATAAAAATGATCCCTTTAAGTTCATATCATTTAAGATTTTCCACTCAGATCTTCCCATTTGTTGATGTTTTATTTTTCTCAAATTATTTTGTCTATCTATCTATCTATCTATCTATCTATCTGTCTGTCTGTCTGTCTGTCTGTCTGTCTGTCTGTCTATCTATCTATCTATCTATCCATCTATTAAATGGCCTGCCTTCTATAATGAAAGTACTTTGAGGGTAGGGAGTATTTAACATTTTGTTTATGTTTCTATTACACATAGCAAAGAGTCTAGAACATAGTAATTACTTAATATTTTTCTAATTGAACTGAAGCAGCCAGAACACTGTCCTATGGATAATATGAGGGTTCTTATCTCAATGATAGTACTATTTCTGTTATAAACTTTCAAAAGCTGGCTGTGAATCCACATAGAAATCCTAATGCTGCATTGGGATTTATTTCTCACATGAGAAATATCGTTTTTCTTATCTGGCATCATAAAAGGATTTTGGCATAGTTATCATGATGAGTTCCAGCTCTATAATTCTATAATAGCTGTTGCTCTCAACCCTCCACTCTGATGACATCTCAGGCTCTGCCATTTGTACACATTCTCCCTGGACTACTCTCTTTGGGGGTTTGGAGGAAGGTCAAGCAATTTTGAACAGACAACTTCATTTCACAGTTCAGGCACAGAAAATAGCTGGAAGTGAGGAATTAAGGAAAGTGATTTTGTTTTTCTTCCACAGGTTACAAAGAATGCATTCTAAAGGTATCCTTCCATTTATTGAGCGTAGGGAGGCAATTTTCTTCATCAGTTTTTTGAAACTCCCTGTGCCCAAATATCCAGGAGTTGAAGAGATGCCAGTATGGAATCACAGAAAGAGACCTACTAGGCTCAACTTTAGGAAGACCTGGACTCAATTCCAATCTCTGATGGTATATTATCAATGATACCATCCTGGGCAAATCACTTCTGTCAAACTCTCTGTAAAATGGGGCTAGTTGATGCTCAAATGAGAGCACTGTTGTGGGTCATTAATAATGTGGTATACAACAAATTGTAATTCTTCACATTGGCCTTCAAACAATCTCAAGAAACTCATGAATGGCATGTCTTGATATCCAACTGTGTATTGTGTTGATGTGACTAAATGCTCCCATGAAAGTGTGTGTGCATGCATCTTAACCATGCATAAACAGAATTATTTTCTACAATTTCTTTCTATGTTTCCCCCAAATCATAAGCCAGCCTTCACTGGAAGGTTGTTAGTAAAGAGGAGTTCATTCTCACTTGAGGCAATCCATTCTACTTGCATTCTACCATTACCACTTCTAATTATTATCCTTCCTATCATTTATCTTAAATGTCCATCTTTCTTTAATTTCCATTCATCAATGCTAGTTCTTCCTTCCCCCTGAATTCAAGAAAGACATCTCTAATTGCCCATCCTCCAACTAATATCCACAAGTACCTGAAGAAAAAAACTGGTGACTCCCCAGTAACTGCTACAAAACCTAGTTTCCTCAGTTAGCTACCCTAGTGATTCCCTCTGATCAGAGTTGCTCCACAATAAGGGGTTTATGGGTTTCTCAGAAAATAGCACGTTAGAGCAACAATTCATGGCACACAGACCAGAGATGGAATTCAGGCTGGGTTTTTTTGGCCCATGGGCCAGTTACCATCACCAGGTACTCCTTACTTCTTAGGGCCTTTTTGAGACATTGTAAGCCCCAAATTTAGTACCATTTCCTCTGCCTCTAGCACGACAGAAGGAAAAGGTGGAGATCCTTGGCTGAGCTATAGTCCTCAAGGCAGGTAAAAGGAGTCAAACTAAAGAAGTACAAGATATTATGTTTCATCATCACCACCCACCACCCCCAAAGCTCCTGACATCAAATCTCAGTGTAAAAATTTTAGAAATGAAATGGAATCCTTTCTATAAACATTTTGACACAATTTAACTAGACTACATGGCTAAAAAGTTGCTATTGCCTCTCCTATCTCACCTTGTTTTCAAAACAAAAGCCCAAGGTCTTTTTTGAATCAAAGTTTTCAAATATCATTTTCCCTCCAAGCCACTGAGGAAGAGACATTTTGTTTTCCTGGCTAAATTCCTTTTACAGTTACCTCTCTTGCAGTCTAAGCAATTGTCTTTCTTCCTTCAAATTAAGTGAACATGATGTCTTAAAAACCAGAATCATTCGTAAGTACCAAAACCTGGACTGACTAGTGCTCTTCACTGATAAATTGCTTTTCCAGGAAACATTCAATGTGACTAAAGATGTTTCTACTTCTTTGAGATCCTGGGATTTGTCAGAATCTTTAAAAACAATCCCAGGTGTGGTCATGTCAAGCAGGCAATATAACATACATAGATTTTTTTTTTTTTTTTTTTACAACCATGGAACGGATGATCAAACCTTGTAGAACTTAGGTCCATTTCCCACCTCTTACCATTGTAGCACTGTACTTTGAATACAAAATTCCGAAATTCCAGTAAATAAGATTAAAGTGACCTCACATAAAGACCATCCAGAGAAAATATGGCCTGTAGAAATCTTTTTTTTTTTTTTTCCTCCCATAAAATCCTATGAAGGCTTTAGATTTGAACAGATACAAGGAAAAATAAAATCTGGTTCCTGGAGTGGTTTGTGCATGTATATGTATATACCTTTATATATGTGTGTATGTGTTTTAAAGACATATTTTGCTGGTACATATGCTATGATTTGCAGCCCTGAAAATAAGTCTCCACTCCAAGGGTCTGGTGTTACCAACTTTATTGGTCTCTCCTGTGATGTATCACTGAAATACAGTGGGAATTTTATTACACATGGCTGCCTTCAATTTCCCCAGATTGCTTAAAAATTCGGTGCCTCTGTGACATAAAAGATAGCCCAGGAACCTCAGGCCACACTTTTTAGCTCCAAATCCAATGCAACATAACAAACTGTCAGCCCTTGGAAATTTGGCTTCCTTTGTGAAAGTTATCAGCTTGTGCCATAATCAGGGAAAGACATAAAAACACATAACACAGTTGGGGGGTGGGGGGGAACAAAACGTGCAACTCCTATTATTCATTAGCACAGTCTTAATTACAAGTCATAATTATTAATATTAATGAAAAACATTTGTAAAGGAAACAAGAGGGACATAATCCACAGGGGGCTGACAATACCCTACATGGCATTGCATTATGCTGTAGAAAAAAACTCAGTGATGTCAAATCACACATCAGTTGTCTATTTGGACTCCTTGGCCTGTCATCCCCTTGTCATTCTTATAGTAGTAAAGAAAATGAACACTACTCTAGTCATCGAATCATTTCTCAAGTGAGTCTATTTATCCCTCATCAAAGAAGGAACAAAAATGGCAAAGATGAGCATTCTTCTGGGTTAGAATCATACTTTGTGTCATAGGAGTTGCTGTGATATAGAGCTCTTAAAATCTAAAGTCTATGAAAAAAGTACAATGGGAATTGGTTATCTTACAGTCCGCCATCCAGCAATTTCTCTTAAGTAATCCTTCAAAGTTTGCCCAGTGAAAGAAATGATAATTGATCTTCACACTAATGATTTATAGCAAGATCTTAATGTGCTTCTGAAGTATCAAAAAATTAATATTTTTCCTAGCAGGGTTGTGATGTGTGTTTCATTGCATTCTAATATATTAAAACTGTTATATGTATATAACATATATGCCATACATATCACACATATATATGTAAAGGAAGGAAGATAGAGACAGAGAGAGAGAGAGAGAGAGAAGAAGGGAAGGAGGGAGAGAGAAAGAAGGAAAGATAAAGAGATATGGGAAATGGTTCAAATATTTGAAGTGTTTTTATGTAGAAGATAACTCTTCCAAAACCTGAACCCACTTTTATATCTTGCTATGACACAATGCATAAAACCTTAGGCCCAGAGTCAGAAATACTTGAGTTCTATCTGGCTCAAGATACTTATTAGCTATGTTACCTTGAGTAAATCATTTAGCCCTGTTTGCCTCAGTTTCATCATTAGTAAAATAAACCAGAGGAGGAAATAGCAAACCACTCTAATACATTTATCAAGAAAAAACCCCCAAAAGGAGCCATAAAAAGTCTGAAACAAATGAATAGAAACTGAAATAACACATAGAAAATAGTTCAGACAGGTTGTACTCAGCTGCAAAATGAAGAACTAGGAACATAAGAGAGAAGTAGAAGAGATGGACGGGGCGAGGAAGGGATTTCAATGTATATACTCACATTTCCTCAGTATTACAGAATTAGACTCTTTGCTAGATAGGACATCTTCACCTATATAATAATCCTCACTACAGCATCCCCAGCAGGTATTAAATTCTGTGAACAGGACATACTGGGGAGAAGAAGAGGTCTTTTAAACAGTTTCAGTGGTCAAAGAATTGTTAGTGCCTTCCCTCTGTCAATTTTCTCCAATTTATCCTAGATTGTACATAGTTGTGGTCTCCTTAAGTATAATATGAGCTCCTTGTGAGCAGGAACTGTCTTTTGCATTTATAGTTACATTCCTTAGCACCATGCCTGAAATATACTAAGTTTTTAACAACTGCTTAAAAACTTTTAGTGAGCTAATTGTTTCAGTTGATTTGGTTATCTCTGATCTTCATGACCTTATTGGGGGCTTTCTTGGTAAAAAAAAAAAAATCTTGGAGAGGTTTTGCCATTTTCTTCTCCAACTCATTTTATAGCTAAGAAAACAGGATTAAGTGACTTACCCAAGATCACATAGTAAGTATCTGAAGCCAGATTTAATCAAGTCTTCCTAACTCCAGACTTGGCACTCTATCCACTATGCCACCTAGCTGCACACTTCCCAAGATAAGTCATTTCAACTTTGCCCAGTCCCAATTTTGTTTTTCCCATGATTGTTGTTACTATTTACCTTTGTAGAATTTACTACTATGCAGTTTCCACCAGTATTCCTAGTTCTGGAATCTGAGGCCCCAAAAGAACCAACTTAACCTGACTTTCATTTTACAAACCTTTCAAATACTTCAAGACTGATAGTTGGTATTTTTTCCAATCATGATTATCCAAAATGGAGTGGATACTTTGAAAGATGATGGAATAGTATGACTACTTGTCAGATATCTTATAGTGGAATATCAATAGGACATCAACTGATCTAGATAGTTTTTGAAGTTCCTTTTAATTCTCAAATTCTGAGATTCCCTTTTCTTGCTCCTTTTTTCTGGCTTAAAAAATGTTCTTAGCTTTGGTGCCAGTGGGATTTGGCATTGGCAGACATCTCCATGGAATGAAAGTGTTCCATACTTCTAGATGAAAGTGGGGAAAAACTCAAGTCAAAAAGTTAGTTACCTACATTACATCCTCAATGAACCACAAGAATTACTATATTTTATTCCATGTATTTGGAACAAGAAGAAAGCTACTTTCGAGGCTTAAAGGATCCTGTAATTTTCTAATGTGGTATTTCTTTAAATTCACTTTAGCTTTCACTGAAGTGTTTGCAGTGATTCTGACATAAATGAGGTCTGAGAAATGGTTGAATATCTGCATAATCTATGAGAGCTGGTAGATCATGTCAGAGTTACAAATATGTCCAGCAAACAGCTACACTTCCCCAGTTCAAAGAACATTGAAATGCATTATGGAACAAGAAAAAAAATCAAAAGCTATTCTACTCATTCCTTTTTTGGAACTTAAATAATACAAAGTTATTTTCAATCTCATTCATGATGATGGTGGTTACTCCACATTCTCACAATTGCTATTGTGTCTTTTTTTTCCTCTCGTTGGGATTTGTTTTTACTAGCAAAATTACATTGGCTGCATTATGATCCTTTAGGGTATCCCTTGAAAAATAGTCCTATTATCATGAATACTGACAGAATTCTGTCTTTGGGGATTATAGGAATTTTAGACTCTCTACATGAAGCCAAATACCTATATAAGAAGTTTAAGAAAAAAAAGTCAAACATTCCATTTCTGACAGTTAAAGCTAAAGAAAATCTCAAAAAGATTGGGAAAAAAGGATAGGGAACATGTTCCTACATGATGAAGATAGCCAATAACTACAATTCTGATATCAGAGATACTATAGTACTAATTTTGGAAAGTGTTTAGCATTGATCTATAGCCAACTTTTCATTACCCTGGAGAAAGTTGCAGAAGATATAGCATGTCATGCCATGGAGATGAGAGATATTTTTAATTTTCTAAGCACTTACCATTATTGCAATAAAAAAATTGAATGAGATTTTAGTAAACATATAAGTATGTAAGCATAATGCATTTTTGCAAATGTAAATAATCTTCCAAAAGATAAGAAACATAGCATATTTTTCTTGTTAATGAGATGGTATATTATAGATGTAGAATGAGATATATATGCTTTTAATTTCAATCGATGGGTTGGTTTGTTTTTCTTCTCCTCCTCCTCTTCATCTTCCTTCTCTTCCTTCTCTTTCTCCTCCTCCTTCTCATTCTCCTCTTTCTACTCTTAATCCTTATATCAACAATAACAAAAACTACCATATCTTCTTTGGGGAAAAATACGTTTATTTCTTCAACTCTTTACTTATTTTTCAGCTTCTTAGAATCTGGATTCTGACTTTATTACATAGATATTCTAATATCACTATCATCTTCAAAATGGCTGAATTGATAAATCCAACGGCCTTTTCTCAGAACTCATACATTTTGACTGCTTTGCAACATTTGGCATGATTGTTCACTGCTTCCTTTGGAAAAATCTCTCCTATTTTGTTTTTTGTTATATTACTCTCTCCTGATTCACTTTTTATCCATCTTACCACTCTTCAATCTGGATCATGTTCTACTCTGTAGCTAAAAGTTATCTCCAAAACTGTTTGAGTTCCTAATTTCTCCACTCTCTATATATATCTATAGCTATCTATATCAATATATGCATATATACATACTTGTATGTATGTGTGTATACTCTCCCATTAATTCCCATTGATTCAATTATTATTTCTTTGAAGATGAGCCTAAAATTTACATAGTTAGCTCACATCTTTCCTGAATTCTAGTCTCATCTCAATAATTGTATATCTCCAATTAGATACTCTGTAGATCTCTCAAAAACATGTCCAAAACAGAACTTCAAATCCTTCTACCACTATTAAAACTGGTCCCCTCTTCTAAACTGTTGAAGCCTTCCCAATCAATGTAAATCTGAAAGCTCAATTATCCTCAGCTATTTTCCTTCTCCCTACATATTCAAGTAATTATAAAATATTGCCACTCATTTCCACAACATTTCTCTATTTTGTCCACTTTTCTTCACTCACACATCCCCTCCACCATCACTGGTTTATTGCAACAGATTTAGAAGTTGAATTCCTAGCTCCCAGTCTTTCCTCATCTTCCCTCTCTTTTTTAGCTGCCAAATCACTCTCCCTAAAACCCAGGTCTGACAATGTCACATATGTCCCACCTCTTGTCCTTATTAAATAGTTTTTAATGACTATTGCCTAAAAGATAAAATATAAACTTCTCAATTTAGCATTTTAAAATTTTAATTCTATTTTATTTTTCAAAGTGCATGCAAAGGTAGTTTTCAACATTCACCCTTACAAAACCTTGTGTTACAATTTTTCTCCCTCTAATCTCCCTTCCTTTCTCCCCAAGACAACAAGGAATCCAATGGTTAAACACGTGCAATTCTTCTAAACATATTTCCATATTCATCATGCTGCACACACACACACAAAAATCAGATAAAAAGGGAAAAAATACAAGAAAGAAAAAACAAACAAACAGAAAACAAAAATGATGAGGATACCATATTTGATCCACATTCAGTCTCCATAATTCTCTCTGGATTAAGATGGCACTTTGCATCACAAGTTTAATGGAATTGCTTTGAATCATTTCATTTCCCCTTAGTATTTAAAGCCTTCCACAATCTAACTTTATTCTACTTTTTATATTACTAACTTTCATGAAAAACAGAGTGGTTTATTGGATAGAGAATCAGATTATTGAAGAGAGAGCCATCCACAACCAACAATGAAGCTAAGAATTTCCTACATTTATAAATTGGCATGAGGACCCCTCCCTGCCCTGGTAACAGTTATAATTTATATAGGATGTTAAGGTTTACAAAGTGCTTTCCATATATTATTTCATTTGATCTTTATAACAAACCCATGAAATAGGGGCTATTATTATTTCCATTTTAGATATGAGGAAACTGAGACAGACAGAGATTAAGTGACTTGTCCAGAGTCATATAGGTATTAAGTGTTTGAGGTCAGATTTGAACTCAGGTCTTCCTGACTCCAAGTCCAATAAACTATCCCCTACTCTAGTGTGCCACCTTGTTGCTCCTGTATTCATGGTAAAGGTCATTAAGTGCACAAAATTCAGTTATCAAAATATGTTCAATAAAAGGTACCATTGCTTCAGTTCTATAAAATTAGAGCAAGCAAAAGCAGAAAAATCTAGTTTGTTTCTACCAGACATGAGAAAAACAGAATTTTAATCCAAGATCAATACTAACTTATACACAGGGCAGGAGGAATTGGTTGTCTGCATACCAAGGAGCAATGATGCCAAATTAAGTTCTAGAAATTGGATTGCAACATGAGATATCTTTTTGTTTGTCAAATATTATAATAGCTTTTTATTTTCCCAAATACATGCAAAGATAGTTTTCAACATTCATCTTTGCAAAACCTTATGTTCAAAATTTTTCTCCCTTCCTCCCTCCTCCCTCCAGACAATATAGATAAAACATGTTCAACTCTGCTAAACGTATTTCCATATTCATCATGCTTCACAAGAAAAATCAGACCAAAAGGGGGGAAAAACACAAGAAGAAAAAAAATCAAGCAAACATCAACAGAAAGGTGAAAATACTATGTTTTGATCTATATTAAGTTTCCATAGTACTCTCTCCAGATAGAGATGGTTCTTTCCATACAACTCTATTAAAATTGCCTTCAACATGAAAGATCTCCTATGACTCCCCCAAATCTTGGGCATGCCTCTTACTGTGAAATTCCTTTATTTAAGATTCAATTATAAAATTACCTTCTACATGAAACCTTACCCATTTCCCCCAAAACTACTGATACTTTCCCTTCCCAGATATCTTATATTGATCTTGTATTTATTTTTAAATTTATTTTATTATATGCATGTACCTACACAATGCATATACATATATATATATACATACACATGCATACAAAGAACCTGATTTTTATTCCAAAGATCTTTTTACTAAACAATGTTAATGTGTCAATGACTTTAGTTTTAAATTTGCATTTGATGCCCAGAAGTCTCTGCAGATTTTTCTAATTTCTATCAAGAATTCTAGGCATTTTAACAAAAACTTTCAAATGCTGTAGAATCCAGTTAATCCCCTTCCTCCAAACTTCATTTTTTGTGAGACACAAAACTCTTATACAATTTTTTATTTGCCAGGATGTAGAAAGAGTTGTCTTAATGGAAATCATTTCATAATCTTGGCCAATATCATATGGCATATGTGTACATACCATATCCTAGAGTACACTAAATATATTAGTTGTCAGTCTTGAAGAAAATTATGACCATTTCTCACCCTTATAGTGAGAAAACTTGAACCAAATAGCATATGTAGCAGCAATGTTGATTTCTGTGTATTTTACAAAACCACATAATAAAGGCTTTCTTCCAGTTACAGAGTTAGGAAGAATGGGTCCAATTTCATTGTCACAAAAGATGGATGAGTCTGTCTCTTTCAGTGTCAGGGAAAGTCAATGGGTGACTACAGCAAATTAACAAGATATTTGGAAAAGGAGAAAAAATGATCTCTTATGAAGTTGCTAGTTAAATGTCAATTTGTATATTATTTAATTCCTTCAAAATATCCAATCACGGCCAATAATTGAAACAGAACAAGAAAGAAGCATTCTTCTCTCCTTAGGGTGCCTAGCCATTTGTAGCTACTAGCAGAAACCAGGGAAGGAACACAACAGGGAAGCTGATGGAGCCAATTAAATCTCGCATCCTCTCCTGCCTACTAAGTTATTTGTTATCAATATGCTACATTATTCTTTGATTATAAAAGTATTCTCAAAACTGTTCCATTAGCATATGGGGTTAGTGTTGAGGCAAAGGAAGATAGCTAAGGAATCTATATGAGAAAAAAAAAACATATAAAGGCAATTCAATTTACATAAATTGCGTTCTTCTAGCCAATAATTCCTCAATAGTTTATTATAACTAAAATACATGCTTCTTTCCTGAACATGAAATATATATATATATATATATATATATATATATATATATATATATATATAATACTTACAGAAATTATAAACAAGAGTCATTATACAAATATAGCCAATTTGCACACACACACACACACACACACACACACACACACACACACACACACATCCTTGGGAAAACCTACCCATTTGAAAAAGCCTTCCTCTACAATCCTGGGTTTTATCTGGTTTTCTAGCCTGTGTGCCAACTGAATGAAAAGGAGTCTAATGGCTTCCAGGAAGAGTGAGTCCTAATCTGAGATAAAATGTACATTATTGCATGCACTTTCCCGATAACTAATTCCCTAAAGACACAGGGAGGGATTTTTATTTGTAAATGTTGTTAAAGACTTCAGAAACAGATCAGCTCTGGAGCTTCACCATTAATTTGCATCTTATTTTTAAGGGCATCACCAAATTTCAATTGACCAACAATATTACTAGGTGAGATATAGAATATGGCAAAGCCAAGTCTCTGACTTTTAGGATTTTTTAGTCCCTACTGGAACTAGATAGACAACATACCACACTCGCTAAAAAAAATAAAAAATAAAAAAATTGCTTGGAAGCCAGGAACAGTTATGGGCTAGAGAGAAATGTTGATCATGATTTGAGAAATGGATTTTGTTGTCTATATTCTATTTAATCATATCTGACTTTGTAGGCAGTTTTGAACTTTCTTTTCAGTTTGCAAAAAATGTGGCTTTTGAGTGGGAAATGATTCCCTTTTCCCCATACCTATTTCATCTTCCAATCTGTCACACAAAATCAAGATAAAATAAAAAAGTCAAGAAATTGACTAACATATAAGAAAGACAATAATATTCTGTAAGATGGATGACAGAATTGTTAACAGATATAAAAACCTGAGTTTGGAAAGGAAATTAAAAATAAATTGAGAGAGAACTAAAGAGTTTAACGAATAGATAAAAAAAAAAAAATTGCTAACAAAGTCCATTTTGGCCAGTCAAATCTGAACTGATCATAGGAACACACACATTCTTCAGCTGAAAGGAATATAAAATGATACAGAATTGCATAATAACTGGCCTGGTTCTTCCCTTAAAGGAGCTTCTAGCTCAGTTTTTAAAGGATACATTTATTAATGAGTTCCAATTTTCCCTTTATCCTTTGGGTTTTGAAGCAATCTATCAATATTGACCCCAAAGAAGTGAAGATGGGTCAATTAGCCATTGAGTTCCCGTATGAAAGCTAGAATTGAAAAAGAAAAAAAAAAAAAAGAAAGATAGAATTGATATGTGTCCACTTGGTTTCAGCATACTGTCTCTTTATGATGTCATTAAGTTGTTATGAAAGTGGCTTTCTCTTAACATACTGTTTTTTCCCATTAACCATACCAGTCTGTGGAAGCCCATCAATTGGGGAAATGGCTGAACAAGTTGTGGTACATCAAGGTAATGCATTATTATTGTTCTATAAAAAATAACAAGCTGATTATAGAAAGGCCTGGAAAAATTTACATGAACTGATACTGAGTGAAACAAATAGAACCTATCTGCATCTAGCTAGCTAGTGTATAATTAGCTTGTTTATTCAATTCTATCTAGAATTTTCTGTCTATCTGCATTCAGAAAAACAACTGAGGAGACTGAATGCAAATCAACATATGCTAGGTTCACTTCTTTTTTATGTTTATCTCTCCCATAGCTTTTTTCCTTTTCCTCTGATTTTTTCTCTCCAAACATGATATACAAAGCAATAAGTATTAAAAATAAATTTACTGCAATACAAAAATTTAAAAAACAATACCAGTCTGGTTTTAAGTTTTAAGCCTTATCCAGCTTCTCCTAAACTTTCTCAAATATGCCCTATAGAGTCAGGGAAAAAAGGTGAAGGTTAGTAGAAAAGGGTTGTGATTACAGAATTATGAATCAAATTCAGACATGCAGCAAAAAATCATCATGATACGTTCAAGTTAGTCAATAAAAATTTATTAAGCATTTACTATGTTCCAGACACTATGCTAAATGATGGGGACACAAAGAATGTGAATTCCTTGGCCAGTCTAATGAGGGAGACAACATGAAAACAATAATATATAAACAAGATAAATAGAGGATCAATTTGAAATCATCACAGAAGCAATAGAAGATGGGATTTTAGCTGAAACTTGCAAGAAGACCAGGAAGTCAGGATGCAGAGATAAAGAAGAGAAAGTTCTAGGTATAGGGAACAGTTCATGAAAATGACAGAGTGTAAGATGGTTTGTGTGAGGAACAGCAAGTTATCATTTGGTCACAGAGTACTTGGTAAGTAATAAGGCATAAAAAGTCTGAAAAAGTAAAAAGGGACAAATGGATAAAAGAAATGAGTATTTCTAGAGCTTAAGACATGGGCATATTTGTAGGCAGTAAGAAAGTAGTTTCTTACTAGGAAAGGTTAAAAATAAGTGAGATAGTGGGAATTAAAGAGGACGGGCCGCATGCTGGAGAAAAAGAAATAGAATAAGATCACTTGTGTATAGAGTAGTTTGTCTTGGTAAGGAGAAAGGCCATATCTTCATGTGAGACAGAGATGGAGGAACTAATGGCAAAGGACATCTAAGTGATATTAGATGAAGGTAGTTATCTCTCGACAAATGGCCTCAAGATTTTTTAGTGAAATATGGGGCACGGTCTTCAACTGAAAAGGTAAGGCAAAAAGGGATCTATTGGAGGTATCAAAAGATTTGGAAAAACTACTGCAGTGGGTGGGAGAATGAGCTAATTAGGAAGATGGAAAAGGATTGCTTTGCTGCAGTGAGGACCTATTTAGGACTATATGACACACAGTTTTAGTAGAGGCGATTGACGTAGTTTCATGACTTTTTCTACCTTCTTTCAGTAGCATATGAATAGGAGTAAAGGCCTGGGAAATTTGGAATTATAAAAAGCTGAAGCTTAGCAGGGCAATGTTGATAGAATAAAGAAACAAGAGACTAGAGAACAGTATAAAAATTAATTGATTAAGCAAAGGATTTGGGGTAACTTGGCAACAATGACCAGGTGGGTAAAACCTGCCTTCAACCCAATTTAGAGAATATTTATATGATAAAGGAAGCAATCTACAATGAGAAAAATACAATGTTAATAAAAGGAAAATATTTCCAGAAACATCCAAATCCCATAGCCACAGTGGCTCTCCAAAAATACTGCTCTGTGCTATCCACAGAACCTGGGCAAATGATTTTAAATCCCTCTTCTAAAGGTAGCAAATTCCCATTAAAGGATCATAGGTTCGTAGAACCAATACTAAAAGGATGTTCACGGATTATCCAGTCCAATGCTCCCATTTTATAAATGAGGAAAATAGAGATCCCAGTGTATTCTGCCAAACCTTATGCCAACTGCCTGGACAAAATATGCTTTCCCTATTGCTTTTATGATCTCTCAACATTTCCCCTTCTGAGTCTTTATGGAGAGAGTCCCCTCCTCTCTTGATATCTCCTCAACAATATGATTATTTATAAGCTTCCTTACATCATGTATTCTTTTCTTTCATACTCCAATTCTCTTCTATTTATGTAAATCTAACTAATCCCAGAACACTCTATCTTTAGTTAACCTATCCACTAAAGAATATACTTTCTTTCAATCACTACAACAGGAAATACCAAGAGGAAAATTAAACATAACTTGTGCTCCTCATTTCTTCTTTTGGATCTTTCTTCTGCCATCATCATTAACAACTTTCTTCCACTGAGGTTTAGTATATCTTAATTTAGTTTATCTAAACTAACATTAAGGTTTAGCGTATCTTCAAGCTCCTAAGTTATCCTCCCTTCTTTTATTTATTTGCTTGTTTATTTATCTATCTACTTATTTATTTGCAATTTACCTATCCCTTTGCCCTTATACTTAAGGACTGCAAAACATTTGTTGATCATCCTTCAATAACCCCCTCCTCCCTGTTCATTAATCAACTTGATTTCCATGCACCTTCATTCCATCTTAGACACACACATGGGGAAGGTCATACTCTTGATAATTACTTACAAGGATCCCATTTTTCATGACCTACAATTCTTACATTCTTCTGAGCAAAAGTTCCTATCCTTCCTTGTTATTTCTCATCCTTCCTAAACTGTCTTTTCTGTTAGGGGTGGGGGCATTTATAGGTAGGAGACCAGACATAGATCATGAAGAACCTTCCATATAGGATAACCAGCAAAGAATAATATTTTGCAAACTCAAGGAGAAGAGTTCATACAGGAATAATAGGTAATCAACATATCAAATGCTTTAAAAAAGTCAAGAATGATAAGGATTCAAAAATCCTTATCATTCTCCCTATACTTTTTTTTTCACTATGATTGTATCAATTCCCATGATTTGAATTATTATCTCTATTCAGCATGAGAAGCACTGAGAGGCAATATCACATACATGGTGGGTAGCTTGCTAGACAGGAAGTCAGAGAAAGCTACATTTACATTTTATCTCAACTATTTCTAGCTATATGGCCCTTAGTAAGGCATGTCATCTTTCTGGGTCTCAAGCTAACAATAATAGCACCTTCTTAAAAGGGTGAATGTAAGGATTAAATAAGGATTTATAATTATTATTGAACAAGTAACTTCCATGTACATACATGTATGTATAAACTCCTTATGTATGTGTAAACTCCTTTGGGCAGTGCCTGGAATTCAGTAGATACCTAATAAGTGCTTATTGATGATTGAGCTTAGTGTTATTGGTTGTAGTAATCATCTTATTATCCCATGTTGTCTTTTCTATTTTGCTAATACTCATTTTGGGAAGGAAGGAAAGAAGGCAGGGAGGGAGAGAACAAGAGAGGGAAGAAAATGTAAGGAAGAAAAGATTTATAAAGCATTTGCTATATGCAGATACTATACTAAAAAAACTATTATCTCACTTGATTCTCATAACAACCTTGGAAAGTAGGTACTATTATGATACCTATTTTATAATATCTTTTTTCTTTCCTTTTGTGAGGCAATCAGATTTAGAAAACTTACCCAAGATGACACAGGTAGTAAATATCAAGTATTTGAGGTCATATTTGAACTTGGATCCTCCTGTTATAATACATATATATTTTTCCTTTTATAAAGGAAAAATCCTGTTTTCCCATTATAATACATACCATCATTATTATTATAACTAACATTTATATAGTATCAATTATGTGGTAGGCACTGTACTAAATGCTTAACAAATATTATATCATTTTATCCTCATAAAACCCTGTGAAATAGGTGCTATTATTATCCTCATTTCACAGTTGAAGAAACTAAGGCAGGGTTTACAAAGCTAATAAGTACTGGAGACAAGACTTGAACTTATATCGTCAAAAAGTCCAGTTCTTTTCCCACTGAGTCATTGAGCTGACTATGTGACAATAAATCCTTGGTTTTCATCAAGTTTTCTCTATTATTTTCAATAAGCTAAATAGTGGTACCTATAGGATAAAGGAAATTGAGGTGCTATACAATTGTGTCACTGCTCACATAGTTGCAACTTCCAATGATTAAATTGTGAATGTACTTAAGAATGTACTTTATTATTCCAGAAAAAAAATAAATAAAACCTTAGATTAATTTCCCAGTGATGCATGTGACTAGCCCATGAAGCCTACACACTGGAGACAGAACTCCATATTACATCAAAGCCAAGTTCTCTCAATATGCAAGTGAGCAGAACAAACATCCATTATCAAATTTCCAACCAGCTGTCCCTCTCCAGTTTCTTTTCTATCAGCCTCCTTTATCAACCCTCCTTCTCTTCCTCAGCTTGATTTTCTGGGTTTTGAACTTTGCTCTCAGAGATCACAGTCTCATTATTCCCTTTACAGATGTTCTTCTCCTACCTCCTTTCTCCAATATTTTACTTTTTCCTCAGAATATCTTAGGACTTCAGCTCTATCTTTTGTAAAACATATTCCAAGAATATCCTTCAGAGGAAACTTTTGTTAGCTGGCATTTCTAATCATTTGCACAACTGTAGGCTACTTTCCCCAACACCCTTTGCTTCTAAGGACGTCTGCTCTGTGCATCATAAAGGCAGGTAGTAACTATGTAAAATATCCAGTAAGTCTATTCCAGAAAGCAGCTAGGCATTTTTTCAGTGGCCTAGGAAGACATTAGTTTTAGAGAAAGGGATTGTTTAACTTTTCTAGAAAGAAAGAACAAAAAAATTATTATTCCTGATTTTTTTCTCAAATAGATTAGCTTTATAGAATTATACAAGCTGCTAATCCTAGTAATATAGCAACAAATAACAACCTACAAGCATAGAACTTTAAACTACACATTACCTTATTTGTGACTCATAACAACAACAAACAATAAGGTAAATACCACAGGTAACATCCACATTTTACAGATGGGGAAACTGAGACTCAAAGGGATTCAATAGTCAAATGGTAATCATAAAACTTTTCAACTGGCAGAAAGATTTTAGTGTAGGTCTGGGACTTTATCTGCTATACCACAATTCCTCTCACGAATAATAACATAATTTTGCCAATCAGGTTAGGGCATTACCTTTGGAATCCAGTTCTATGAAACCTACCTATTATACATTAAGTGATGAATAATCTATGATCAAGTTAATATATTATTTGTTTTAAACTCATCTTGACCATTTAAGATATAAGTAACTCAGCTAAGGTATTTATAAAATTTAGACAGTACATTATTTCACCAATAATGACTAAAATGCATAAGATAAAGATACTCCATTTAGGCCTGAGGAGAATTACATTCTGATTTATTACCAGAAGTTAAATATTCTAATATTTGATGAGATATGCAGCTTGAATAAGAAATTTTTTAAAAATCTTTTAATAATTCTATGTACTCAGCAATTTTTCCATTTTAATTCTTATTCTGGTGTTGAGTCCTTTACTTTTATATGCTTAATGATTTCTTTCCAATTGAATTTTCCACTTCATTTTTTAGTACTTTTATGGGTGAAAAAGGCAAAATGCCACCTCATTGGCCTTAAGGGCATCCTGTTCTCTTCAAATAACAGCATTGCTTGCCAATGGGCAACCATTCTGCCCTCTACAACACCTCCTCTCCAATTAATACTCATGTCTACTCCAATTAGTTATTTCCATTTACATAACCTTCCTCTGTAGAATTTGTTAAATGAAATTAATGGATATAAGATCTTCTATGAAAGAATTTCTCCAGAACATTTCTACATGCTTTAAAAATTTGGCTACTGGAAGAAACTATGATGTAAGCTTATTTCTCTATCATCAAGGTCTTTGACATCAGCAATGTGGTGGGGAAAATATTAAGATTTAAAAGAATTTTATTTCAAACTGCTCTTCTATTTACCAAAAGCAAATAACTTTACCTCTCAGCCTCAGTTTCCTCTTCAGTCAAATTAAGGATAACTCCTAATGCACTGAGCTACTGTGAACATCAAAAAAGGTCATGTATACAAAAATTATATAAAAATATAAGTAATTCAACTGTTGGTTTTGGGAAATATAGGATTTTAGTAAATTTGGAATTTTATAATTCTATAAACTTAAGTCAGTAAAGTTTTCATAATTTTTGGATGGGTCTCTTTCCTATCATTTATTTGAAATCAATGACTTCTACTTATTATTATTATACTTATGTCATTTGGCAATATGGGTACTAAAACAATGAGAGTACTATACTTAAGTTGTATAAGTCAATGGTCTAGAATAGAAAGTCTTCAAAAGTTATAAAAGTTCCAGATGGTACTGAATCTGAACAGGCTTGAGTAAAATAGAGATCCCATCTAAATCATAATTCTTAATTTTCACTAGCCTCCTTGTAAAACAGTGGCTATTGAAAGTTACTAATAAGCATATGTCTCTGTTATGATCTGATATTCCTGGATTCCTGAAAGCAAAGTATTACTCTTAGGAGTTTGCAAACAGATGTTTCAGAGATTTTGTCTACCAATGGTTAGAACTTGGCACTTCAATGTCATTTGGCTATATCTTAGATTTTATATTAATGAGTAACTCCATTTTCACAAAAATGCCATTGTCTGTAGCATGTTGCTTTTCAATGGCTAATTGCTTCCCAGGAATTCATAAATTGTGTGATCCTAGAAGTATCTCCCAAAGACTGGACAGATAATAGTTACAGGAGCTATACAGATGACATCCCAACCTTTGAAATTTTGCTTTACTCCTTTTAGACCTTTAGTCTTTTCTGAGATTACTATGATTATTGCCATCCTTCAAAAAGTACCCTTTGTTTAATTGAAGGTGGTAACAGTATATCTCTGTGATGATTTCATAGAATTTTAGAGTTGAAAGTAATCTTCATATCCAATTACTCTAGACATTTTTTTTTTACCTATAACCCATAGATGCCCAAATGGTCTGTTGATAAATTTTATGGGAATTGTGAATATAGAATGTAGAAGCTGAGAAAAGTTTCATCCTTATTTTCAATAACCTTTGTTTCCTTTAAATCATATTTATTATATTGTATGCACTTAACATTATTCTTATAAAGGGGTCCAAAGGTTTCACCAAAGGGCAAAAAAGACCATTACAAAAAAGGTTAAGAGTTCCTGCCCTAATCTAAAACCTATCCCTAAAAAGAATCTCCATTTCAAAAATCAAATAATCTGAGACACCTTTAGTAGGGCATCTAATGCCATTTTGGGATAGCATTATTGTTAGAAAAATTTTCCTTTCATCAAGTTTAAATCTGATTCTTTGCCATCTCCACCCATTGATGTTAAGGATGTAACTTTTAGTCCTCATCTGACTCAATCAAATGCATTTGTAAAAATATACTCTATATCCATAGTATATGAGTATTATATTCCCAATATGATGCTAGATTTTCAAAGTTCAAGCTAATACAGTGCAGTGCTCAGTATCAGGGTGGAAAGGTTTTGAATATGTACCCAATGATAGCATATATAGTTGTCCAGGGATCAGCATGGCTAATTTCATAGAGGCAAAAAACTGGCCAAAACAATTCTGAAAAATTACAAAATTATAGAGTGATTACAATCTGTCTCAGTGCATCATGCTGTAACCTTATTTGTTACATGCAATTTTTCAATTATTTGATATAAAATAAAAAATTCTAGGCATAGTTTAAAACTGTCTATAAATTATCACAGGGAGTAATATGATAGAAGTGCAGATGGCTTTTCCTCCCATGGGAACAGAAGAAAAGACACCTATAGCATGGATTTAGCTTGAATTACCTGAAATGAATACTGATCTGAGAGTCACTAAATTCTAGTTTCAGATACTATGAACTAATAAGCTCTAGACGTTTATTACTAATATCATTGAGTAATTCACTTTTCTCTGGGCCTCAGTTTCCTCACCAGTAAATTATTATTAAATATAAATAAAAATTATTAAATATTGAAAAATGTAATCTCTGAGGTTCTTTCTAGCTCTACTTTTATAATCTTATAATCTGTTAAGGAAAGGAAAGTGCTGTAGTATACCACTTCCTAAGGAAAGTTGAGATTGTACAAAATTGTTGCTGCCAACCTTTAGCCACAATACTCTTGGATCCTCAGGAGCAAACAATGTAGCACTTTTCTTCCTTTCTTTTTGTCCAGAAACTACACAACAATATGGTGGTCGTGACCCAATCTGTATTCTGTGTGGATGTTAAAGAGAAGCTATGTAACCACACTTAGCAAGTCAAAACAAATGATCCCAAAATGGTGATTGGGAGGTGGATAGAATGCATTGTATAGTCAGATATATTCTTCATTGTGAATAATTCATATCTGCATAGTTAGGAGCTCAGAGACCATTTGATAATTCTTCAATTCTGATTATTAATATACACCTGACTAAAAGTGACAAATGCTTGGATAAGCGAATCCAAATCATTCTTCTTAACAGAAAGAACTGAAATGTTCTGAACTTCATACTTGCGATCAGTATGAACTGCTTATCAGCCTCCAAGCATTCAGTTTGATTGGTTGCATAGACATAGAAAACATAGATAAAAAGAAAAGCTTTATGTATCTTCTGAAGATACTTTCCATAATATGATGATATCATTCTTCTCCAGGAGTTTATTCATCTTTGTAGAGTTACTATTTGTTTGCAGTTAGTTTCCAAAACACAAACTTTTTTTTTAATTATTTCTCTCCCTCACCTCCTCCCATCCTAACTCTCTTCTTACTTGACCCTCCTCTCCCACCCTGCTACTGTCAGCCCCACTGCAATAGCAGAGGCACAATAATTTTAGATTGAGCAACAATGAGATTGCATGAAATTGCTCACTAAGAAGACCATGTTTAAGGATGTAAGTCAATTACCTTCATAACTTTTCTAAAAGAGAAGGAATATAACAACTCATCTGCTTGTTATCCATTATTAAATACTAAAATTTGAAGTAGATTCAGGCAATAGATGAGTATTTTGTTGAATTGCTTTTATAGACATATTTTTTTATTTGTGTCATAAACTATAAGATCTTTAAGAAAAGAAAATCTCATTTCTCCATTCATAATAGCTCACATTTATATAACTCTTTAGTTTTGCAAAGATTTTTATGGATATTATTTCATTTGATCCTTACACTAACCTTTGTAAAGTAGGTTCCCTTCTAATATATGAGAAAATTGAAGTTTAGATATTTTGTGACTTGACTAGTATCATTCATATACTAACAAGTCTGGGGTAGAATTCTAATGAAAACCTTCCTGATTTCAGGTCCAATTTTCTAATCACTGCTCACCTCTTTGTCCTCAGGGTCTAACACTTGGAAGATGTCTTAAAAATGAGTGTTGAATGACTTAATATTGAATTCCTTGCCTCCAAAACCATTAGAAAGCATTTTTGCTCTTGACTCATGCCAGTCAAGTGGTCTCTGGAAGTGGAAATCATTGTGATTGATAATCTAATTGTCTAGATAGTTCTAAGCACCTTTGATATTGCTTTTAAAATACATATTCATATATATATATATATATATATGAATATGTATTTTATACACACACACACACATATATATATATATATATATATATGTATTTCACTCACCTGGAAAAATCAAAATGAAAAGAGAATTCCCCATTCACATTGCCCCCTTGATTTTCATGTAAAAGATTTAAGAACGCAAGATAACAAACTGCTCCTCCAAGCTTTTCTTCTACTAATTTAAGCCCTAATTTGCTTACTTGTAATATTACCATGTGCCATCACAAAAATTAATTAGAAATCATAGAGCAGGGTTGATGATTTCTTTCCACAGTGAAGGATAACAGAGGGGAATTGTTATTTAAGCAGAGACCTTCTATAATTAGTGACAATAAAAGAGAAATATTCAAAATTACATCAAAGCTTTCTTGACTGTGCATTGTTTTTATTTCCTCTCCTTCCCCCAATCACCCTTCCCACCACCCCCAGCATTTTTCAGACTAACTTAAATGCAAAATTGATTTTTTAGACTAGGATAAAAAGGAACTACTGAAAAGATCCCAGAACACTGACAAACACTTGGAAATCCAGGGGAAAAAATCTTGGGTCATCTTATAAAATGGATTATACGAACTGTCTGCATGTGATGCAGATGTCAGCAACAAGCAAAACATTCTCCAAAAAAGCAGGCTATACATACTTTCCTCTCTGGGAAAATCCTGTGTCTTTCTGCATTTAGGGAAGCAAAGAGAGAGGGGGTTGGAGAGCTATGTTTTATCCATGAGCATAAACATCAGGCTGATTTTGAGAAGTGAGCCAAACCAAAAATAGCACAGAATATTGTTACACTATTTTAAAAAAATAGTATATATTTTCCCTTCTAAATCTGGCATCCTGAATACCTCATTTTAAACAAGCCAGAGATTGCAAGTTTGAATCTGTTTGGATAGAAGAGAATTTATATAAATGTTTTGTTCAAGCCCAAAAAGGAAGAGGAGTTTAAATATACAGTGTATGAAAGATGCATGTACAACTTCAAAACAGCTTAGTGCAAAGAAGGGCAAAATAGAGCCGAACCCTGTTACTCATTCCCAGCAGTCTCCAAGGGTAAATATCTCACAATTTTCAACATTGTTTCAGTGACCCAAACAGTAAGAGATTAACCAAAATTTCATAACTGTCCCTTTCTCCCTTCTGTTTCCTGGAGGAAGAGGGGGGGTTGGAAAGGAGGTCAAAGAACAAATGGAAACAAAAACTGCATTTTACATCCTTTTTCTTTGCTTAAGAGAGAAAAAGGAGAGAGATAAATCTGTATAATACTGAACCAAATCTCTTTAATTCCAGGCAGCTTTTATCATTCAGTCACTGAGTCTGTGTGTGGAAAAATTCATGCTAATTCCCCCTAGCAACAAGCTCAGCCTATCAGGAGACTCCATGCGCCATGCAGCTGCCAGCGAGCAAGAATAACTCTAAGTAGGTCAGGCCTGTATTTCTAAAAATGCTACGGTCTAGTAACCCCACTGTCCCGTCTGTCTGCCCTGCCCCATAATAACCTCAATTGCTTGGTGACACAATGACATACTACCCTGTTAGAGTGCAATCAAATCATGCTGCATTATTCTGGCGCGAGCATCACTGCAGGATGAAGGACCCTTTGAGGGACAGCATTAATCAGGCAGCCATTCACGTCCACTAGCACTTCACTCTGGAAATGGGTCCTGCATTAATGACCAGCTGTTTGAACTAACACAAACAAAATAATGTCTTCCACCCTGTTGGGTGTACAGAATACACTATTCTGATCCAGCAGGTTATGCTTATTGACTAAATCTAAGAGGTAAATTAAACAGGCTCAGAAAATGTCAGCTTCTGGTATCTCAAAGTAAGTATATTTAAATTATTTTACATGCAATGATTTAATACACACAATCTCTTTGCCTATAATTTTCCTCAAACCATATATATTTTTAAATGCATGCACAGGTAACATAAATATGTAGATATCACTTTTTTAAAAGTCCCAATGCAAATAGCTGAACTGAGATTGACTTTTCCACGGGCATGGAAACAAAACAGATTGGGAGCAATTGGGCAGCATGAACACAAACAAATACAAAATGGGAGTCAACATTCTAAACCTACAGACCAATCAGGAAGTACCTCCCACCATCTCTATGTTGGGGCTAGTCACAGCCTTACCCTCATCTCCAAACACTGGAAGGGAAAAGAGGAAGAAATGAATAACGTTGTTTTTTTTTTTTTTTTAACTCTGCATTTGTGCACAATATTTTGTGGTATTCTAGAAATGATAAGATCATCTTCCTACCGTGATACCTTGTTATACTTCTCTGTTTCAATGACTCAAAACACCTCTTCCATATTGGCAACCGGGTATGGGAAGGAATGAATATTTGGGGAAACACATTATCATTCATTTTCAGAGATTTTCATGCATTTGAACCAGGAAAATACATTTTCTTGGATGGTTAGTCTGCATTTTTTAAAGGGCTTTACAGTTTTATTTAATGAATATGTGCCCTCTAACAAGCTGATAATTCAGCCTTCAATTATGCAGAATTCAGCAAGTCTTAAACATGTAATCCATTCATATTTGATTTATGAACACAGCAGATTCATTAATCCATTTGCCCTTGTTTGAACTGGGCTTGATAACTTAGTTATGACTATCTCGACTTTGTAGCACAAATCACATAGTTATTCTTGGAGAGACACAGTCACTGATGTAACCATAAGTTGCTAATTACAAGTCGCTGACAATTCCCCTTGTCTGTGTTGCTTTGAAGTTCTATCTCTGCTTCTATCCTACATGCATGCTTGGGATTCATTCTATATCTCCCTCTCCTTTCTTCCTCTCTTCTATTTCATTCTCTCTAGTCATAGCTTTGGATATAGGTACAAAAGTGATCTGATTTCACCAACTTCCTTCCCAACCAGTCTCTCTCTCTGCACACATATCTATAGTTGGAGAGTATAGTAATAATATTTTTACCCTTTCCCCCTATTCCATACAGGAATGTTACCCAACAACTGGCTAAATATATTCCAGAACACAGTACTGCCTTTGTAGAAGTAGGAACAAATAATAGAAGGGTCAGATAGGCATTCTGTAGGACATTGCCATGACTATTGGACCAATGCTTCAACTTGAATCAGCGGCTGACTTGACTGGTTGAGGTAACAGTTACAGCTAAGCCCTTTTCATCCTCAAGGTCTAGACTTGAGGCTCAGAGTAGACAACTGTGTTTACGATCCTTCACACTCAATATGAGATTTGCTCACCACTTGGACAAGGCCAACTCAAATAAGACACAAGTTTTCTCCATATTGACTATATTCGTGTTATGACAAATCCAACTAACATTAAAATGGCAATCTCACAATCACATCCAAAAATAAAAAATCTACGTATATATTTTATATAATTGTTTATCTCCATAAACAGTTATAGATATATCTCCACAGATAATTATAGAAACGGATATATACAGATCCTTTATCTGACCACTTGCTGCAAATGTCAGCACCACCTCTTTTCTTGGGACAGGGATTTTTTTTTTTAATTATTGGCTGATTTTGCAATTATTTTTAAAAATGTAAATCTAGCGCTGGGTTCAGCTCAGTTGAGCATTTGGCCATCTGAAGCCTGTGGCAGTCAGCTGGTCCCAGAGTCATCTGGGATACATTTATTTTGATTAGATTGATCAGATTTCTATTTACAGTATAGAATTTTTCACCATACTGGATACAGCTGTGTTTACAGAGATTTTTAGGAAGAAGAAAACAAAACCCCACAATTGGTCTCAGCACAGCACTGAGGAGATAGAGCTTCAAGGAGTTAAATCAGAGGGAGATGCTTTCACATTAACAAGAAAATTCTGCATGCGATGGCTGCAACCAAGCGCTCACTACTCAGGAAATGGGTGTCGAACTGGAGCTGAAAATATAAGCTGCAATCAAGCCTGATCCAGCAAAGTGACAAACTTTCTGTGTAAAATGGTCAGAAATCTCGTTTTCATGTCTACACATGCATGCACATGCATCTAACTCTATACTGCAGAGCTGTTGTTTTCTCTGGGGACACTGGTGCAGCCACCTAGCTCATCAGTTTCTTCCTTGACAGCATCGGGGACATTCAGACTACAATTTACAGTTCCTCCATCCATACACTGTGTTATAAATTATGCCATCCTCCCTAGAATGAGAATGCACAGCATCAGACAATCAAACAGCATTCAGCATCTCTTCTTTCTTTCCATGCGCTCCCTGGCTCTGTTTTTCCTCCTGGCTCTGCCTTGTCAGGCGGACCCATCAGATACCTTATTTATCCATCTTCAGCACCACTCTGAGGTAAAGTGCCACCGCATCTCTGCATGGTTTCCCCCAGACTAATCCCTTTGAACAGCACAGGCTGAGAGTATTGCTGGTGCCCTTGTCGTGAAGTGGATGGCATTGGCACAGTATAACATATCTAAGCTTCCCTTTGCCCATTCCTTCGCTTCCTACCCAACCAACCCCATATCTTCTGCAGCTTCACCCAGGTCCATGGACCCTTCTCTCCCAGCAACAACAGGAGACGGTGGCCAGGGTTCCGTGGGCAGCTCCTTCTTGAATGCTGTGCAGATGGATGACTCTCGCTTCGGATGTGCCAGGATGAAGCAGTGGCAGGGAATCAGAAGCAGCAACAGTAGCAGCTCAGGTAACCAGGGGGAAGCTTGGCATACCAACAGCAATGCAGCACAGGAGCTTTGAGGGAAGATAGTCTTGCTTCAATAAAAAAACCCAAAACAACAACAACAAAAAAAAAAAAATATATATATATATATATACCCGAAAAACAAAACCAACACAGCTCAACGCCTGCGGGGGTGGAAAAACAGAAACAACCCAAAAAAATAAAAATAAAAAGTTAAAATGAAGAAAAAATGGTAGAGATCAGAATACTTCGTGCAACTTTTATTTCTGACATTTCTAGTTTTATTCCCCACCCCGCCCCCTCCAAAATCTCTTCTGTTGCTGAACGCTACTGTCCATGAGTGCCGAGTCACAAAGGCTCTGTCTCCAAAGCGCTGCGAACCTAGCATCACATGAGAAACCACATGACGAACTGGAGTCGGCTGCTGATGTGGTCAACTATTTCACTAAAGGAGGGGGGAGAACAAATATGCTCAACTGAAATGTGCCCTTCTCCCCTTTGGTAATGAAGAGTTGTTGCCCTTACCAGACCAACACGAAGTATGTGTGTATATGTGCATGTGTGTGTGGCTCTATAGCTAAATTTATATGTGTACACACACATACTCTAAAAGAAACCATGGGTACTTCAAGAGAGCCAGAGGATGCTGTTCCACAGATACTAGCTGGATGGCAGCAATATTATTTCTCAGTTGTATTAGTCAAAGCTGATTCCACTTAAGTGAATTCCTGAAAAGCATACACCATGTCTTCATAGCATGAACAGGCTTGGAAAACCAATTCTATTATCTGTCCCTGCAATCTGTATCTGAACCTGCATTCTGAATAATTTATTTTTAGACTAATAAGATGCTTGCCAAGGCCGCTCCCTTTCTTCAGTGAGCAGCACAGGCAATATTCACCCAAGTGGGAAAAGGATATTTCTTTGTAGGGAGGAGACAGCTTTCATCATTTTCAGAAAGGCAATCTCTTATTAAAACACACACACACACACACACACACACACACACACACACACACACACACACACACACACAACAATAAACTCCCACTAGTAATCAGGAAAAACAAGCAAAAAATTTCTGCTTCATTGAATATGACATGGCTCTTATTTGCAATTTGGCAAATGGTGGTGATATTTTTCTAACATTCATGGAGGCAATGAGAGCCCTTAAGCCACATTTAAATTGCTGCTGCTCAGTAGGAAAAGAACAGGTGCTTACTGTCATTTTTCTGCTAAGGCACTAGGTATATTTTACTATCAATGTTAGTAGCCTTTTCTCCAGTCTTAGGCATGGCTCCAGAGTGTGATCTTTGTGGTCAAGCCTCTTAAAGTTAATAGGCTTGTCTATTGGGGTCATCCTTCCTGGGGTATGGTTGGTGGGCTGATTTTTTCTTTTAATCTGACTAGTGACCGATGGAATCAATTCCACTTAACAGAAAAAAAAAAAAATGTCCACAACTTTACAAGTTGCTTTATAATCAAAGCTGAGATGGCTCCAGGGCTTTTTCTTTGCTGTTGTTAGCACCATAGGCCTGATTACCATAGCACTACCTATCCCTGCTGGGAGAATGGCAACTGATCTCCTGACCAAACAAATAGCTATTAATGTGTGTCATTGCTTTCTACAAGGTCAAAGAAAGGAGAGTGATTTTAGAATGTTTTCCGTATATGGCACATAGGAACAACATAGGAGAAAGAATGCCCTTTGTCCATGGTTCCTCATCTATTAAGCTGATATGGTAGATTGATGAAGTAATAGAGTTCTCTTGACTCTTTTTAGAGGGAGGGTAATCAACAGGTAGCACTTTTAAATTTCTGGATGTGATTCACAGTGAATCATATGCAGTGCTTCTTGTATTCAGAGGGAACATAAGTTGATTCATGTACCTTATTTTAAAATGTTGCTTAAATTACTGTATTTTGAAGGAATCTCCAAGGTCAATCACCTCCTCACCTACAAATGTTGTTTTGTTATCTGAGGGCAGAATATAATTAAAAGCGAAATCCCTCCATTCCCAGACTTCTTATGAAACTGAGAGTCTATTAAAGATAAGATTTACCCAGTTAAGAAAGCAATAGGCTATGCAAAACATTTACATTAACTAGCAGTAATATAAAAACACTCAGATCTGTATATCCAACTCTAATATCTTGAATTATCTGTTATCTGGACAATACCAGAGTGTCCTATAACTATTTCAAACTTGACCTATTCAAAAAGGAATTTATTATCTTTTCTCCTAAGTATATCCTATACATGACACTCTTCCCCCATCTCCATGTCTTTCCATACTTGTTCATCAGATGCTCACCTCCAAGCCTCAGAATTCCTAATTTCTTTAGTTACAGTGAAGTTCATGTGCTATTTGCTATAGAAGGGCTTTTTTGATGCACACCTGATACTCTCACACACTTATGCATATAAACACACACACAGAGTTTAGTGTTCTGAATGTCTATTATATGGCTTTTTACTTGTTTATCAATGCATGTTATTCTTCACTTCAAGGAGGGAAGCTCCTTCAAGTTTAATACTGACTTCCTTTGTCTTTTCATGCCTAGAAATAGTGTAAAGCCCTACACATAATAAATGCTTAATGAATACACTCCTAATACTGTCTTTTCATAGAGTTACACTTTATTTGCCCTTTGTTGTTTGACTACTCAAGTACCTATGACCACTAGAATAACATGTATGCTTTTACTATTAGCTTTATCTACTGGCAAAATGTGGGTATCATAGGACTATTAAGCCATAGTAAATGAAATTTTTATTAAGTTAATGAAACAATATCCATAAATGTTTATAATGAGGATCCTAAAAATTATCCTTAATTCATTCTTTTTCCTTCACCCACTTCTAAATTGTGAATGCTTCCTCCTATCCCCAAAACTCAGTCCTAATTTGTCTCTTTTTAGATACACTCCCTATAGAAAGCACATATCTTCTTACAATTTTAAATTGCCAATCTATGTCTATAGTCACATAGAGGTTTTAACAATGTTCCAGAGTCATTAGTAAGAAACATCACTCACCTTTCTTCTCAACCTAAACCTTATCCCATAATTTTCCCATTATTGTTAATGGAGCTACAATTTTTCTTGGCTCCAAGGCCTGAAAACCTAGGAGCCTTTCCCCATGTGATGGAATGATTCCCATTCCTACATCTCATCTCAAATCTATCAACAAGTCCTCTTGATCCTCCTTTCACAATATATCTAAGTTTCATAACTGTCAAAGCCACATTCCTCTTCTAGGTCTATATATTGGATACTAAAGAAAAACCATTTAACTGGTTTCTCTGGATCTAGCCTATCCTTTTCACTTACTAATATCTAGCCTATTTTTCAAAGCCTATCTCAAGTTACACCTCCCTAATGCACCCTTTGTTAATAATTGTAGCAGTGAGTTCTCCCCTTCCTGACTCTCCAGAGAATTTCTTTTTTGTATCATACACTATTTCAATTTATTATATCCAATTTAGTGCCTATTACAGTGTTTACCATTTATTTTATATGCATAATTTTTTCTCCACTAATGTTACAAATGTAGTGACTATGAATGGGAAGGAATAGACCTATGAAGACAGAATGAAACTTGATGATTAAAACAATGCCCCTGAAAAAATAATACTGAACTTTGTTCTTTTTGATCTATTTACTAAGGCAATAAAAAGTTCCAATATTTTAGAATTATTTTTTATTTTAAGGGTCAAAATTAAATGATTTGCAATACATAAACTCTGGTAACCAGAAACTTAAATGAAAACCTACTCCCATTTCCTGAGCATTCTTGCTAATGAAGGTGAATATGACATATTGGATTTTGAAGTAAGGAAGAGAGGCTATTACCTCATATTAAAGCTAAAAACCTTTTAATAACCTTTCTCAGAAGCAGTAAAATAACTGAGCTTTTAATGTCCAAATATATCTTAGTGAATAGCAGGTAAATCATCTCTGACCAGAGAAAAGCTTAGACAGTAGTGCTAGGAAAGCTAGGGCATTCAAGAACATGTTTAAACTTAATGTAAAAAAGATGCTCATCAATTTTTTCAAGTTTTCTTGAAGGAAAATAATCATAAAGTTCCATTTTGGAAATATGATTTTATTCAAATTAACTTTGTGCCAGTCATGCCTACTTACATTCTTGTGCAATTTCAAATAACCTTGGTTTCAAGAATGTGAGATTTCAAAAGTGATTGATATTGTGTTAAGTGGACTGGTTGAAAACATGAGGCCAAAATCTATGCTTTGAAAGGAAGAAGCTCTTTTTAGAAAGAGACATGGGTAATGTACCTATCCAATTGTGGAGAAAACTCAGTTAAGCTTCTTTGGATGCCACTTTGTAGGAAAAATGTCATAGAGAATATGAAAATTATGTTTGTATGACTCAGACTTACATAAACAAAATATGAACACATGTACCTTGACTTTATAATCCTGGAAAACAGATCATGGTAACATTTTTCATATTTATATATTTAATTAGTAGGTTATTAGATGACTAAAAATGGTTTGCAATAAGTTTTTAATCCCCAAGAACAAATTTAGGATTAAGATGAGGGCTTTTTGTTTGTTTTTGTGAGTAGACTGACAGAATGACTAATTGCTATTATTTGGCAAATGACTGATCTCACCTCCCCCAGCTACCCAGGATTATGGCCCAGGTCCATTTTGTAAGGGCCAAATGGCCATTTTTAAGGTGGAAAGACTGTGTTTGTTCACCTGTGAATAGTTTGACCTTAGACTCCAGCCACACTGTCAGGAAGTCAGCTTTTCCATGCTCTTTACAGTAAACAAAGACAGTATGGCTTAACTCCAAGTGTTACAGAAGGTCAGGGACCAAACTGTATGAAAGACAAAGACTGTTTCCAGAAATTGAAGTCCAAAATTAAGTGAACAACATCAAAATTCCAAAGTATGCTCACATTGCTTATCACCATTCAGTTCAGGCAGTATTATTAACACATAACCAACCAACGTAGATGCATAATTGACACATTCACTGCCAAAGAGAGAAATAATTTCAGATTCTTTTTCAATACAGTAAAATTTTATTTAATTTGGATTAATTAAAAGGAGGCCAGCATGATAAAATGTAGCATATTTTACATCACTGTATGCAGCAATTAAAAATTTCTAGCAAGATGTCTTGCTACAGGATTTGCTTTGTTTTATGAACAGATAAGACATTTTAAAATATTAATTTTTTCCTTTGTCCACATCCTCTTTGAGCAAAAGTTGCAGCATTTAACATTTTTAAACATTTTCTCCCAGATAATATTTCATCTCTAGGTTTATTTTAATAATGTTTCTCCTGTTTCTCTCCTTATTTTTTTGAATACTCCTCACTCCCCTCTGTTAAATCATTATCTATATCATAACTCCTAACAATGAATGCCCCCTAAGTTTCTGTCTTGTTCCTCTTTTTTTTCTCTCAAATTTATTTTTCTTGGTGATCATATCATGTATCAATGGTTAAATTATCATCCTAATGCAGATGATTCTGTTATCTATAAAATGAATTTCTAATCACTTTCCTCAGTTCCAGTTCTACTTTACCAACTGCTTGTTGGAAATTTCAAATTAGCTGCCCCACTAAGATCTTAAACGCAACAAACTCAAAACAGAACTTAGAATTTCCCCCAATTCCATTCCTTCTGTAAATGTCCTTCTGTATATATCAAGGGCACCACCTTCCATCTGTCACCCAACCTCACAAACTCAGAGTTTTCCTCAATTCTTCAGTCTTTCTCATCTCCCATTTCTATTCAAGTGATGGCTGTTTTCAATTTTATTTCTACAACATCTTTTACATTTGACTTTTTCCTTCTTCTCAGACAAACATCATTCTAGATTATAAGTTATTGCTTCTTGCCTGAACCATTGTACCAGACTTATAATTATACTCTCAGCTTTTAGTCTCTCTTCTCCAATCCATATTCCAAATAGCTGTCAAAATAATCTTTCTGATCATGTCACTTCCCAGCTCAATGGCATTTTATGACCTCTAGGATAAAACCCAAATACTTCATTTTGCCATCTAAATTCCTTCTCAGCCTACTTTCAACTCCCTGCCTATTTCAACCTATTCCCCTTCCCCCATAGTACAATTCAGTCAGCAAAATTGTTAACTTTATCTTCCATCTCTGGGCCTTTATATTCTCTCATCTCCACATCTTAGAATCCTTCACTTCCTCTAATGTTCAACTGTATAGAAACCTTTCTCAGTTATTATTAGGGCTACTTTAACTCTTCAGATTATATTGCATATATTTTTTATATTTGGCCTGAGAGTAGAAAGAATAACAATGAGAATTTGTAAAGAGACAAATTTTGATTTGATAGCAGAGGGGAAAATATTTACCTTCTAAGAACTATATCTATAAATAAAACTAGATACACTAGAGAGTAGAAAGTTTCTCCTTCTTGGAGATCATCAAGCATCAGCTGGATAACTACTCATCTGATATGTTCTAGGGAGATTGCTTTCCTATAGGAATTGAAATATTTTAAATGGCCACTGTGGTCCCTTCCAACTAGGAAATTATGTGTCTATATAATGTAACATAGTTATAGTAGAATTTTACAGCACTTTGAGGTCAGACACTTTTATTTATTTTTATTCATCTTTTATTCATTTTTAAAATCTAGAAAGTTCTAATTTATGGCATCTAGAAATATGAAATCAAGAGGGGTTTCTTGTCACAGTTTCAGAGATTGCAATAATTTTTAAATTGAGTCTCCTTGAAGTCTATTTTCCAGGTCAATTGCTTTTGGTAATAGACGCCTCATTTTAAAAATTTTTAATCTTTTGATTTTCTTATATTTTTCATTTGTATATAGTCACTGAGTTCTGGTTGATTAATTCCAATTTTTCTGATATTCCACTATTTGAGTAAGGTTTTTTCTCATTCCAATTCTTTCCTTCAAAGTTATTTTTAAAATATCTAGGTACTCTTGTAGTCTTTATGGCTATGTCATTTCCACACACACACTATAAGTCTCTGCTTTAGTTTTTCTGGCATTATTATTTTATTATAAGAATCTCTTGATCTATATAATAATTTATTTATATAGTTCAATATATTTTTCTATTTACTCATGTCTCTAGCCTCAGTCCCAAATTAAGACTTGGTTCTAGAGTCAAACACAATCAGCCAAAACTTCTTGAATGAAATAATCCTATCCTGGTTGTTCCTATCCTTGCTTTTCTGAATTGAGAGAGTTGAGCTCATCTCACAATCATCTTCAAGAGAAGCTTCTCTTTTACCTATGAAAAAGCACAGAATGAATAAAAGGAGGATGATCTATAGTAGCAGTTTTGAAATTTTACAAGTTTGTCAAGATTAGAAGGGTAACAAATTGGGAAAACATTTTTACAGGTAAAGGTTCTGATAAAGGCCTCATCTCGAAAATATACAGAGAATTGACTCTAATTTAAAAGAAATCAAGCCATTCTCCAATTGATAAATGGTCAAAGGATATGAACAGACAATTTTCAGATGATGAAACTGAAATTATATCCACTCATATGAAAGAGTGTTCCAAATCACTACTGATCAGAGAAATACAAATTAAGACAACTCTGAGATACCAGGTGTGTAGACACCTGACAGATTGACAGGAACAAATAATGATAAATGTTGGAGGGGCTATGGAAAAGCTGGGACACTGATGCATTGTTGGTGGAGTTGTGAAAGAATCCAACCATTCTGGAGAGCAATCTGGAATTATGCTCAAAAAGTTATCAAAATGTGCATACCCTTTGATCCAGCACTGAGCTTATATCCCAAAGAAATACTAAAGAAGGGAAAGGGACCTGTATGTGCCAAAATGTTTGTGGCAGCCCTTTTTGTAGTGGCTAGAAAACTGGAAGATGAATGGATGTCCATCAATTGGAGAATGGCTGGGTAAATTATAGTATATGAATGTTATGGAATATTATTGCTCTGTAAGAAATACCAGCAGGAGAAATACAGAGAGACTTGAAGAGACTTACATGAACTGATGTTGAGTGAAATGAGCAGAACCAGGAGATCATTATACACTTCAACAGCAATACTGTATGAGGATGTATTCTGATGGAAGTGGATATCTTCAACATAGAGAAGCTCTAATCCAGTTCCAATTGATCAATGATGGACAGAATCAGCTACACCCAGAGAAAGAACATTGGGAAATGAGTGTAAACTGTTTGCAGTTTTTTGTTTTTATTCCCAGGTTATTTTTACTTTCCAAATCCAATCCTTCCTTTGCAATAACAACAACAACATAAAAATTCTGTTCTGCACACATATATTGTATCTTGGATATACTATAAGATATTTAATATGTATGGGAATGCCTGCCATCTAGGGGAGGAGGTGGAGGGAAGGAGGGGAAAATTTGGCACAGAAGGGAGTACAAGGGATAATGTTGTAAAAAATTACCTATGCATATGTACTGTCAAAAAATGTTATAATTATAAAATTAATTAAAAAAACAATTTTACAAGTTTGTTACAAAGATTTCCATTCATTCATTTTATAATCTCAAAAAAAAGGATAGGAAAATCTGAGTTATTCAAATAATACAATTTGAATAGAAAGAATAATTCAAATATAATTTAAATAGTAATTCAAACAAAATTGGGATGCTGCTTTCTCCCTACAGGTCCCATATCCAAGAGATATAATTTGAGTAATAAAGGAATCTTAATTTGTAAAATGATTCTAAAACCTTCCCCAAAATTCTTAACTAACAGTCATAATAGCAGTATTGTGTGGAAGTACATGTTTATCTGTGACATTTAAAAATTACTAAGTTAAATGGTTTAGAAAACTTTGGAGAGTATTGGAGGAAAAACATCACAACATTTTTTCTTGTTTTCTAACATATTTAGAATCTAATAATATTTCTAAGATATATTATTGGCCCAAGGAAGGCCAAGATAAACAATAACTTGAAACAATGAAATAGACTCCAATTATGCATTGTGGCACAAGCTTGTAATTCTTACAACTGGGGATGCTCTGATTATTCTCTTGAGCATGATAGTTTGAAAGAAGATTAAGATCATCAGGTATTCATGTTAAGTGAAGAAAGATGGTGGGACCTGGGAATGAAGGACCACCACATAACTCAAGCATGGTCAAACCAACCTAAGTTGAAAAAGTAACAAGTCACAAATTCTGTGAAGATCAGCAGTGGGATTGGGCCATATGTGGCCACTACAGACAATTCCATCAAGGACCAATAGAAAATAATATGTTCTAATATGTTCTATATATGAGAGAGATCAAGATGCACCAAGGACAAAAGAAAGAAGCAAGAAGTGGCAATAAGAAAATCACATGATTTGAGGGCAAATCAATTTGGCAAAAATCAAAACACAGTTATGGGGTGAATCAAAAGAAGAATCCAAGTATTTTGCTGCAATACATTGTGCTTAGGCTTTTAATCTAGAATATATACACCATATCAAATATACTCTCCCACAAAATTAAAATGTAATTGGAAAATATTTAACAACAACAACAAAAAATATAATAGAACATAGACAGTGGACTTTTTAAGTCAACATGTACCCTGAATGGATCCTTATATATGGTTTAGTGGCCAAAATATCTTTTTCAGTTTGATATGACACAGCTTCGATTTTAACAGCAAAGATCTTTCATGGATTTACTTTCTTCTTCTTTTCTCAATTCTACTTGTATCACTTCCATATACCCTTAGAGGAAATTATCTAGGGAATGGCAGAGGACAATGAAAATGCTCCTGGAAAGGAATAACCAGGCTTTCTTTCCTTCCTGTGCTGTACCCAGATAATATGGAAACACTGAATTAGCAAGATAATTCATCTTTTGAACATAGTATCATAACCAAGAAATTGACTCCTAACCCATCTTCCTTCTAGACTTGTATTAAGGTTACATAAGTAATTACAAGGAACTTATGCATAAAGACAAATAAAATTCATTATTAAAGAATATTTCATTTATAAAGCTTTTATACAATATGCCAATTAGATAAATTAAGTTAAATGGACTGGAGGTCCTGGTGTCATTACTGTAGGGTAAAATAAGTAGACATATAATTACAAAGATTCTTGAGGAGAAATACAATGAAATAAATGTCACAGTATGATAGCATCGTGTTCCCATAATCCAAATTGTCTTCTTCAAATGCCTTTAATTAGCCACATTGAGAAAATCTTTGGATGTAAAGGATCTTATTTCTTTTACTTCTTTTTATTAAGACTACAACTATCACAACAAAGTTTTCTTCCTGTCAGTCATCAGCTCTCACAATGAAATATAGTCTCAGACAGCCCTTTATAAAAGTAGGAAATAATGGCTTTATGGTCATCATAACAGAAAATCAACTCATCTTGAGCTGTTGAACTAAAAGAAAAATTAACTGCGGAATCACTCTGATCTTTACATCCTCCAATTCTAATATATAGGCCAAGGGAATAATTCTTTTCACTAAACATATCTCAAGTAATATATGTTTATATATTTTTTTTCTTCAGATCAAATAAACTGAAAAAAAAAGGATTACAACAGAAAGCATAATTTCATGGATTTTTATAGACAGTGATTCCTATGACAGATCTTTCTTAGTCCTTCACTATTTCTATTTCCCCAAATCCTAGCCTCAGAAACCTTAATACTAACCTGTCTTAATCTTGTCAACTCTCTTAACTAAGGTGTCAACTTTGGCATTTTGGGCTTAAGCCTTGAACAGCAGAGCTGGAATAAATAGACCCCAGCTCAGATGTACCCCCAACTAAATATGTACGTACCTTTTCAGCATTCTGTACACATAACTCAAATTTCATAAAGATTGAAAGATGGACAGAGGATGATGACTTTTCTACTTTTACAAAACATGTAGAAAATGGTTTAGTGATACAGACTTTTAAAAATTCACAAAAAACTCTTTGGACCCACCTACAAACACTAGTTTAGTTAATAATACATATTAAAAGACCAAAAAAAAAAAAAAACACCTTTAATTTATTGAGAGCAGAATAGATGGACATTTTGTAAAATATTTAGGGAATTTTGACACTCTCCATTCATGTATTTAACATTTTTAATGGAATTGAAGTTTTGAAGCAAGCTATTTAACTCTTGGATTATAGGGGATTTCCATTCTATGTGAAATACATCAGTAAAGTCAATGTGTGCTCCAGAGGTTTCATGCTAGTCTTAAAACTTCTGCATAGTAAGGCATTTTACTCCTTACCTGATCTTCAACTGCTGAAATAAAGGTCAGAAATCAGATTTTTATAGCTGCCAGAATGTAAAGAAGGAAACAAAATAGGAAAATTTCAAAATAGGGATAAGTCTTGTTTTTTCCCACTGAAAATTATAGAAATGGCTTTTAAAAAATACAAAGTTCTGTTTCTCTCTGCAAGGGCTTCATTAAAAATAAATGGGCAAAAGAGTCAAGGCCTGTGTAAAGGGTACACCAAGGAGAGAATTCTGGTAGAGTAGTGAAGAATCCGACCATTATGGCAACTAGACGACCTGACACATCACTTCTAGAATCCGACCATTATGGCAACTAGACGACCTGACACATCACTTCTAGACTATAGGTTCTTAAAGACAGGGTCCACAGACAACCAGGAGCTCATGAATGATTTCAGAGGGTCTCTGATTATGTACAGGAGAAAATTGTTTCAAGTTTTTTCATTAACATCTAATTGAAATTTTGCATTTCCTTTTATTATGAATGTAGATTACAAATATTATTCTGGAATCCATAGCATTCACCAGACTAGCAAAAGAGTCCATGAAAAAAATAGGATATAAGCCTCTGCTCTATCCTCATGTAGGTATTTCCCACTATTTCCCACATAAATATGTACTATAAAGTTGATAAGAAAATGAAAGTATAAAGTTATTCTTAAATGAAAAATAATTTTAAAAGACTTTGATAGAAAACCTAATTCTATCCAATTTTCAAAAAAATAAATTGCATTAGTCATGCTAAAAAAAAATCTGACAATAAAAAGACCCTATTGTGAATCACCATGATGAACAGGAACATGTCATGTTTCAAATACAACAAAAAAATACTAATGTCTATATATAATCAATAGACAAAATGTCTCCTACTACCTTTTTTCTGTCTATACTGCACCTTTCAGTACTTGATTCTACTATTAACTCACAAATGGACTGAATTCCCAAAGAGTATTTTAAAATCAGTTCTGTTGAATTAGCAAGCATTTTCATATATGTGTGTATACATGTATAGCTTGGATTTGTATTTATTTTCATATAGACATTTCATATAGTTTAAAATATATTTTCCTAGGGACCACCATTTTTAATTCATATTTAATCTATATTAAACATTGTACACACACACACAGACACACACACACACACACATCACATGCATTAAGAGTCCTGGGCCATGAAAGTGGAACATTTGTGGATAATGACCATACCTGTGTATGACTGAGGTAGAACAAAGATAGGGATCATAGGAACTGAGGAGAGTATTTGAGGGTATGTCAAGATCCTATGAATGAGCATAAAGGATTATGTGTGTATATGCACACATATACACACACATATACATGCACATATGTGCATGTATATTTATGGATGTGTATATATATATATTTTTAAATGGTGCTCCCCATCCATGACCACTCAACTTATGACTACAATTAAGCCAATTACTTCACTGTTTCATAGATGAATAACATCTTGGATATGAATACTCACTTCATCAGTACAGATTATATACCCCTTGTCCATGGTTAAGGAACTTCATCACCTCATGGCCAAAGCTAACGCAACAATAAACCTCTCAAAACTTCTCTCTGCAGATTATTGGATAACACACAGAAAATGGTGTCCAGAAATGGACATTTCATCATTGGGCTTTTACTTAAATCTTTGTGGTTTGGGAGGACTTGCCAAAACTAGTTGCTCATTTTTTTCTCCATCATGTCCAACTTTTTGTGACCCTATTTGGGGTTTTCTTGGAAAAAATACTGGACTGGTTTGCCATCTCCTTCTCCAGCCCAGTTTAGAGGGTTAAATTATTTGCCCAGGGACACACAGCTACTGAGTGTCTGAAGCCAGATTTGAATTCAGGAAGATGGGTATTCCTGACTCCAGATTCTGAACTCTATGCATTATGGCGCCATCTAGCTGCCTCTTTCGAACTGAAGACAATTCTACATTATATAAGGTATGAGGTATAACCTCAGCAGAACACTTCAGTTACATTATGATTTAACAAGTCTCAAGTGGCTATGGCCTATCAAAAAGTAGAAGCATGATGTAAGGAAAAATCTCCTCCTGATTTTGAAAAAAATGCTTAAAATACAATCATGTAGCTGAGTATACCCTAGATCTATAAAAGATGTTACTTCCAATTAATGCCATTAGCTGAAAAGGCAATTTATACATAGTCATGAAGCAAAAGTCTTGAGCGTTGTTGAATAAATGAGAAATTTTGAAGCAATGTAAAATAGGAATGACATTAAATAAATGTTTGAGTTGTATAGGAATATTACCTTTTTAATCTGGAAGAGACAGAGTTAGGCTAAAAGCCTACTACCTTATTTTAAGCCTGAAGAAAGAGGCTCACATGAAGAAGAAAAGATTTGAAATAACTACACAAGGAGTATGAGGAACAATTTGAAAAGAATAAAGAGATTGCCACAAAAAAATGACGATTAACAAACTTGTAGCAGCCCCCAATTGGCAAGGTTATGTGATTTATTCTGGCACTATATAGCAAAACGAGAATAAAAACAGAGAAGTAGTGTGGGGGAACAGCTCAGAATTATTTGGCAACACAAAGTTGAAATAGGAAAAGGGACTAGGAATTCATGAGTTGAGGACAGTATATTTGATCTTGTTAACAATAATGTCAAGAATTGGGATAAAGCAAAGGCTGATGGCCTGAAAGAATGGAGCGTAACCAAAAGTCATGTGGAGGATACAAAGTATGTTTAAGCAAGTGATACCCAGGTAGAAATGGAAAGAGAAAAGATTATCGTCTGGAGAAATTTAAGGGCCCTAAGTTATGAAGTGGAACACTTGCGGGTGATGGTCATGTCTGTGTGTGGTTGAGGCAGAAAAAGGGAAGAGAATACAGCAATATAGGAGATGGATGCCCAGCAGAACTAGAGTATTTGAAGGTACATCAAGTCCCTAAATATGAGGACAAAGAATTTTGGTAGAAGAAAGACATCATCAGGTACTGAACTCTGAGAAAGTGAAAAGAATGTTCTTGGGGAGAGCAGATCATTGCCTCTAGTATCTGAAAAGGATAGACTTAGATGATGCTGTGGTTGTTCATCCTTTGTTCTCAAAGAGAATCAATGACATCAGAAGGGTGATGTCTTGGCTTGTAAGTGAAATGGATTTAAATGAGTCAGGACTGTCCAAAGTCATTAGCTTCACTCTCCTCCAGAATCATCTGTGTACAGAGGCAAGATAGGAAGTTAGGTTAGGAAGACCAGAGATGGCCACAGGTACAGTTAGAGACCTTGGCCTTTTAAGCGAAGGCCTTTTCCAGGTCTCAATTTGTCTGAAGCAATATCCATGCAGTGATTTAAGACTAGACAAGAAATGATACAGAAGATAGCCTACTTTAAAAGTTGACCTTGAAGAGAGTTTGAAGAGTGAAGGATGGTCCAAAAAGGTCTGGAAGAGGTAGTGGAGAACAAAAGGTGCCATTACTTTTATTTATCTCACAAAGTCTTGTTAAGGGTACACAAGAATAATTGTTTTTTAGGGGTGGACCAATGTCTGCAAAAATATGAATGAAAGGGAAGGGGTTAAGACTATAGGAAATTCATTAACATGGAAATGAAACAATGGAACAAGAGGACAAAGTAGAATAGAGACTTGAGAGGGTTTTAGAAGAGGGAGGACAGGGATGAAATATTAAGAATAAGAAAATAAGAAGAAAATATTTCTGCCTAGGTCATTGGGGAAGAGTAGTCAGTTCTTGATCTGCAAGAACAAATGTATATGACCATTTAACTGGGGTTCATTCCCTTCCCCAAGATTCAAGGTGACATCTCTTAGTTAACTCTCAAACTGAAGAAAGGAAGGGAAATAGGAACCAACATCAGAGGCCTTACTCTTAAATGAAGACCTTACAGCAAGAGGTTTTGAGAGTGAGTCTTTGGCCTTGGTTGGTTAAAAGTATGGTATCTAAAGGTTCTCATCATAGACTGCTCTGGTCTAGCCATTGCAACTTTACTCTAGTTCCAGATGCTTAGGGTATACCCATTCACCTAGCAAGAGTCAAACAGGCCTCCTTGTTTACAAGAAAGTCTAAATCACTAGCCTATGATTTATAGTTTTCACAGTTGCTACTGTGATACCTTTAAATCTCTATGAGAGGGGATATGGAAAAAAGAAATGGAAAGAGGAAGAGAGAAAGGAGGAGAAAAAAGACAGAACATAAGGTCAAAAGAAGAAAGAGATGGAGAAAAGTTATCAGCATGACAGATCTCTTGGAAGTAGACTTGAGGTGAAGTATTCACATCTTCAAAGACTAAATGAAGTTTGAAGAACAAAGCCTGCTCATTCCCCAATTTCCTTTCCTGGTTCCAGTCTATTAACCAATATTATATTCTGTTTGCTTATTTATCCAAATATTTCTGGCAACCTGAATTTTGCCTTAATCATAAAGAGGCCAGGAGTTAGCTAAATCTAAACATAAAGTTAAATTAAGGCAAAGAGCCAAACTTCTGCCTGAATGCTAGGAATTTTCCTAACTGGGGGATCTAAGTAATTGTGATTGTACTATTTAAATGTTTACTTAATAGAAGCTCCACAAAAGCAGTAGAGAAATGGACCAAATGAATTTAAGATTGTCTCCAATTTAAAAAATAAATCCCAATTAATTTGTATAACTGATTGTGGCTGATTAAATATCCAGAGACAAAGGGATCAGGGAGGTAACAAGTATAGACTATCTCTGGCCCCCTATAATCTTCCCATCTACATCCCAAATCAATAGTATTAGTAATAGGTAACAAAATATTGTAATGTCCTAGCAACAATTGAGGAAAGAGTAGCTAGAAAATGAAGGCAGATAGGTGGTACAATGGATAGATGTCCCACCTGGATTCAAAAAGGCTGCTCTTCCTGAGTTCAAATCTGGCCTTAGCCACAATCTGGGTGACCTTGAACAATTCATTAAATCCTCAATTTCCTCATCTGTAACAATAAACTGAAAAAGGAAATGGCATATCACTCCTAGTATTTGCTAAGAAAATTTCAAATAGGGTCATGAAGAATTAAATATAATTGATTAACAATAAGCTAGAGAATCTCTGCAGATGGAGGAGGGGGAGGAGAAGCAGGCCAGGTAAAAGGAAAAAATAAACTACTAAAATAAAAAAAAGAGGTGTGGAGAAGAATTTTTTTCTTAGGGTTCTTTTCTAGCATAGTTTCATATCATATAAGTAAAATTCATTAAATCAATTGTTACTTGGCCCCATCAAAGTCATGCTTACGTGTAAAGGTGTGATGACTATAAAATAATGGGATTAATTTTCTTGTGGAAACTTCTAACACTCCTGAGACTGATGATTTTATGTCAAAAGTCACAAGTAACAACAATGCTGAATTGTTTCTTTGACATTAATGGTGTTGTTTCTGCAGAATTCTTCCCAAAGTGTCAAAAAGTCAATCAGGCTTATTCATTATGCCAAGATAGGAGATTCTGAAGCCTTTGAGAGACTCTGTGAAATGAAAATGATTAAAGCACCCTGCAATGGATGGTATTTTACAGTTTACATAGTGTTTTCATATGAGGTGACTCATTTGACCCTCCTCCCCCCCCAAAAAAAAAACCTTTTTGATATAAGCCAAGGTTCAAATTGGAACCCCTACTTTAGAAATGAGAAAACTGGCTTGGAATGTTGAAGGGTCTTGCCTGAAGGCATACAGGAAGTAATTTGGAAAAGCTAAGACTTGAATCTCTTGTCTTCTGACCCCAGCATTCTTGTCACTAGACCATGCCTCCTCACTGTGACAGTACTCCTGCTCAAAGAGCACATTGAGATGTGCTTGTTTCTTTAATAATACACCAGATTTTGCTTTGAATGATTTCTGGCAGTTTAACCAACTGAAAGCCATGCAGAAAAAATACAAATATGTCATCACAGAGGCTACTTTAAAAATAAGCTATAAACTCTAAAGGTATTTTCAATAAAAGAGTTTAAAAGTTATTTTAAGCAAATCTTTAGAATCAATGCATAGCTTCAATAGGTGACTATTTTGAAGCAGAATACACTTTTTGGTTGTTGTTCAGTTGTTTCAGTCACATCTATCTCTTTGTAATGTCATTTGGGGTTTCATGACAAACATATTGGAGTGGTTTACCATTTTCCTCTCCAGCTCATTTTACAAATGAGGAAACTGAGGTAAACAGGGTTAAGTGACTTGCCCATAGTAAAGTACCCTGAGTACTTTACTAGTAAGTACCTGAAGTTCAGATTTGAACTCATGTTCTTAAATCTCAGCCTGGCAGTCTATTCATTATATCACCCAGATGCCCCCCAAACACTTTTTCATATGTATAAGTTGTACCCATATGTGTAAGTTTGAATTAACATGTTTCAGTACTTTACAATCAATTCACAGAAGACTGAAACTAGTAACAGATGATATAACCAGCAGTAAAGAATTTACACTGACTTTATTTTACTGTTTGAAGAATATATTGCTCTATTTTAAGAAACAAACAACTTCATCTCCACCATTCCTATTATTCCAAAAGGAATGCATAAAGAAAAATAGACAAATTATATCTTGAGTTTACATCAGTTTAATATATAGCAATGGAAACAAGAAGTGAATAGAATAGACTATTAAAATTTTATGCTCCATGTTTAACCCAGAGAAACCTATTCAATTAACATTTATTAATGACCAAGAGAATTTCAAACAAAATTAAAGTAGGTAGCAAATAATGACAAGTTAGTGCATGCAAGTAAACCTGTACCTAGAGAAAGTAAAGAGAGTAGCTGAAAGGATCTGGTTCCTTGATGCTTAGGTAGAATAGGATAGAGACAAAAAGGAAAGGACCAGAACTAAAGTTATCTTAGAAAAGAGAAAAAACAAGCAATGTGAAGGTAGATAAGTAGTTGAGTATGGGAAGGTCACTAAAAGTGATAAGGGGCTACAAAATGAGAGCAGGTAAACAGAATTCAAGGTCTGGAAGTTATCAGAATCAGAATAGTAGCAACAGGTTTTGTGAACTACTTGAAGTAAGAAACTACTTTGACTTTTTTTTGAATTCCTAGTGTCTAGCAAAGTACTTGACTGATTGAATTTGAAAATGATTGGGGAAATTCTGATACCCAGAAAGAAGCTATTCACTTTGACCTCTATTTTTTTCTTTGTGTTTACTGCTGACCTATATCTACTGATGATCGTTAAAATCAGAAAGAAATCAAATAACTAGAAGAGAATTCTGTCTTTGAATAGTCAGTGGTAAAGATAGAGGTCCCAGGATGACTTCATTGAACCTAATGAATAAAACTAAATTCTTTTACCAAAACTTTTTAGGAGAAAAGTATGAAATCTGGAAACAAAGAATCTGGAAAAAACATAATTATCACTAAGAAACAAAGGCGAAATCAAATATATGTAAGCAATTTAAAAGACTAGATTTAGATTCACATCACTGACAAAATGAGAAAAGCATGAAAACCAAAAAAAAAAAAAAAAAAAAAAGCAAGATCCTTGTAAATTTTGAGTAAAATGAGAAAAATTGAAAGGAATAACTAACTGTTTAATGTAAATGTTTAATGTAAAGCTCCTAATATACAGATCACAGTGGACAGCCACTGGAATAAAGTCACCACGATGCTCAATATCATTGAGAAAAACTCAATTCAAAGAGAGATTAGGGAAACCATTGGTAGATAATCTGTCAGGGATAATAGAACTATAATTAGAGAAAATAACTTCATGCTCAGGACAACAAAAATGAATCATAGTAAATTTTTAATGTTACCCTATTGACTCATAGTCTGGACTTCTGGTCTCAAAAACATTGTATTTGAGTTTATGCCAGTTCATAGGCATTGTCTCTTTTCTTCTTCTTTCAAAGTAGATATAACACATAATGTTAAAAATTTTTTTTTTTTACCTTGCTAGATAATCTTAAGAAGTCAATTTAATCAATCACCAAGATGTCTTAAAAATAATAATAGTGGAAATCCCTGTGTATAAATAAACAATAAAATGCATCTTGAATATACTCTGAGAAAATTCACTTTGGGACAATAACATTAAAGAATTTATAATAACATCAATAAACAACCTAAAACACCTAATACTAAAGTTTTGATGATAAGCAGACTTTGTTAAAATAACACTGATTTTGAAATTGGGTCAATTTGTGAATATATCAAAGAAGAGTGAGTAGAAAGTTATTCACAAAAATGTGAATAAAACTTTTGTCTTCACATAGCCAAGGAAAGGACCTGTGGTCTGAGGCAAAGTGATTGGGTCATATGTCCCAGACAAAGACAGAGATCTTCAGGATTGCAAAGAAAAGGCTCTACTTCTCAGTCACTGGAGAAATGATGAAATGGTTACTTTTTCCACTGGGCTCTTCACCAATAATCTGGATAGCTAATCAATCTCATACAGTCTGTACTTCCTAAACAAAAACAAATTGATTACTGAAAATGCCTAGTTGGAGTTTTACTATACACACACACACACACACACACACACACACACACACACACACAGATGCACAAATCTGATTCAACAGGCATGCATAAAAACATTCATGTGTCTTTGGTATACTGATAGAAAAAAAATCTCTGCCAGAGTATTGCTAGCTTTAGAAAAATTGTTAGATGTGTGATCCTGGCCAGGTCACTTAACCCCAATTCCCTCAGGGAAAGAAGAAAGGAAGGAAAGAAAGAAAGAAAGAAAGAAAGAAAGAAAGAAAGAAAGAAAGAAAGAAAGAAAGAAAGAAAGAAAGAAAGAAAGAAAGAAAGAAAGAAAGAAAGAAAGAAAGAAAGAAACAACTGTTAAGAATGTGGAAAATGTAAATATCCTTGCTATTTAAGGCACATAACAAAACTCTGAACATTCTCTTTGAGAAGAAAATAATTTGAAATGAGAAAATAAAAACCTTTCCCAAAGAAACTCCTACAAGTAAATATTTTCCATAGTATAGTTGAGTTAGGGAGGGAAGGGACCAAGTACTCTTGAATGAAATAAAGAAGTAAGGAAATAGGTATTTGTGTAACCAAAGCAGACCAGTAAGTAAAATAATGTCATGTAATTAAACCAAGGAAATTTTAAAAACTCACTGAAACCACAAATCCTAAAACTTAACTTGATTTGGGGTTTTGGAAAGAGTGAGATTCGGCACCAAGATATGTACAAAATTTGAGTCAAATTTATATCATGCTCAGAGACAATGCAGGTCCAATTGCATTTCACTTTTGTTCTCTCTCTATATTCAATATCTCCCCACTATCCTCAAAGAAATAACCCCATTCACCTGAAAAAAAAAAAGAGTTTAAGCTGTCTACAATCACAACTGTCTTCTCATCAGGAAGATAGAGGCTGAGATTAGATCTGAGGCTTCTCCTTTTCTCCTGCCACATCCTGTTTATCTTAACATCATGCCATATGGAACTGTTGGGCATCAATTTAAACACCACAAATATTTATTAAGCAACTACCATGTGTTGGTCCTTGGGGGAAGATACAAAGAGGTTTTTTTTTTGTTTGTTTGTTTGGGTTTTTTTTTTTTGAGCAATCACTGCTTTCAAAGAAGTTACAATTTAGCAAAGGACAAAAGACATATGAAAATAAATATAAAAGAAAATAAATGTGACCAACACATGGGAGAAATACAAAGTATTTATCAGAGCTTTCAGAAAGGAACATGTTTGAGAGTTGCATAGCTAATCATGCATATACTACTCTGAAATCCTTCATGAAGAAGAGCAAACCTTTCACAAAAGACCTGCAATGTATGCTACTATCTGCACCATGGATGGGAACCTGTCCCATCCTTAGGTATCTGGGAACTTGTGAGCTATTTATTATTTCAAGAAATCACTATCTGGACTAGATAACTTATATTTTATGACAAATGTCATATCTCTTCTGACACAGTTCTAGGATTGTACTGTGAGTTCTATGGAACTAGAGAGATCAGGCAAAATACTTCAGAAGCAATTTCAATTACTATCCCAGCAGAGGTATATGGAGGCAATTTTAGCTAAGATATTTAAGGAAGGGAAAGGGTGATAACCATTACCAGTGGCTAATTAGACTGGCCATTAATCTTGCCTTTAGGTGGATTTGATTGCATGTGGAAACAAGGGTCAGACCCAGGATTTCCAGCATTAGGGGAAAATAGGATTGCACTGTCCCTGTTTCTGGGGAATTTTCCCTTATTTGGATACATCTCTCTGTGTCTTTCTGGGTGTGGTGGCCCATACTCACACTCATAAGGGAAGGTAATCAGAGAAGTAAAGTATTGTGTCTCTGTATGTAATACACTGGGTATTTTGTGTGTAATAGCTTTCCCTGATCCACCCAGCTGGTAGCTGAGATGTGAAGAAAAATTTCTGCTCAGTGCTGAGTCTGTGATAAGGCTATTTGTTTGTTTGTTTGTTTGTTTGTTTGTTTTGGGGGGAGGGGTTATTTTTGTTTTTCTTTTTTTAATTTCTAAAACTACATTTCTAAAGAAGCTATTATTTGAAGATTCTATATTATCAACCTAAGGGAATGCTTAATAGACATAAAAAGTAATACATAGTAAAATACAAAAACAATTGCATTTTAAAAATCTGTCTAGAAAAAGCAAAAAATAAAATAAAAAATGATGAAACATCTGAACTAGGCCACTCCAATGTTAAGTATCTGTGTTGGCCATAAGTACTCTATAAACTCACCTCTCCTTGGTATATAGCAAATACTTAATCAGTGTTATTGATTGATTTTTTACTAGGTTTTCAGATTTTCATGGCAAAAACTATATTTATAATGTATCTCTTTTGTCTGTGCCAGCTCAGGTACTGAGTTTCCAGATTACTTTTCCCTCTCTGCTCCAGTAGCCTTCAGATAAGAGGATGGCTTCCACTCATATGGCCTCTTCCTCTAATTGGTAAGTTTTTCTTTAGAATATCCATTTGAAGAGCTAACAATGCCATCCCATGCTTACCTTTTGTCCAACTTAGTTTTTGATTCAAAAGAAGATGATGCATGGAAACAAAACTAAATTTGGAGTTAAAATTGTATGAATTCTACGCCTATGTTGAAGAAATCATTTCATCTTTCTCATACTTACACTTTTTTCATCTCTACAGGATGATCTCTAATATACCTCACAGCGCTTCACCTTATGGTTACCTATTATGGTGATGGAACAAATGAAAATCTAAATGATTGGGTTGAAATCAGTCTGTATTAATTATTTTGGAAACAAAACTAATCACTTATATTCTTTGAATCAAGTCAACAAGCATTTATTAAATGCCTACTGTGTGTCAGGCATTGTATTAAGTGCTGGATTATTGTCCCCAGTTCTAGTGCTTTGAGTATATGGGGAGTAGAAGGAAAGGAAAATTGGGAAGAATTCAACTAGCATGTTTCTTCATGTCATTAACTTAAAATAAGGCCAAATAGCCTATCTTAGGGATTTCAAGGCAAAAGTTCACTATTTCCCTTTGTGGTGTCAGGTCAGTATCATAAAATGTTTCTTTGTAGTTGTTTTTAAGTTAACTATAATTAGGCAGTTATATAATAACAATCACATAGGAAGATGGGAAAATAACTATTTAGTTGGATCTTTTCCCTTCCTCTTAATTTATGGAGGTAACTTCATCCCAGTATGATACTTTTTTCCATCCTTTTTTAAAAAGCAAAATGGTATGTCTATTACTTAAAATAAATAATAAACACAACAAAGCATTTCATTTTATCCCCCTGCATTGCTCTCATGAACTTTATCTTTGTGGGCACATGCTGTCTTTTGAGGTTTTTAACCTAATGCTCTGGAACCTGGACTATGTTTTCCTGACTAACCTTTAGATTCTTTATGGCTTTGGTGAAATTCTGTATCCATCTTTGTTTACTCTGTTGATTGAGAAAATTTGGTATTTGTTTAGCCTGGGATGCCCCTCTTTCCTCCAAGATTGCTGACTTCCTCACACTCTAACTTACTTCTTCTAATCACCATTCATCCTTGACACACATATTTGTTTCATTTCTGCTCTGAAAAGACTGTAAACAATTCTGTACCCCTGCAAGGGCCCTCAATAAAACAGCAACACTCTTATTAGCACCAAATAGTAATTTAATCAAATAATTCCATCTCCTTTGCTTACTAATGTGCTCCTATGATGCTCAATTTGGACATCAGGGAGGGCTGGCTTCTAGAAGATTATCAACAGTTATGTCCCATTCTATCAAATTGGAAAGTCAGGCTATGAACCTTCAATCTCTTGAGCAAGGACCACTGTCATTTATAGTTCTGGATATTCTTCCCCAGATAGCATCAGTGATGAATTTTGGGGCCATAGCAACAAAGACCATATGCCAAGTCATACAGGGCTTCTGTTTTGCACCTGAAGTTCCCCACCTTGGAACTCTTGGAGTTCAATTCCATAGACATAGCATAAAACCTGGAAAATGGATTTTTTTACATTGTAGGTAACATTAAAAACAACAAAAAATTTAAATAAAAGGTCATGTGAGGACAGCTGGTGACTCCTTCAAAAAACTGACTAAAGAAAAAATTTTGATCAAAATATGGATACTTTTTTTACTTGAGATTAATGTGCATAGAATAGGCTTTAATTTTAACTCTATGAACTGGGGATAAGTGTCTTGTCTAGGATCAAGCAGGTATTATACTTTTGAGGCCAAATTTGAATTCAGATCTTCTTGACTCTAGATCTAATTCACTATTCTCTGTATTGACTGTCTGTACTAACTGCTTTAAGGGATCCATTTAATTTCATGAAAATGCACATGATTTCTCAAGAAGCCCCAGGCTCCAAGATAAATTAAAGGAATTAAGAATGATTTCTAATTTGCAAAACCCTCACCTATAAAATTCCATATTCCAGCAAAAAAAAAAAAAAAGGAAGAAAAAAGAAAGAGAAAGAAAGCAATATACAACAAGATCATTTCTTTAAAAAAAAAAAGTATAAAATCATTAGGATAGCCAAAATTAACATTACAGTCAGTCTCCAGGATATTAAAAGATACCCATGGCAAGCTTGAGTTGTTGGTTACAGGGTATTAAGAGAGAATTTTAATTTGTATTTTTCACAATAAGGTATTTTAGCTGAGTAAAAGAAAAACAAAAGAAGTATGGAGTAATCTGTGTTCAAGACCAAGTTTTTTGAGATAATGAAAGGAAATTTAGAGTCCAAAGTGAAATGAAAATTGAGTAAGTCTCTAGAAGAGATGATATAAAAGTATAATTCTCTACTTTTGTATTTATCAAATTTAAGGCAACCATGAAAATAAGCACTCACACATATTCTGAGAACTTAAAGAAATTAATCTGGACCAGACAATTATTAAACATGAGCATTAAATTGATATTAATGATTCTATTTTTCTTTCTATTTTCTCATTTCAATTTTCATGGGAATTTGTAAAAGAATTCTAAGTAAAGGTATCACTTTGCCTGCTGACATGGAAAGGAATGCAGAGTTATGGATTACTAGAGGATCAGAAGGGAATGCGGATAAATAAGGGCTAGTTCACATATCAAGATTCTATGGTTTAATGATTCTCAGCCTAATGATTTCTTAAAACTATTTAGGATGACAATAATGAAATACCATTGTGGAAGTTTGAAGCAATATAAGTTACCCTGGAGAAATAAAAATAATAAAATCGTTGCTCATTAAAATCTTATGAAATACCTTAATACTTTGTTAAATCTATGACATCATCTAAAAGGGTATTCTTTCTACTGGTACAAATCAGTAAACATTTAGGTCTCCTGTCAGTGAGACTTGCTGCCTTACTGGACATTTCCTATGTATATTCTCCTCAACATTTCTACAGGAAGTACATCCAAATGATTACCAATGAGCACATCTTCTATACATCTGGTATCTCCTAGCCAACTCCTTTTCTGGTTCTATATCTCTTCAATGAGATCTTTTTATGCTACTCTTTGAATTCATTCTTTCATTACTAATATGTTCTAACCTGATTATGTAAATGTTACATAATTTTAGCTAAATTATATATGATTTGAAACATTAATATAAGCAAAAGAATATATTTGTAAAAATTGTTTTGGGAAGAAAATTGAAGTCAGTAAAGGCAATCAATAATTCACTAAATGCAATGCATTCCATTTAATATATCCTTTTCAATTCTGAGTCAGTGTTGCTGTCTCTCTGCTATCTTAACTCATGCTATATGTACTGATACACCAGCTCTATGGACTATCCATATAGACACCAGACATTTTAATCCATTTGATTTTTTTTTTTCTTGCAAGCTAAATTACTCTGAGTAATTATGGCTCTCATTTAGTAGGACTTTCAATGTCCTGGAACTTAATGAAATCAATTTATATTATCCCCAATCTGGAACATCTGGAGCTCCTCACCATATATAAGACTCTTTTTTTCCATTTGGATCCTTTTCTAGACATACTTCATAACCAAAAGAGCATAAAATGAAAAAAAAAATGTGTGGGGGAATCTATAAAGCATTAATATGACACCTGTTCTTAAAATAAGCATTAAAATTTCATAGATGTAGGAAATCTGAAGAATGTTTACAATTTGACTCAGTTTTTAGAAAAAATTGGTATTATTTAGACAATCACAGTGTTTGTCCTTTCCCAGTGAGCTGCTTACATGTTTAGGGGCTCTTTACAGTTTAAACCACAATAAAGGAAGGTGTCTAAGTAGGGAGGGGAGATTACTCCAAACTTTCAAATACTTTTTTGGCATATCAGCTAAGTAGTTAAACCTAAAAAGATTTCACTTATTCAACTACATTATCCTCACTAAGCATTTGTCTCCAAGAACTTCCATAGAAAGTGAAATCACATACCAACTTTCACAGTGTTCCAACATGTAAGAAGCAAAACCGGAGGAAATAGAATGGTAAAAAAAAAAAAAAAATCCCTTGTCCTGCCCTTAATGTAGTTTTCCCCTCTTTTTATGCTGAGTTCATACTTATGAATGTATTTACTATATTAAAGTTTTTATTTTCTTTCTTAAAAAAATAAAAGAGGCCAGCAATATGTTAGAGGTAAGAGGGACTTGAGATCATCTCACTACTGTCTTCTTATGATCAAAAACAACATTTCTTGGAAATCTCAAATCTCAAAGTACCACAGGAGAGAGTATAATTCTTCTTATTGAACCTTGAGTAGGATGCAGCAGATGATCCTCCTCCCAAGATATCCTAGAAAATTCCAGAGGAAAGAATAATAGGAATCATTGCTGGATTTACAATACAGCCTTTTTTTTTAAACCCCTGAAGCAATTAGGATTAAGTGACTTGCCCAGGGTCACACAGCTGGGAAATGTTTAGTGTCTGAGTACACATTTGACTCAGATCTTCCTGATTTCTAGGCTGGTGCTCTATCCATTGTGCCACCTAGCTGACCCTACAATATACCTTTTAAAAGACTTAAAGATCTATTATAGAGATTGAGAAATTGACAGAAAAGGAAGGACTTTAAAGATCATCTAATTCACCCTCCATGTTTCACAAAATATTTTAGGCCCAGAAAAGTGAAGCATTTTGCCCAAGATCACAAAACTATTTAGTGTCCAAGCTGATTGATAGTCAGACCTGAGTCTTGTGACTCTTAGTTAAATGCTCTTAAAAACTGTTTGGCAACTTCATTCAATAGATGAGAAACTGGGACCCAGAAAGACTGATATATTCTAAATCCAATATTTTCCTTAGTGGCAGGATTTTAAACACACACACACAAGATTAATCTAGTGGACTTTTACAGAGAAAATACCTTAAATCTCTTGGAAGATATAATCATACTGCTGCCCTTAAAACATTCTTAGTACATATGCATCCCTTTAATGAATAAATAATTATTGGCAAGCAAGAAACATTAGTTACTGCTTCTCCAGGAGAATTGGATAAGACTGAAAAATTAGTCAAATTATTTTTCCAATTAGACACATAGGTTTTGAGGGAGAGTAGAGAAGTAGCATGAAGACCATATCTTCTTCTTCATGACCTATCATTTCCCACCATTTCATGGAATCATATAACTAAGAGTGTTAAAAAAAAAAAAAAAGTCATGAATTCTGCACATGGATTTCCCATTTTCCAAAAACATGCAAGTCTAACAACAACAAAATCTCTTTCAAATTAAAAAAAAATCATAACTGTCATTGAACAAGTGAAAACAGAAGATGTGATTAAAATCTTTTCTAATGAAAGCCTTTAGAAATGGATACATATTGAATCTAGCTACATGACGGGTTGCAGATGCCTTGTTCAGGTGTAATTTGAATCCACATTATACTTAATAAACCACAGTATGTTCACTTGTCCTATTAAAACTGCATTCTACCTTACTGGGGCTGAATAATTTGTATAAAATTGATTGCTACAGTTCTCACTAGAAGCTCTAATTGCATTCCTGGTATAACTTAAAATGATAACCTTATCTTAATTAGTAGCATACTGCAGAAATGCTTGTGAAAGCCTCTGAGAATTAACCTGCATTTTTAAACAGAAGCCTTGGGGCTTTTAAAATTTTTTTAAATTCATGTTGAACACATGAGCCAACGCTAATTTATCAGAAACAACAATGAAAAATAATCAAATTGTGACAGAATAAGGAACATTGCTAATACCTTCTCTGGTCACAGTTTGCTTTTCAGTAAAACTAGACCCATTCATTCTTAGTAGACTCAGCTTTAGTTGTAGTCAATGACACTCAGCACTGAGGGTAGACACAACTCTTAGTCGTTTTTTTCTGCTTATACATATATTATTGATGTTAGCCTTTTGTGGGAATAATGGACCAAAAAAGGTGAGGAGCATTTCTTCCTCTCCTAGGGATTTCTCATTACACACACTATCTCTGGTGACGTCCTAACTTAAGCTACTATGACAGATGCCTATCATAATCAAAACCATCTCAGTTGCTGCTGAATTGCCCCCAAACCAATTTTTCTGATACCCATTTATGGGTCACTTGTAGTGAGAAAAATTCAACAAATGTCCTGAAGGGAAAGATTCCATATATGACTATAAAATGAGGGAATTAAAATAGATGATCTCTGTGATCTCATCTAGCCTGAAATCTATGATCCTGTGAAAATGCTGTTCATCTATACTGGAATTCTTGACCATTTTTGTGTCATGGATTCTTCTAGGAGTTTGCTGAAACCCATAGATGTTCTAAAAATATGCCAAATAAAATTATAGGATTACAAAGAAAACCAGCTACATTGAAATAAAGATTTATGGTTTTCCCATCTGCATTTATGGATCCTCTAAAATCTTTCCATGATACCAGATTACAAAACCCTGTTCTATACTATTAACACAGTAAAAATATTTGAACACTAATTTATCAACTATAAGTTGAATTATGAGACATCTATATGCCTACAGAAATATAAAATATAGTATGCCAAATAGAGATAAAGTACATTTTTAGCAAATTAGAGAGGTCACAGGAAGTTTTCAGGGGAAAAGACTAGATTTTGTGGCAGAGGAATATAGATTTATTCATTACACAGGTGAATTTTACAAATAATTTTGATCAGATGATGTTAGCTAGCTAAAATTGATCCTTCATTTGTACAATCCAAAATCTACTTAGTAACTCATTATATATTGCCAATTCAATTATTTTAGGAAACTGATGGGAAAGAATCACTATATATTTTATATATATATATATATATATATATATATATATATATATATATATATATATATATATATATAAAATATATTCTTCAAATTGGTTAACTGAGGTCTGATACTTGCCTTGAACTGTGGGTACCATTTGTCTATAATTGATTTCATTTATTAATGCAAATTCAAGCTTTCCTTGTTTGAAAATGAAAAATTGTTTCTTTGGTCAGAATAGTCTTTAACTGAATTTACAAATAAATGCAGTGTAGGCTTGACTATATGAAATCAAAGCTAGCTAAACTGTACTATTGTAGACTATAACTATCAGGAATAAATATTAAAATGTACTAGAATGTGGTAAGGTGTAAATATTTCAAATATTTTTAGTGTTTTAAAAATTGCCTTAATTAAAATTCTACTTAGCTTAATTTATATGCACAGAATATAGAAAAATCAAACATAGGAAAAGACAGGTGCACATGAATACCAGTTCTAGAATACAGTCTAAAATTTGCATCTCCCATTTGCATTTTCCTTCTTGACTTACCCCAGTGAAGTGTTCATATAGGACAGAAACACATGCTTTTTATTTATGTTAGTGTTTCCTTATACAAGACATAGCATTTCACAGATGTATTACTATGTATGCATGTGTATATATAATATATATGCAAATCCACATTATCTCTGAAGTCCCATAAATGTCTGTATATTGCTCTGTATACAAGCTCTAAAATTCTACTTCTGGGCATGAGAAAAGAGATTAAAGATTTCTGAACATATATTAGAATGGTAAAATGGGATGAGGAGAAGCACATAGTCTAATATTAATCTGGCATGAAAATTCCATTGCAGATAGATATTTCAATCAACAGATTTTTAAAAAAAAAATAATATGAATCAATTTGATTTAACAAGATGATTTATGTTTTATTTTAAAAGTGTTTGTATAATTTAACTTCCAGTTGATTTTGTAGATTTGACAGTCAAATACTGAGTGTACCTGAGAGTAAAAAAATTGTCAACCTTTCCCCATTACTGCCTCATCCTCATTTACAACATTAATGTGCTAAGTAGAGGCTGCAGGAAAATCTTCAATTATTTTTAAATATCCCATTTCATGTTTCTGTTGATTCTCCTGTATGGGAAACATAATCATCATCACCTCGGGTGAGATATCAATAAGAATTTTGCTAGCCCCTTATAAATCCATTTATCACTCCTATGAAAGTCACTGCCTGCTTTTAACAAAGATAATGTATGTTATTGGGATTATACCACTGCATGCACACTCATTAAAGAAAGATAGACCAAAATTTATGGCTAAACCTTTGGACAGCAGGGCATTATTTTAACCATAAAATCCCTATCAGCAAGGAGAGTGGCCAAGCCAGAGAAACCATTAAAGACTTATAATTAGCATCAATCAATGTGACACTACTGTTGACATCTTTATTACTTTAAATACACTAATCAAATACTTCTGCATTGAGATAGAAAGATTGATAGGCAGCTAGACATGGAGAATGTCCCTATGGAGAACAATTTTGAATTATCTATTCAAAAGATAACAAAAAGACACTGGCATTAATTAAACAGAAGTCTAATGACAAAGGATTGAAATGGTAAGACTTGAGATAGAAACACTGGGTTTGGAATGGCCAGAATCTGATATCTTGGTTATCTCCACCGTTTTGTCAGAATTAACACATACTTGCTTCCCTTCTATGTACATCCCAACCTAACTTGCCTCATATGGAGAAGCAAATCACCCAAAGGAATCATTGTTTCAAGCTATTCTCTGTCATAGAAATAAATAGTTAAACACCAGGACCCAGCATTTACTCATTTCTCCAGCTCTCAAACTCTACACATTCAGAAATGATGGAGTTAGAAAGAGCTAGCTGATCTTGGTATTATTTACATAATTACAATAGGGACTGTCAATATTATCTAATTGCATCAGTGCTCAATTTCATACCACACAGACTCTAAAATATGCTGTTATCATTACTGCTCATATAAATATTTCAGTATTAATGAGCAAGAAGCTGTTCAGCATCTTTGCCATCCCTCAGGCCCATATGGTCATGTACCTTAATCAGAGTAACTTTTAAGGAAGCACTATTCTACAAACAGTGTCATACTGCCTCAGTGGTGATTAACTGAAATTCTGAATTAGGGAAGGGGATATCAATTCCAGATACGAACTGGTTATGATTAGAAATTAGAATTTGTTATTTGGAAAGTCTTTGTTTTGGTGGTGGAGATTGTGTGTGTGTATGTGTGTGTGTGTGTGTGTGTGTGTGTGTGTTTGTGTGTGTGCTTGTGTGTGTGTTTGTGTGTGTGTGTGTGTGTGTGTGTGTGTGTGTGTGTGTGTGTGTTTTAAGATAGGCTAAGTCAAACAAGATTAAAAAGCTTACAAGGCATCTCCCCAAGGGAACAACTTCTTTTCCTTCAAATAGTATTATAATAACAAATGCTTTCATTACTATGGTGATGAGGTCTGATGGTCATTAAGCTACAAGTTAGGTTTGATTTATAGGTTATCTGACTGATACATCCATAATGTTTAAAAACATATTAGATTGTCTCTGAATTACACGAAAGGATTTCCCCAGACTGATTCTCAAATAAAAGAAATATGTGCCATAGCCAAGATCTGGATTTTGGTTTTCTTTTCAATTCCCAGCCTTCATGCCCTCTTCCAAAGGCAATGGAAATGTGCCCATTGAATCTTGTGAATTCACTTAAGGATGAATGAGAGGTTGAAATAATCCACAGAAGTAGTTAACCCTCCCTCCCCTATGTCCCCTTTCAGTAATCTGAAACAGCATCAGCCCACTCAACTTCAGTTCAGCTTTTGAATTTAACATTACAGGAAAGAACATTTTCCATTACAACATGATAGCCTTGCAGAGGCTAAGTAATGAGAAAATGCAGTAATTTGGCCATTGAAAATCCAATTAGCTTAAGCCAATATTTATCAAATCACTCCTCCTAAAACATTATACTTCAATTTTAAGTGAGTTACAGTACTTTGGATTGTCAAGCCAATAGCTTTCTCCAATGAAGTCATCAAATTTTTCTGGGTCTTGTATTCATTTTTAAATGTCCTGCAACCTCTCTCAAGTGAGGATAGAAACTCTTAAAATAAGGTTTACTTGCACCAGGGACAAAAAGTAGCATAGCCTGAAAGAGGCAGCTAGACAAAGACAGAAATAGAAACTTAGGCATAATAAGGGAAGAATGGAGATGGGAGATACTGGAAAACAGCTCATCAAAATAAAACTAGAAAACTTGGAGAGAGAAAAGTTTCTGTCACTCTGAAAATTGTTTTATAGCAATAAGATAGAAGGCTTCCTTAGCAGCATCAATGTAGATCTTGTTTTCTAGTACATTAGACATCATGTGGCTCTTATTGACATTCAAGGAATGGGGAAGATTATGCAACATTATTTGAGACTGATCTTCCACTTAAGGAAAAATTGCCAGTCAGTCAGCCACAAAAAGTCTGTTGGATCCATGAGTCAGCGATGGGCACACCAGAATCAGGCTTTTGTGCTTAGTTCATAACAAAGAAGTTGGCAATAAATAAAGCTTATTCAGCTGGGAAATGACACAAGTAGGGGTACAGTCACTTCCCTGTCAGAGGACATTGCCTTTGCCAAAAATAAAGACAATACTGAAAATGTGTATGCACATTACCCTATCCAAACATGGGTAAAGGAAAAATGACTTCAACCAAAATGATTCATGAACATGAGCCATGAGATGCAAGGCCTTATAATACACGTGTCTCACTTCAGCAAATAGATATTTCAAGCTTCCTGGTTATCCACTTTACATTCAGGGTCTATTGTGTACAAAATGGAAAGAAGGAAAAAGCAGGAAAAAAGGGATTGGGGGATCAAAAGAACAGGGACTGACATTTATATATAAAATAGTCAATGATGAAAATTTGGAGGAAATGCATTGGTTAAATGAAAAGATCAAGTGGATCCAGTGGAACTTCTTTATTTTAAAGATGAGGAAATTAAAGTCCAGGAAAATTAATGACTTCCTTGAATTGACATAGTTAGTGAAAGAGGTCTCCTGACTACAAAGTCTATGCTGCTTCTACTGTATTGTACAACCTCTTAGAACATTCATCTTATTTTAAATACCAATATCTGTTCAACGTTGAATCTCAAATTACATAAAAGTGTAACTTATGACTGATTTCATTCCACATTCTGTTATTTCAAAATTAATCTAACTTCCTAATCCATTTGAAGGAAATGAAATGTTTATTGGTTGGATGCCTTTTTAAAAATGCTGATGAGGTCATTTTTCATTATGGTATATACTACTCAATGGAACAATTATCAGAAAAGAGAATTATTATATTATGGAATTATATTAAATACACTTTAATGTATGTTTTTTTTCAATTAGTAAGCAATATGACAAACAAAATGTCAAGTAAATTTCTGATTGGTTGAAACCATTATCCAATTTAGGAATAAACATTACAAAAAGCAATTTAATATTGTTCACGTGGTAATTGGGTTGTCATTTTTTTCTTCCTGAAGAGTTGCATGATTTTATGTAAGTGGCCTTTTCCTTTCCTGAGGGAGCATGGTGCTATGGGAAAGGAACTGAGTTATGTGTCAGAAATCATGGGTCTGAATACTCTGCTGCCATGAACTAGTTGTGTAATCCTGGACAAATCATTTTACCTCTTAAGACCTCTTATGACACTGAGATCAAATTTTGAAATGCCAATCAAATTTTTAAAAGGTTGTCTTATTTCAATACACAAAAAATGTATTTCTTCGATAAAGAAACATAAGAAATGAACTTCTGGCATGAATTCTTTCAAATACTACTAATAATTTTTATAAGAAGTTATAGTAGTTGAATGTCAAAATAATAAATAAGAATTTATATGGCATTTTAAAGTTTGCAAAGTGCTTTAAAATATAATTTTATTTTATCCTCATAACAACCCTGGGAATTAGGTGCTATTATCATTGCCATTTGACACATAAGCAAGGAATTATATGAGTCCAATTTTGAACTCAGGTCTAGCACTCTACTAGCTATTCAGATGCCACTAAAAGGGACTTGAGTTTTATTTCCAGGTCTGCCATTATCCCATTGTGAGACATTGGGCATATTCTTTAAAAATTTTAAGACATTTCTTTACAGAAGTAAAATAGAAAGTTGGGTCCCAGTAGAAATTCTATGATTCTACTTCTGCTACTACTAAATGGGATAAGATCTTATTTTGTGACCTAAGGAACAAGATACAAGTTTTAATCAATAAGACCAAAAGGTCTCTTGAAAGTAGATGAGCTTGGAAATTATAAAAATGAAGAAATTTCTAAAATATTCGAGCATGTGAATTTAGTTGATTGGTTGGTTGGTTGTTGTCCATTTGCAAAAAAGGATCAAAATGACAGATTTAAGTTCCAGTGTGTCTGACTATGACCGATCAAACTAATATGAGCTCAGAATGCTCTGCCATAGGTGGGACACAGTCTCTATGAATATTTAGGATAGCTTCTCTAACTTTGTACATCTCATGTTTTTTCTCAGCTAATTCAATTCTTCTTTGCTCATAGAGCATAGCACCTTCTCTAATAAGGACACACCATTAACCTTTGTCTATTCAATGAGCAGGGTTTAGCACTGAAGATAAAAGTTGTATGAAATTTTAAATCATTTATTCATTAAGCAAACTATAAATATTAAAAAAAAAGATGCAAAGAGATACTATGCAACTTACTTGCTTCAGAAGAAAAAGATTTTCCTAAGAGAAACAATCCCTGTTCTGTTTTTTTTTGTTTTTTTGTTTTTTGTTTTTTTCCCCTAGAAATTATCTGAGGAGAGTGATCTAGCTACTTAGCAAATGCATGTGTAATGAAAAATCTCAATGGGATAATGCTTCAATATGATATGTTGTTTGTTTGTTTGTTTTCCCTGAGGCAATTGGGATTAGGTTACTCAGCTAGGACGTATGTGTTTGAGGTCAAATTTGAACTCCTGACTTTAGGGCTGGTACTCTATGAATTACAACAATTAGCTGCCCCTTTCAACATGATATCTAAAGGCATTGTGTTTAACACATCATATGAATATGCTATGACTGAACAGTCTTCTAACATCCATTCAATAATTCAGTCAATGAATAAATATTAAGCACCTGTTCTATACAAAGGTATTTCAAAAGAAAATTATAAATTCCTCCAAGGAATGAAATCTGAACAGTTTATTGCAGGCCCTTCCTCTCATTATAGCAGGCATCTAAATACAGATTATAATTATACAACATTCTTTTATAGTATGTTCATTTCCATTAACATGTACAACATGTTGCCTAAGGACAAAAAAAATGGGATAACAAAGGATAGTTGGTTAAAATTGTTTACCACAAATGATATACTGCTATCAAAAATGGATTTACAGAAAAGGTTTTACATATCAATGAGGGGGAAAGAAGATGGAATTAGTCTCTGTTACTCTAAATTGAAGACTAAAATAGTTCTGATCTCTTTCACTTCATTCCATTTGTCCCTATCTTTTCTCCTCAATTTTCTGAATTTCTGACACTTGCATTATCTCAACAGGTCTCCAAAGTATGTATATGTCTTGTACAGAGTGGGTACTCAATACTGAATTAGGGAGTTGTATATGCAGATTTTAATTAATATTGATGCATATCACTTTTAAGCTCTGACAGCAGCCTTAGGAATCCTAACACATTCTTGTCGAAATTCTGCATTTTTCTCCACTTACCAGAATAAGAATTGCAAGTATCAGAACATTATAATTTTACTTTTCCTAGACACACCTTGATCAGAAATAACCAGCAATTACCTAGAAAATCTGGTATAATGAGACTTTCAGAGATTACCAGATCAAAGGGATTCAACTGTGCTTTGGATAATATCTGAATATCTGAATTCTTAACGTACATCAAAACAAAAATTTCAAAACCAAGTATAATCTTTGCATTTCCTTAAACCACAAAATGAAAACACTGAAAGTACCTAAACCAATTGGTTTACTGTTTCAAGTTGATTTTCTATTATATTGGATATTAGAAAGTACCATAGGAAGCTCAACAAAGCAAATTTTGTTGATTAGTTAATGGTATATGTGCTACCATCACATATGTATTGTGATGTAGATGTAAGATGCCTGATCTTAATCCAAGAAAGTAGTAAAAGGTACTCAAGATGTAAATAATTACAGACTGCCCTCAGCCTATCTCCATCATACCTTTCATTCTTCAAGGAATCTTTATACAAGTCTCCTATCTGGACTCATCATTATACAATGGTACCTATTAAATATTCTTTTGAAATTCAAAACAAAATAATACATAAGCCAATGCTTCCTACTAGTAGGAATTTGTGATTAAAAATAATGAACACAACCTGAAAAATAAGTCCAGCAGGAAAAAAAAATCTTTTAAAAATAATTCATAAACTAAGAAATTCACCTTGTTTCATACAACATTGACCTTTTAAAGAGTTAATGTGAGATTGTTGTTTGTTGTTGTTGTTGTTTGTTGTTGTTGTTGTTGTTGTTGTTGTTGTTGTTGGACAAGGTTGTAGAAGTAATGGGCCTGTAGAAACCCTGTCTTGTAGTTAGTATAACTTTGAGAATAATAAAAGACTTTCAAAAGCTTTTTGAACAAAGATGTTGGGAAGGAGGGAAGTAACTTGAGAAAAGAAATATTGGGTATCAGGAGTAAAAGTACTGAATGTTAACAGAGGAGGGTGATACAATGGCTAGCAGTCAGATCACAAAAAGGAGTTTATATAGGGATGACTAGGAAAATGGTGAAAATAATTAGAGTTCTCAGAGTTAGAGTAAAGCTTGAAAGGTCATCTAGACTACCCTCCTGGATTCAGTGACTATACTTACTTATAGGAGTCCTAAACAACATACATGGCATACAGCAAAGCATACTGGATTGTAAGAACCGGCAACATCTAAATTTATTCTCAGCTCTGATACTCAATAACTGAGGCACTAAGTTTAATCTTGTCATATCTTGTTTTCTATATCTTCAAAGTGAAGATAATATTTGCACTACTTTGTAAAAAAATTTTAAAAACTTAAAAATACTGTAAATGAAAATTTTTATTATTAAACAATCTGTTTAGGAGAGGAGAATTGTATGATGAAGGCAAGTTTTCAGCTTTTCAGTATCTTACACAGGTATTTCTTTCAGATTAAGCCAAATCCTAGGCATCAATTAGTGAGAGAGAGAGAGAGAGAGAGAGAGAGAGAGAGAGAGAGAGAGAGAGAGAGAGATGGATAGATAGTTCCTAGCCCCAAACTCTATGTAACTTTTAGTTATAAAACTTTATATTGTGGTCTTCAGAGTGTGGGATTATTCTGACAATATATAAGCATAAAAGGCAAAAAATGAACCTTTGATATTTTTACTCAAGTGTAATAGATCATTTTGCCAATTTTATGGTGCTCAACAATGAGAAATATTCTTATAATCTCAGGACTATACAATTGTAATTTTAGCAGTACACTAATTTTCCAAAACCAAGTTCTTTCTTAAATCCTAAATATGAAACTAAGGACTTGTGAGAATCCTAAATATCTGTGATCTATAAACTTCTGGTAAGCCTAAGTTTCAAGATAAAGGATATATCTATAATACAATGTGAAGTGAATTACCTCTTCTAATCACAAAAGTAAAAAGGTAAAACTGTTCAAGACATAGTCCATGGAAGTTTTCTCCATGCTACTGTCTTTTCAAGTCTCACTGTCCTAATAAGGAACCCTTCCAGATTAGACTATCATGCATTCAAGAATCCATGATTGCGGAACTAAGGACCTTTGTTTTTACCTGAGTTAGTGATATTAATGGCATGGATAAACAAAATACCAGTATGCCTAAATAACCACAATTGATCTAATTCTCTTCTAAAGCATTTCTGGTAAGCAACTAAGGGTAAGTAATTACAATTGAACAGATTTGTACTTAAAATGCTTACTCAAGAATATAGCTATGATTTCTATGGGAGTAGTGGTGCAGTTAAAAAACACTGAATTGGGAGACATAATACTTGGATTGTAGTACACTCTGCTACTGACAAACAACATGGCTATGAATGAGTCAGTCTATCTTTCTAAGCTTCTTATCAATCACATCAAGAAGTTAAACTCCAAGATCTCTCAGGGGTCTTCTATCTCCAGTATCCTATGTAATGCATTTATTGTGTCAGTCAACCTAATTCCTAGGATTCTTATGTGGAAATACTAAGTTTCTATATTGAAATAAAAAGAAATATGATATTCCCATCAATTTGGAGCATATATAAATTTCATCATAATTGTTTTTTACATAAAATTGTAATATTTCTTGAATCTCTGAGGTTACTGAAAGCTTGTGTCTCACCAGAACTATCAGCTATTGTTCAAAGATTTGAAATCACAAAATAAATAAATAGCACAGTGAATTTGCTGCAATTTGTGTTGTAGAGCTGTTTCAAAAGGAATGTTGTACTATCACCTTGTTAGTGATGTTCATAATAAAACTCCAACATTGACTCAAGTAATCTGATTTGACTCCTTTAATAGTCATGGAGACTACATTATTTCAGATTGTAGAAATGAAGGGAGAAGCAATAATTCTTCTCTGGTCATTATAAAAAGTTGAGTAACCTGGCACTTCTAGATTCAATAGCATAACATAAAGACATTTTCACATAAAGGTTCTCACAAGTTTGTTAAAAACTAGGTTATGTTAGCTAAGGGTAGACTATTGTTTTATATGTATACTAGAGGGCACTATAGTGTAATACATTATTGTTATGAATTTCAGAGCTCAAAGCTTATACACAAATGTAGTTTTTGTTGTTTAGTTATTTCAGTCATGTCTGATTCTTCATGATCCCATTTGGTGTTTTCTTGGCAAAAATACTGGAGCAATTTGCCATTTCCTTCTCCAACTTACTTTACAGATGAGTAAACAGGGTTAAGTGACTTTGTCAGGGTCACATAGCTAGTCTGAGGCTAGATTTGAACAAAGGAAGATGAGTATTCCTGATTCTCAGCCCACTATTCTATCTAGTTCTTTGAGTCTTTATATATGTATGTGTGTATACAAGTATATACATATGAATATATACATATGTATAGATATGTATGTACACATGCATAATACATATATGCACACATGTGTGTATATATATATATATATAATGCATATACATATATATATACAACTATAACTATAATATATATATAAAGTAGTCCTTAATTTTACAGGAGAGGAAAATTAAGCCCAGAAAAGTGGCTAGTCTCAGGTCATACAGAAACTTGAAGAAACAATACTGCATACTCTCAGACCAGTGCCCTTTTTCATTAGGCCTTGCCTCACTATTATAATGTGACTTTTTTAAAAAAACTTACTAAATGATTTTTCCTTTTTAAATTTTGTAGTTGTTTGTGTAGGAATTACCAAAGCAAATTTTTTCAGTATTAAAGCACAGTCATTTTGATAGCCTGCTCATACTTTATTGCAGAAACTCAAAAAAGATATGGCTAGAACTCTCTTATAAATTCTAAAAGCAAAGCTTATATTTTAAAGATTCTTTCTTAGAAGTTACCCTCAATGTCTCTTAACAATGTCCCTTATAGTCTCCAAAGCTAATAAAAAGCTAAGTGTAGCACTGTTTCTCAAACTCATCTACTATCACACTGTCTGCTCTTTCATAAAAACTGGAGCAATGACAATAAGGGAAAAAAAATCCTTCTGATTAAATGACACAACTTCCAAGACCTTCCTGCAGTTTTCTTGCACTCCATCAAAGAGCTGGCTTTTGCATCTGGCAACCATGTGCAGTTGAATAGTCCAATATGGCTAATAAACTTGGCAGAATTATATCACATGACCTGGAGTGACAGCCAACAGAGAAAGTTGCTAATGTAATTTCAGCTCCCAAACGAAAACGTTTCTCTTTTTCACTAATAAATTTTTATAGGTAAAATATTATTCCTAGGTTTTTAGCAAAACACACACCAGTTCCACACCAAGAATGAAATGGGTGGAAAATGCACTGTGCCATGAATCAGAAGACCTTGTTTCCTGGCAAGGATCCTGTAACCTTTTTGTGCTTCTGTATCTATAAAATAAGACTTTGGCTTAAATAATCTCTAAATTCCCTCCAAGATATGGATTGTATGATGCTAAGTAAAGAGAACAGTAAAGACAGATATCTAAAAAATCATTGTCCCTTTTATGTTTTTAAAAGGAAAGTCAACATTTAATATGGCTTGTCTATAATGGGAAAAGATATGACTGAACAGTCTAATGGACTGATTTATCACAAAAAAAAAAAAAAAAAAAAGGGGAGCTGCCCCATGAACATCCAGGTATTTCCAGGGTTTTATTGTTACATTTGACAATTGGAAGGAGCCAGGGTTGGCAGGGGTGTAGTACAATGTTGGCTTTGAAGACAAAGGGCCTACATTCAAAACTCAGTCACATTACTTTCTACATATATTCTCTGGGCCTTAATGTCCCACTTAAAAAATGATGGGATTGTACTAAATGAGCTCCATGGTCCTTTCTTGCCCTAAGCCTATCACCCTATCATCCTATTGATAACTGGAGAGTGCTAGGTGGTACAATGAATAGAACACTGGGAAGGGAATCACAAACATTCAAGTTTAAATTGGGTCTCAGATACTCTACAGTTGTGTGACCCTGAGCAACTAACTTAATCCTCTCTGCCTCAATTTCCTCAACTGTAAAATGAGAATAATAATAGCATCCACCTTCTAAGGCTGTGGTGAATATTAAATGAGATGCTTGTAAAGTACCCACCATACTGTCTAGCTCATTAGAAGTAAGCAATTAATAAATCCTTTCTCCCTTCCTTCTTTCCTTCCTGCCTTCCCTATTAAAGTCTGCCTAATTCAACACATTATATGAACAGAAATTGCATCTACAAAATTCCCAAGTGGTTGTCCAGCTTTCATTTAGCACTTTTAGTAAGGAGATAATCCACTACCTACCTACCCAATTTATTTTTATTTTGAGATAGCTCTAAGTGACAGGAAGTCTTTTCATACATCAAGTCTGTCTCTCTGCTCCATCTATTCATTGTGGAACATTCACCAGACAGTCATTTTGACTAATGTAAACTTTTCCTTTAAGATTGATTTAGCAATCTTCTCTTACATTTCTAAAAACTTCTAAAAGTATCTTAAATTTTAGTGATATTTCTTGAAATTGAAATCAAATTCAAAAGGCCATCATTAAGTGCCCAGTACTTATATATAGTGCAAGACATTAGAAATAGGAAAATGAAAAATAAGATGGTTTGGGTCCCGAGGATTGTATAGTCTAATAGTACTGAATACAACATGCATAAAAAAGGCAATATATCAACCAGCTTATGATAAGATCAACAACATTAGTGGTGTAGGAAAATTTGAGGAAAGTAATGATACTTTGAGTAGGAATAATTAAAAGAAGGCTTCTCAGAGGACATGGATCTTCAGTATAGACAAGGAGTTTCTGGATAATTAATCATTTCATTAATCATTGCTCACAGATAACTAATAAAAGGGGTCACCTGAAATTATATTTAATGGAGAATACAATACAAATATATGAATAAACTAAATGAAGACAAGGCTATTTGGGACAATATACAGTAGCAATTAGTTGCTATGACCATTAGAAAACATCTCTTGTTAGAGCAAGTGTTTGATGTGGCCTTTTTAGGAAAATTAGTATCTGAAAGGCAAATATAATAAGAATAATAATTATTACTCTTATATTAATAATCAATTTTAAAATGGGACCAGATTTTTTTTTCAGAAGACTATAGGATATTTAATCTTTTTTATTATTTTTTTATTATAGCTTTTTATTTACCAGATATATGCATGGGTAATTTTTCATCATTGACAATTGCAAAATCTTTTGTTTCAACTTTTCCTCTCCTTCCCCCCATCCCCCAGATGACAGGTTGACCAATACATGTTAAATATGTTAAAGTATAATTTAAATGCAATATATGTATACATGTCCATAGTTATTTTGCTGTACAAAAAGAATCGGACTTTGAAATAGTGTATAATTAACCTGTGAAATGCAGGAGGACAAAAATAGAGGGATTGGGAATTCTATGTAGTGGTTCATAGTCATCTCCCAGAGTTCTTTCACTGGGTGTAGCTGGTCCAGTTCATTACTGCTCTATTGGAACTGGTTTGGTTCATCTCATTGTTGAAGAGGGCCACGCCCATCAGAATTGATCATCATATAGTATTGGTGTTGAAGTATATAATGATCTCCTGGTTCTGCTCATTTCACTCTGCATCAGTTCATGTAAGTCTCTCCAGGCCTTTCTGAAATCATCCTGTTGGTCGTTTCTTACAGAACAGTAATATTCCATAATATTCATGTACCGCAATTTATTCAGCCATTCTCCAATTGGTGGGCATCCACTCAGTTTTCAGTTTCTGGCCACCACAAAGAGGGCTGCCACAAACATGGTCCCATGCACATACAGGTCCCTTTCCCTTCTTTAAGATCTCTTTGGGATATAAGCCCAGTAGTAACACTGCTGGATCAAAGGCTATGCACAGTTTGATAACTTTTGGGGCATAGTTCCAAATCATTCTCCAGAATGGCTGGCTATATTCACAATCCCATAGGACATTTAATCTTAAAAGGCATTGTTAATGAATCCTTGGTGTACATCCTGGGTGTGAAACACAAGTCAAGTAGAGAATCTTAAAAAATTTAATTTCAGATGAATTTTGGCTTATTGTGTTTTCCTCAGACAGGTCTGTGTAGAAGTGGACCCCTTTTTGTCTAGATTGCCCCAAGCAGGCATAGTCTGGATAAGTCTCCTGTGCAAGACTTGAGTGATCAATTATGTCCCCAAGTGCCTCATTAGAATAGATTCATCTTTTCATTATAGCATTCATTCTCTCATAACTTGTCATATAAGTGGTGAGTGGGTTGCTTGAGTAGTCTTTGGCATTCATGAGTGCCACTGACCCCTTTATTAGTTACCTGTGAGCAATGATTAATAAAATGATTAATTATCCATAAACTCCTTCTCTCAAACTTTTTATACATCAGAATCAAGAGAAAGTGCATTCCAGGTATGAAGAATAGCCTGGGCAAAGGCACAAAGATAGGAGATTATAAATATCATGCATGAAAAAATGGGACACAGTAGAAACAAGGCTGATTCAGCTTCAATGGAAAGAGTGTAAAGGAGGGATGATTAGGAAGAAAGGAAGGAAGGAAAGGAAAAAAGAGAGAAAAAGAAAGAGAAAAGAGTGAGAGAAAGAAAGAGAAAGGGAAAGAAAGAGAAAGGGAAAGAAAGAGAAAGGGAAAGAAAGAGAAAGGGAAAGAAAGAGAAAGGGAAAGAAAGAAAGAAAGAAAGAAAGAAAGAAAGAAAGAAAGAAAGAAAGAAAGAAAGAAAGAAAGAAAGAAAGAAAGAAAGAAAGAAAGAAAGAAAGAAAGAAAGAAAGAAAGAAAGAAGAGAAGGAAGGAGGAAGGAAGGAAGGAAAGAAGGAAGGAAAGAAGGAAGGAAAAAGCAAATTTAGATTTGATTCAGGCTTTAAATTCTAATCAGAAAAGTTTGTATTTGAACTTCAAGATAAAGGAGATTATTGAGTTGAAGAGTGATATGGTTGGACCTCTGTGTTAGTAAAATCACTTTGGTAGCTATGTGGAAGAATGTCTGGAGAGGGAAGAAGCTTGAGGCAGACACATAACTTAAAAGGTCTAAAAGGAAGATGAAAAAAGGCCTGAGCTAATGTGACATCTGTGAAAGTAGAGTAGGGGATGGATAAAAAGAGATGTTGTGGAGGTAGAACCTACCAGACTTGACATGTCAAAATCTGAATGAAAACTGGAAAAAAACCTAAAAAAATCTAGGTATTTGGAAATATATGATTCAGATTCTGGGTATTTATCTAGTTGGACTATGTATACTTTTAAAGGATTTTTCGAAGTTTTTTGTTATACTATAAATATGTTATTTTGCTTATTAGACATTGTTAGAATGACACTGTGACAACAGAGTGATACTGCATCATTACTAAAAAGTGATCTGATAGAATATATATGCAATACAAATAATTTTTCTTGGGTTTTTATTTTTAACCTATGAATATGCATATGAGAAATAAGTATGTTCATCTACATATATTATATAATAAATAGAGTGTAGCTCACTAATTAGGACAGCTAGATGGTACAGTGGATAAAGTGCTGGACCTGTAGTCAAGAAGGCTCATTCACCTGAGTCAAAACCTGGCCTCAGACACTTAACTAGCTATGTGACACTGAGCAAGTCATTTAATCTTCTTTGCCCTAGTTCCTCATCTGAGGGAAAAAAAAAAAAAAAAAAAAAGCTGGAGAAGGAAATGGCAAACCATTTCAGTATCTTTGCCAAAAAATCCAAATGGAGTCATAGTTGGATATGGCTGAAACAACTGAATAGCTAACAGTTCACTAACTACACATACAATCATAAAATTCTAAATCGCTGGGGGGGGGGGGGAGGAAAAACAACACTGACACTTGCTGAATTCAGGGTTTCATATATATTCTTTATATCTTATGTGCATTAATGAAAAAATGCAGCTACTCAAGAAGCCGAGGCAAGAAGATCTCTCTTGAACTTGGGAATTCTGAGCTGTGATGTCAATTAAGTGTCTACATAAAGTTCATCATAAATACAGTAAACCCCAGGGTACTGAAGGTTACCATGTTGCCTAAGGAGGGACAAACTATTCAAGATAAGAAATGGATTAGATTACAGTTCTTATACAGATTAGAAGTAAGATTAGACCCAAGAGCAATCCCTTCACTTCCAGTCTGGGGAAGATAGGGATACCTACCTTTAAATAAATAAAACTTAAGTGTTGGGTATACAAATACAAGAGATAAATGAATATTCTATTAGATCATTGTTGTTAACTTCTTGTTATTTACTTTCTCTCAACTTTGGGGACACTGAAGGAAATCAGATGGTTCCTGATTGACTGAATCATGAGAAATGTTTTATGTCTCAAAGTTCATCATTTCTTCCTGACTCTGTGGCAAATAAGAGATTTATAATGATACCTTTTCAGGATTAGAGTGTGACATTGGTATTGGTATGCTAAACCCAGATTCAAGAACCTACAGGGTTGTTTTTTTTTTTGTTTTTTTTTTGCTAATTCGGATTTTCCAAACAAGAGATGAAAATTAATTAGCAAGTGGCATAAGCAAAGCTAATTATTGCTAGCAAGAGCTTCACATGATTCAGATCACTGTGGAAAATAATTTTTAATAAGGCATATGTTTAAATGGAAAAGAAGATGTTTTAGAAAGGAACAGAATAAAATTACAATGACCAGGTTTTAGAATGAATCCACCCCTCATGAGGAGTACTCATTGTGTAACTAATGATCTACTAAAAACAAAACAAACTATTCCTGACTCAATATCATTGAGGGACTCAACCAAATTTTATTCTCTTGATAATCAAATAGATTGGCACTTCACTTCCTACTTTTTCTCCCTTTCCCCTCTTTGGAGAATGCATTTGATATCAAGTAAAGAGATACAGAAATCACACTTCCACAGAATTTCAATGCAATATACATATAATCCCCAAGTTGGAGATCTCTTTCCACATTTCTGTTCCAATTCATTTTCTGTTCTTCAAATAATGGTTCTTTGGTTGGTTTTGTTGATCTCTATGGAATAAATGCAAAACTGTTTTAAAAGAGGATGGTGGCAGGTTACTAACAACTACCAAATAAGATTGATTCTATGTATTTTATTCAGAATCACAAAATTTAAGAGCTGTAAAAGACTTCAGAAGCCAGAACTGTATTTGATATACAATAGGTATTGTTGACTAAATAATTAATTTTAGGATATAGCTATTCTACACTTTACCTAAAATACACTTATCTAGGCACTGTTTAAAAACCTCTAACAATCAAGAACCTTCTAACTACTGAGGAAATGCATTACACTCTTACATGACTCAAATTATTAGCATTTTTTTACATAATACTACAATCTCTCTATGTAGAACTTCCACCATTTGTTCCTAGTTCTAACCTATGGAACAAAGCCATTAAATAAATAAATAAAATTTAAAAAAAAAAAGAAAGAAAGAAAGAAAAAGAAACTAACCCTTATTTCCATAAAAAAAATCCACAAATATATGGAGAAAGGTATCATATCCCCTCTTAAGCCCTTTCTCCTTCAGGTATCAGTAGTTCCTTGGACAGATTCTCACATCATATATTCTCCTGCCCATTTACCATCTTCTGAAATAGAACCTATTTGTCTCTTTTTTTCTTAATATGGTTCCTAGATCATGGTAAAGTGTAGTGGAACTATGAACTTAACATCTAGTGGAATAGTTAAAACTAATAGCTGCCTAAAATAGGCAAAGAATATCTATGTCTCCTAATCAAACCAACAACAACAAAATAATAAAGCTTTATCCATTTGGCCAATCCAAGATTCACTCCCACTAGCAAGTATAAACCTCTTCATTTATATATTAAATGGTATGTTCTAATAGAAAAAGCTTTGCCCCTGGAAGACAAGGAGATGTAAGTTTGAATTTCTGTTCCATATTATTTATCAGTTTTGTAACTGACCAGTTTGTAAGTGACTTTGGTAAATCACTTACTATTTTAGATTACCAGTTTCTTCATCTGTTAAAAAAATTAATATTTTAATAATTCACTATCAGAACTGTCATGAGGAAAGTACTTTGTGAATCTGAAAATCCTAAATAAATTAGAAAAGTTGTTCCCCTTTTGAAAGGCAAGAGAATATGGGAAAAACATAATGAATCTTAGTAAAGAGACTGTATTTGAATTTCATATTTATACAAATGTGGGTTGCTGCTACTGCTGCTGCTATTGTTATGGTTACTGTTATTATATTAGTTAAAAATCTAAGAATGAAAGATAGAGACAAAGAAAAAACTGAGAGATTTGACTGGGAAACAGAGAAGAAGTGAGGGAAAGAAGAAAAAATGGAAAAGAGAAGACATGGGCCAGAGCTTGCCCCCATGATGTTCTTCCCCTCAGATTCTCCATTTTTTTATTGCTCCATTTTTTTCCTGATCACAAGATTCCTATAAACATGGATATTCCACTCAACAAACATATATTTAGCACATATAGTGTATTCAGTAGTGGGGATTAGAGATTTGTAAATGAAATAGTTTTTTGTCTTTAAGGAGGTTGCATTATCTTGGGATGGGAGAAAAGGGATGTCCATGATAGATAAGCATAAAATAAGGTTAGGGAGTCAAAAGATTAAAAAAAAAAAAAAAAAAAAAAAGAGCTCAAAGTGCCCCAGGAAAAATTGAAGAAAAATTAAAAATAATTTGGAAGAAAAACGAAAGGCTAGACCAAAGAGAGCACACTTGAATAGGACTTTGAAGAAAGTTTAAGGTATATTAAAGGCATGGAGAGTGAAAGTACTTTTCATGACTTTCATGACTTTATGAGGTAGGGAAAACATTTCAAGTTCTTGAAACAGCTAGTGAATGAAGCCAATTGCAACTTAAATACAGAATCCATGAAGAAGAGTAATTTTAAATAAAGTTAGAAAAGTATAGTCAAGTCAATGAGCAGAAGGTTTTGAATTTCAGACAAAGCGATCTGTATTTAATTCTATGGATGATCAGTAATACTAGATGTTTCTAAGAAGGGCTAGGTTTATAGCTTAGGAAGATTATTTTGGCAACTCTGTAAACAACAGACTGGAATATGGGAGAGAATGGAAGCAAAGAAACCAATCAGATCTTTAGAATCTGTCTTCCTAGAATAATAATTACTTCCTCTGTTAGCAGAGTCTTAGCCCAAGTAGGAAAAACCTGTTAGCATAGGCTGAAGGAAATTCTGGGGCCTTATACAACATGCAAACTCAATAAACACTAAATTGTATTTGTGGTGAGTGTAAACTTCCAACAATTTTCATTTATGTCTCTATGAAATTCTGTAACAGAAGATGACAGATCAATCGCTCAATCAGATTTGTGTCTTAACAAAACCATTTTAATAGAAAAATCTTCTTTTGTTTCTTTTTAAAATATACGTTTCATCATAAAAAAGAAGAATTAAAGGAAGATTAGATTTTTGATGGGTTATAGTAGAAATATATATTTTATTAATGAAAGATTGCCAAATAACATACAAAAACTGCTGATAAATGTAACCACAATACGGCAGTGCCTGGTGACCTGTTTTAATCTATATACCAAAAAATGTATTACAGTGCTTCATATTACATGTCCACAAGCTATATTATGGAAGATAAAAAAAACCAAATATATGTATATGCCAATTTAGGTACAGCAGTTAAGATTACTGGCACAATTTAGATCAGCATAATTTATTACATACATATGTAGTAGTCCCATGACACTACAAAACAGAAGAGAATTGAAAATATAAATAATTTATAACAATAAAATGACAATAACTTAAAATGTCCACAATATAAACAGAAATCTTGGTTAACCGGCAGGAATAACCCAATAATTTAGTTCAGAGCATTGTGAGGAAATAAAGCATTCAAAGAGCTTTTTTGTGACATTGTGATATGTTACAGATAGCTACTATATCAAAAACAAGAACCCATGTTCCAGATATTAAACATGAAGTTTGCAGACATCTTCTTAAATATTCTCTTTGACTTTGTTAATCCTCATAGAGAGCCAATCTGGCTGAGGAGAGAGCATGATGGCACCTTACTGAGGAAGCAAACAAAATATTCATAGTCACCCATGAGAATTACTCTGCATTAAATAAAACACTTACAATGTCATCTGTATACTATAATCTGGTTTCTACCAGACACCAAATGATTCATTTACACATAATGCTACAAATGCATTGTCCTATAAAAGAGACGTGTGCACTTAGTTTGGGGGTGGGGGGAAATCCTCCTCACAATCCCAAGGATTATCTCTTAATGTTGGACTGGAAACATTTCTAGTCATTTTACTCAAAATGCTATCACTGTCAAGTTCTCATCTTACAGTACTCTTAGGAATTCCACGAGATGAGAAGATGTCCAACAGTTTGAATGGAAACATTATATTTATGGAATGAGACTTGTTTATATGAAGAAAGAGTGTGACTTCCCCAAAAAAAACAAAAGATATTAGAAAAGTAAATTGCACAAAGTAGAGATATGAGGAGACAACTCTCATTCTTTTGCAGAGATAAAGGTTGGGGGGGCAATGCACAGGTACAAAAAATGCATTTAAAATCAGGAGGATTTTATGTATTGATTGATTTTGCTATTTTTCTTCTCACTTTTTAAAAAATATTTTTATAAGGCCTGTTCTCTGGGAAAGGAGAAAGGAATATAAGGGAAAATCTAGAAAAAAACTAGAGATGTCAATAAAAGGATTTTTACAAAAGAACATAGGGGAAATAAAAGTAAATACCACCTCCAAATGAGATATATTCATACACATTTTAAAAGAGTGTTTTCTTTTTTATTTATTTTTTAAATTTATTATAGCTTTTTGTTTACAAGTTATATGCATGGGTAATTTTACAGCATTGACAATGGCCAAACCTTTTATTCCAATTTTTCCCCTCCTTCCTCCCACCCCTTCCCACAGATGGCAGGTTGACCAATACATGTTAAATATGTTAAAGTATAAGTTAAATACAATCTATGTATACATGTCCAAACAGTTATTTTGCTGTTCAAAAAGAATCGGACTTTGAAATAGTGTACAATTAGCCTGTTAAGGAAATCCAAAATGCAGGCAGACAAAATTAGAGGGATTGGGAATTCCGTGTAGTAGTTCATAGTCATCTCCCAGAGTTCTTTCACTGGGTGTAACTGGTTCAGTTCATTACTGCTCTATTGGAACTGATTTGGTTCATCCCATTGTTGAAGAGGGTCATGTCCATCAGAATTGATCATCATACAGTATTGTTGTTGAAGTATAGAATGATCTCCTGGTCCTGCTCAGTTCACTCAGCATCAGTTCATGTAAGTCTCTCCAGGCCTTTTTGAAATCATCCTGTTGGTCATTTCTTACAAAACAATAATATTCCATAACATTCATATACCACAATTTATTCAGCCATCCTCCAATTGATGGGCATCCACTCAGTTTCTAGTTTCTGGCCACTACAAAGAGGGTTGCCACAAACATTCTTGCACATACAGGTCCCTTTCCCTTCTTTAAAATCTCTTTGGGATATAAGCCCAGTAGTAACACTGCTGGATTAAAGGGTATGCACAGTTTGATAACTTTTTGAGCATAGTTACAAATCACTCTCCAGAATGGCTGAATGTATTCACAATTCCACCAACAATGTATCAGTGTTCCTGTTTTCCCACATCCCCTCCAACATTTGTCATTATCTTTCCCTGTCATTCTAGCCAATCTGACAGGTGTGTAATGGTAGGGCTGTCTTAATTTGCATTTCTCTGATTAATAATGACTTGGAGCATCTTTTCATATGGCTAGAAATAGTTTCAATTTCTTCGTCTAAGAATTGTGTGTTCATATCTTTTGACCATTTATCAATTGGAGAATGGCTTGATTTCTTATAAATTAGAGTCAATTCTTTATATATTTTGGAAATTAGGCATTTATCAGAACCTTTGATTGTAAAAATGTTTTCCCAGTTTATTGCTTCCCTTCTAATCTTGTCTGAATTCGTTTTGTTTGTATAAAAACTTTTCAATTTGATATAATCGAATTTTTCTATTTTGTCATCAATAATGATCTCAAATTCTTCATTCGTCATAAATTCCTTCCTATTCTACAAGTCTGAGAGGTAAACTATCCTATGTTCTTCTAATTTGTTTATAATCTCATTTGTATGCCTAGGTCATGAATCCATTTTGACTTTATCTTGGTGTACAGTGTTAAGTGTGGGTCAATGCCTAGTTTCTGCCATACTAATTTCCAATTTTCCCAGAAATTTTTGCCAAACAGTGAGTTCTTATCCCAAAAAGCTAGGATTTTTGGGTTTGTCAAACACTAGATTATTAAGGTTATTGACTGTTTTGTCCTTTGAACCTAACCTATTCCACTGATCAACTATTCTATTTCTAAAAGAGTGTTTTCTAAGTTATCTTCCACATGCTTGAAGAAGCAATGGGACTCTGAGATTATGTGAGTCCATATAGTGCTAAAGCAGAAAGGGGCATTTTTCTTTTGAATTCCTCACAAAGATCTGCACAGTTTATTGGAATACTCACTGATTTTGTTATAGGTACCATAACCATCTTTTACCTTGTTTAGATTTCTTGAATACTTGTATCTTTTGGGCCTACAATTCTATCTACCTGAGTGAAAGTGAAAGTGTCACTGAAATGAAACCAAAAAAAGAAAGCTTCATCTGCCTTTCCTTCATTTACTTATTGCTTTTATTGTTTTTCATTTATTTATTCTTCTTGAATTGTGATATAAACAGATATGGCAAAATCCTGAACCCAAAACCTATATCTTTAATATCAAGATTCTTCTAGATATACTATATGGTTACAAGTTACAGAATACAAAAGACCAAAGAATTGAAATTGTTGTAGATTACCCAAAGGACACTGAAGAAGTACATGGTGAATATGAATAGGATACAGCATATACCAATGAAGAATTGCATAAAAGCAAGAGTTATCAAAATGATGATGATGATGATGATGATGATGATGATGATAAATCTGTAATAACATTTTATTATTTACAAAGTACTATACAAAGATTATCTCATTTGTTCCTTACAAGAACCCTGGGAGATAGGTGCTATCATTATCAATATTACTGTTGAATGATATGTCTATATTCTGTTGGTTGGACTTTGGGTGTAAAAATTTGAGTATTTTATAGAAACAGAATATGGAATTAATTTAAGGTCATGAGTTCTTTATTCCATGTATATGTTACAATCAAATATATTTGCTGGCTGATGGCAATTATCTATCACACCAAAAAGAAAGAAAGAAAGTATTTTAATAAAAAGCCCACCGAATGAGATAATTATTTAGCATTGATCCATATGGTTAAAGGGCATATGCTACTGCTGTATAAATGTTTGTAGTGCGAACTTTGCTTTTCGTTTAAATTATTTAGATTGATTTCAATGTACTGTACTTTTCTACATTTGAATGATCCACAGGGAATCATTTCTCCAGCATTGTAGATCAGAATTCATTTATACTTTCTCATCACATGAGGAGTTTGACTATGCCTTTCTATACACCTACCATAGACAATCCACATAACATGCTCAGTGACTTCCTCTGGGTCTCATTATTTTATGGATACAGAAGTACTTAAGATATCTTTCAGTTATAGCTTACTGTTGTTTCATGAGTAGCTTCACCTCCATTTTTGGTTAATCTTTGTAAAGTATCCTGAATCCTTTAAGGATCAGAATGATAATTTCAGAGATGCAACAGATGAGGTCATTTCTACTTGATCATTTATCCAGTTTTATACACACACACACACACACACACACACACACACACACACACACACACACACACATATAAAATGTATATGTGTGTCAATTATCCATACCCACTTCTAGCACTTTTATCTCCTCTTTCCTCCACCCAATGAAAGTAAAGCAAAACAAAAACCCTATGCTCTTAAAGTGGCTTTGCTTTTTCTGCTTTTTGGACATTTTAACCTTAGTTTAAAGAGAGCAATTTCATTTTGTTTTTTTAAGAAAAAAAAGTTTTACAATAATTGTTTTATATTTGCATATCTGCTTTTTCATCATTCAAAAGACAATGAACAATACTTAAACTTTCTAATCAATGAAGTTTACCCATATCTAACAATTTTACTTTTACAAATTATATAAAAATGAGAGTGATTCTACTTAAACATTTGTATGTCACAGAAGTCTCACTAAGTGGCTTATTAAGGAAATGGTCTGCCTCTATGCTAGGTTTTCAGAGTTTAAAATTTCAGACCCTTATGATTTTAATTAGTTTCTACACTATTGGGTGCTTATCTAATGAAAAGTATAACTTACCTGATAATCCACTGATTAGTTAATCTTTTTGTTTAGCTCCCACAGTGTGCAAATCAATTTATTAGTTATATGATAACAAAAAATCCTCTAATGTTCTCAAAGAGTCAGTAAAACTTGCACATGTTATATTGAATATTGGCCACCATGTCATATCCATATCTAATAATTTCTCTCTAAGCTTCTTGCTATTTTTAAGTTTTATATATATATATATATATATATATATATATATATATATATATATATATACAGCATTAGCAGACAGATGTAGTATAAAATCTATCCATTTTTCTAAAATCGAACTTCTGCTGAACACCTGGGGCAATCAATGTCACAGCCTGAGCATTCTGAATGAAAGCAGTGTTGACTGCAGTACTTTTTAATTTACGGGTGCTTTTAAGTCTGTGTAAGAATCATACATACTGACTGTCCATTTGATTAATTTTTCTTGTAAGACCTATATAAAGGAATTAAATGAACATAGAATGTACTTTGAAAAAGGAAGAATGATCTTTGAAATGAATGTTACGATTCTTAAGTTTGGTTTTTATTATGTCTTGAGGCCAATTTCTTTTCCCATGACAATGTGTTTCAGAAGCTACAACATAAGTCTATGTGAATATGAGATTTAGTAACCAAATTTTCCCTTTTGAACTAACTTTTTATGAACCTCTATGATATGAAGAAAGTTAAATTTTTATTTTACAATTTGTCTTTAAATTTACTATTATAAATGTTTATATTGTATATTATTTTGCAATTGTGGAAATGATAATTTTCTATCATGCCAGGTATAGTATCAGAGACATAAAGTTGGAAGAGGCTTTAAAAGCCCAGTTTCCTCATTTTACAAATGAAGAAACTTAAAGCCCAGAGAGAATACCCAGTAAAGGTCAGAAGCAATATTTTAATCCAGACTTTCCTAACTCCAGGTCCAGTACTTCATTCACTGCATCACTTTGCCTCTTAAAAAAATTACAGAGATTTCAAGAGTAAAAATTGTAAAATGATTTCTGACTGGATAGTTCCTCAGAAATTCATTGGAAATCCACTGAACTCCTAGAACTATTTATGTTTTTCAAATAAAGGCAACTATATTAATGTTTCAATACTGCCTGACAATAGATTAAGTCAACTCTATTGCCTTTTGTTACTTATAGAAGGCTTTTTCAAGTAATAGCATCTAAGGGTTCATGAGGGTATCAGAGACATATGGATAACCATATGTTTTAGGACATCCCCATATAATCCTTTGTTTTGTTTCTATCTTAACTATTTTGTTCTATAGAAAAATTCTGGCTGTCCTCACTTTTCAATTTTCTTGATATCCTCTAATCACTGAAAACAAAAATAGAAATGAGCTTTACAAGTAGTTCACAAAGTTCCCCATCTATTTTAAGAAAGAAAGGAATATCGTACTGCTTCCAACACATACCATGCCGATGCTGAAAGTACTCCTTGGAACTCTATTACTTAAGATGAGACAGTAAATTCACAAATTGGAAGCAAGTGGTTACTTCTCTACCATTATGTAGTTCACAATGTAGTTCACAAAATCGCATAATGCATTTTTAATACTCATTGGCTTATTTCATCTTGTTATTCAAATAGAAAGAAAATCTATATTTTTGTCATCAAAGGGCATTGTTTTTAAGGGACTTCTTTATCAATTACTGAGGATTATATAAAATTCTTAATTATTTCCAAACACTTATGACATTATTAATGTGGGTATCTTTTCTACTGACAAAGAACATAACATCCCCAAGTCTTAGTGAATATTTTAATTAGTTGTACTGCAATCCCCACTCCTCCCACTCCAAACAATGCTAACCATACAACATAGTATCCAACCTTGTGATGATGAGACTGACCAAACTTAGCTATAGCTTCTGCCCAGGTGAGAGACAATTCATGGCTGAGCCCTTCCAGCTTTGTAGAAGCAGCCAGGACTTTTGCTCAGCAGGCATAACCTTCAAGAACTCAGGGACACCGCTACAACAAAATAAGACATTTCAGTAGGTTTTCAGGTAGAGGGATTAGTTATGAATTACAATAATACCACTTTGAATTTATATATGCCTTCCTACAGCTGACTCAAAGTAATTTAACCATAGAATCTAATTTATCATCAACATCCCAGGGAGAGTTTATAAGGGAGGAACATGAAAGTATTATCTTTCATGCCCTTGAAATTAAAAGTACAAAGGGCATTTAGAGAAAGTCAAGAGAAGCTCAGCAGCTATTTTCTTAAGAGATAGAGGAGTGTGTTTTAGAAATTACTCTGGTGCATCACTCCTTCACTAGTCTTTATATGACCTTTTCATGAACATAGGTATCTAGAAATGACAATTGTGCTGCTTTAACAACAACAACAAAAAAAAAAAAAAAAAAAAAAAAAAAAAAAAAAAAAAAACAGATTAGCACCCAGGGTAAGATTGTTTGCTTTTTCTTACAATTTTTTAAAGTTTTTTTTTTTTTTAATATGCAAAAATACACAAGGAAAAGCTGCCACCACCATCCTAGTTTCCAGAAATATACAGTCTTATGAAAGTAAGCCTTCACCGTCCCTACTCAAAACTTATTATGGATTTATCTCCAGAAGGGAGACACTTCTTTCTTTCCTAGAATGCCTCGTAACGCTAGTTTTTTATTTAAAATCAAAGGTGAGCCAGAACCAGTTCATAGAGTTGATTGTTAAATTTTAAATGTGAACATTTACCTCTTGGAACATGGCAAATGCTACAAATTAGGGCTTAATTTATTCTATACATTGTCTAGATTTAGGAAAGTTGTAGATGTTTGTGTACTAATCTATTGTTTTCTTGTTAGATAAACTTTATAAATTTTGAACATTCCTTCATAAACAAGACTCATTTTATGACTGATTTTATTTGCATTTGGAAGAGAAATATTTTTTTTTAGTGTTATAAATCCAAGTCTTCATTCTCAATACTCTCAACAAACACATAAAAAAACCCTTTCCTACTTTTAATGAAACCTCACATATTTACAGAAATTAGAGACACTAAATACAAAGATACTTTGACAAGACCTAAAATTCTGAATCGGAATATGGATTTTTCATTTGTCATGTTCATGTGCCTGTAAAATTCTGTCTTTATTCTATTTCTTCTTACAATGATATCAAAGAAGTACTTTCTCTTTACAACTGCAATTACACATATATACTGTCTTCTTATTGTTCAGTAGTGTTTGACTCTTTATGATCCTTTTTGAAGTTTTCTTGACAAAACCGCTGCAGTAGTTTGCCATTTTCTTCTCCAGCTCATTTTATAGACAAGGAAACTAAGGTCAACTGAGTTAGGTGACTTACAAGAATTATAGAAGTAATAAGAGCCTGAGGCCATATTTGAAGTCAGATCTTCCCAACTCCAGGCCTAGAATTCTATCCAATGTGTCTTTTAATTACTTCTCCATATATTTATGTATTGCATATTCTGAACAGTTTTGAGTAGTTTTAGTATTATAGAGTTTGAAGGAACAAAATAACTTTGAAGTTTTATGCATGCCTCTATTTATATTTAAGGGTGAACACCAAGACTTGATATAATAATGTTTGAGTTTAATAGCCTTACACTTCAATAAGAAGGAAAAAAATAATCACTGCTTATGAAAAACGGTACAAGGAGAAGTTTTATCAGGAGCATGCTGGTAAATGTTTAATAATTGGTTTTGGGGGAGAAAGGGAGTATATTACATGACAAACTTTTAAGTTTAATCTAAATTGCTATCATTTTGTCCCCCACTTTCCTAAACTGAGACAAGCTGTATAATAACAAATTAAGCCCTACTTTGTAGCATTTCTCTTTTTCTAAGAGGTAAATGTTCACACTTATAATTTAATAATCAACTGTAGGAAATAGTTCTGGCTCACCTCTAAATTTAAACAATCTTAGTGAACAAGAAAATTCTAGGGGAAAATAAAACTCTGAAGAACTGTTGATAGAATAGCATAGAGAAAGGAAATCATATGATCATAGATTTAGAACTATAAGAGACCTTAATGGATATCTAGTCAACATCTTAATTTTACAAATAGGGAAACTGATGCACAGTGACACAGTAAGTCCCATAGATGGAATCTGAAATCAAACTATCATTCTAAAATTTTTTTTCTGCCTACTCATTTAAATGTATGCTCTCAAGGAAAATGATTATCAAGTTGTAGATACTCCATTGGTTATATTCAATATCAAAAACATACCCACTGTCAGACCTTCCTTTACTCTGACCTGTTTTATTTTCACTGTTTTATTTATGCAGCTGTATTTACTTAGAGACTACAAGTCTATTAAAGAAGTCATCGGCTGTGCTCATTCTTTTCACTCACAGTTTTCCAGCATATTCACTGGATGAGAGGTTTATTTATAGTGACTCAGGCAGTGGTGTGCCAATTAAGAAATAGAAGAAGCCCATAAAGAAAAGAGCTTTTGTGTAGCATGTGAATTGCCACAGAGAGACTAACGTGTTTATTAGCTTTGACACAGCAAACAAACAAGCAGCACTGAGCCTTCAGCTCCAAAGAAAAGTAGTGCCTTGGCATTCTATAAGAGATGGGTCATATTTATTATTTCTAGATGGAATTTTACACTAGCTGACATGTATAGAACAGGAGTCAAAACTCATTGGAGTCTAGACTATATTCAATCTGTGATTGAGCATTGATTTCAGTTTGTGTTAATACAGAGTAAGACAGAGAAGCAGACCAACCAATGTTCCAAACATGCATTTTCTGATCTTCCTTCCTTTCTTATTAGGAGAGGATTTTATTGAGTGAAGTCAGGTCAATTCCTACATATGAAGCTGAAATTAAAATGACCAAAAGGACCACAATATTTAGAGGCTTTTTTTCAGTAACTAACTTTTATCCATTCATCCTCTTATTCATCATAAATGAAAGTGGCAGTGGCATTGGGTTTCCTGGTAAAATGTGCTAGAAGAGGAAGATAGAGGTTGACTTGGTTCAGGCTTAACTGTATATTCAGCTATTTGCAGATATTCATTCTTTCCATAAACCTAGTCAGTATTAGTATATGTAAAGTTTCTAACCCCTCCAGCTGGAAAACACCTCATGGTAGAAGTATGCTTTCCTTGGAGTTTATAAACACTACTTTGTAATTTTTCATTAAGATTTTGTCCACTTAGATTATAATATTTTTTCTTGGAAAGCAACCACAATAGCTTGTCTCCCTTAGGTAACTCCATGTCATCCAGAAGGGAGAAATAGGTTGGGTTTTTTTTGTTTTGTTTTGTTTTGTTTTTTTGTTTTTTTTTTTCTTCTTGGGAGGAACATGCAAGGTGCTAGGCATATTATCAAAGATACTGAAGATCTTTAAAATACACACACACACAACACTCACACACACACGTTCAATATAGCGAAAATCCCTAAAAGGAAACAATGTATTCTGAATAAATATTAAAATTTCAAATAGTCTTTTAACTAAAACAAAAACAAAACAAAACAAAAAAAAAGTCCCCCAGATTCAAATGAGGAAAAGGAAATAGAATTTAATTTTTGCTTCATTTGATTCCACAAAACATTGATTAAACTCTTCCTTAGTGACAGTCCTATATGTTTTACTGAGGATATAAAAACAAAAATGAAATCCCTGGTCCACAAAGTCATTATATTCTACTGGGAGGATTAACATGTATACTAATTAAATAAAGTGTCCTAAACTGTGATTATACAAAAACATTTTACTTGGATATTTCTTTACTTTGTCAATAAACCTGTCTAAAATTCACTAGACCACTCCTTGAATAAGTAGAACCATACTAAGATCTTTTAAAGACTCAGGGTATCTATGCCTAAGAGAAAAACTTTAATAGGGAACTTAAAATCCTGAGGCATTCAAAATGTTTTTCTTTTTAAGAAACATGAGATTTACTAAATACAGACATTATTGATCCAATTGTGCTAACCATTAATTCTTTCAGGAACTTTGTATAAATTTGACACATGGGACACTTCTCATTGGAGAGAAATTAAGGTAGTCTTTTGCTTTACTGAAACAAATGCTTTTTTAATAGTCAACAATCTGGAAGCATAGTGGAATCTCATAATTTCCCATTTCTTTCAGTCACTTTTATTGTAGCAAAAATCCCACATTGTATAGGAAGCCTTTCCCAGTCCCCCTTAATTCTACTGGCTTCCCTCTAATGATGATTTCCAATTCATCCTCTAAATAGCATTTCTTGTACAGAGTTGTTTGCACGTTTTCTTTCTCATTACGATATAAGCTTCTTTAGAATAGGAACTGTGTTTAGCCTTTCATTCTAAGCCTATTGCTTAGCATAGTACCTGGCACACAGTAGGTCCTTAAAATATGTTTAAATGACACTTAAGAAGATAAACCACTTTTTTTTTCTTTAAAAAAATTTTGATACATGAAGCTACAAGCCTACTATGTACAAGTTCCTATTCCTTTCAAATTACGTACATTTTTTCCCCAGTCTTTGTTTTATTCCTTCCCTCCCACTCCCCACCATAGAGATGGCTACTATTAGGCACAAATAAGCATATATGTTTAAATTATTCTATGCATACTTCTATACTTATACTTAGTAATTCTTTCTCTGAATACAGATAGCATCTTTCTTCACATCTTTTATAATTAACTTGGATATTCATAACAGACAAAATAACTTAATTGCTCAAAGTTGTTCTTAAAACCGTATCATTGTTACTGTATACAATGTTCTCTTGATTCTGTTCATTTCACTCTTCACTATTTCATGCCAATCTTTCTAGGTTTTTTAAAATCATTGAACTCATCATTTTATAAAGCACAGTAGTATTCCATTAAAATCATATCCTTCAACTTGCTCAGCCATTTCCCAATTGATTAGTATCCCTGCAATTTCCAGTTCTTTGCCATCTGAGAGATGCTATAAACACTTTTCCTTTTTTCCTAATTATCTTTGGAAATAGACTAAGTAGCAGTATTGCTTGATTTGTTTTTAAAGGAAATGTGGAGAGCCTGAAAATTTCTGACCTATTCCACCATCTTCCAAAAATTTATCCTCCATAACTGTAATTCTAATGCTTTCATCAAGAATACACTCAAATGCAATTTTTTTCATAAAATTTTTATATAGATGGGAATGAAGGCACATAGAATGATAATCATTGACAGTTTCTGGGCCAGCTTTGGCAATGATAAGTTCTGTATTTTTCTCCACACCTTTGGTTTCTTTCCTTCTTTCATACATGAAATTGGATTCCTCACTGTCTCCTCTCCTCTGTACAATTCCTTTTTTATCTACTCCAGTTTTTTCCCATCTCTTTTTTCCTTCAGTGGAATTTCTTTTTTTAATTAATTTTATAATTATAACTTTTTTTGACAGTACATATGCATAGGTAATTTTTTTTACAACATTATCCCTTGTACTAACTTATGTTCTGAATTTTTCCTCTCCTTCCCTCCATCTCCTCCCCTAGATGGCAAGCATTCCCATACATATTAAATATCTTATACTATATCGAAGGTACAATATTTTCTGGATGTAGCTGATTCTGTCCATCATTGATCAATTGGAATTGGATTAACTCTTCTCTATGTTGAAGATATCCACTTCCATCAGAATACATCCTCATACAGTATAATTGTTGAAGTATATAATGATCTCCTAGTTCTGCTCATTTCACACATCATCAGTTGATGTAAGTCTCTTCAAGCCTCTCTGTATTCCTCCTGTTGGTCATTTCTTATAGAACAATAATATTCCATAACATTCATATAAAATAATTTACCCAACGATTCTCCAATTGATGGACATCCATTCATTTTCCAGTTTCTAGCCAATACAAAAAGGGCTGCCACAAACATTTTGGCACATACAGATCCCTTTCCCTTCTTTAGTAGTTCCTTGGGATGTAAGCCCAGTAGTAGCATTGCTGGGTCAAAGGGTATGCACATTTTGATAACTTTTGGGGCATAATTCCAGATTGCTCTCCAGAATGGTTGAATTCTTTCACAACTCCACCAACAATGTATTAGTGTCCCACTTTTCCCACAGCCCCTCCAACATCATCATTATTTGTTCCTGTCATCTTAGCCAATCTGACAGATGTGTAGTGGTATCTCAGAGTTGTCTTAATTTGCATTTCTCTGATCAATAGTGATTTAGAACACTCTTTCATATGAGTGGAAATAGTTTTAATTTCATCATCTGAAAATTGTCTGTTCATATCCTTTGACCATTTATCAATTGGAGAATGGCTTGATTTCTTATAAATTAAAGTCAATTCTCTGCATATTTTGAAGATGAGGCCTTTATCAGAACCTTTAACTGTAAAAATGTTTTCCCAATTTGTTATTTCCCTTCTAATCTTGTTTGCATTAGTTTTGTTTGTGCAAAAACTTTTTAATTTGATGTAATCAAAATTTTCTATTTTGTGATCAATAATGGTCTCTAGTTCTCCTTTGGAAACAAATTCCTTCCTCCTCCACAAGTCTGAGAGGTAAACTATCCTATGTTCCTCTAATTTATTTATGATCTCGTTCTTTATGCCTAAATCTTGGACCCATTTTGATCTTATCTTAGTATGTGGTGTTAAATGTGGGTCCATGCCTAGTTTCTGCCATACTAATTTCCAGTTTTCCCAGCAGTTTTTGTCAAATAATGAATTCTTATCCCAAAAGTTGGGATCTTTGGGTTTGTCAAACACTAGATTGCTATTTTTATTCACTATCTTGCCCTGTGAACCTAACCTATGCCACTGATCAACTAGTCTATTTCTTAGCCAATACCAAATGGTTTTGGTGACTGTTGCTTTATAATATAGTTCTAGATCAGGTACAGTTAGACCACGTTCATTTAATTTTTTTTTTTCATTACTTCCCTTGAAATTCTCGACTTTTTGTTGTTCCATATGAATTCTGTTGTTATTTTTTCTAGGTCATTAAAATAGTTTTGTGGGAGTCTGATTGGTATAGCACTGAATAAGTAGATTAGTTTAGGGAATATTGTCATCTTAATTATATTCGCTCGTCCTATCCAAGAGCACTCAATGTCTTTCCAATTATTTAAATCTGACTTTATTTTTGTGGCAAGTGTTTTGTAATTTTGCTCATATAATTCCTGACTTTCCTTTGGTAGATATATTCCCAAATATTTTATACTATGGACAGTTATTTTTGAATGGAATTTCTCTTTGTATCTCTTGCTGTTGAATTGTGTTGGTAATGTATAAAAATGCTGAGGATTTATGTGGATTTATTGTGTATCCTGCAACTTTGCTAAAGTTCTGAATTATTTCTAATAGCTTTTTAGCAGTCTTTGGGGTTCTCTAAGTATACCATCATGTCATCTGCAAAGTGTGATAGTTTGATTTCCTCATTTCCTACTCTAATTCCTTGAATCTCTTTCTCAGCTTTTATTGCCGAGGCTAGTGTTTCTAGTACAATATTGAATAGTAATGGTGATAGTGGGCAACCTTGTTTCACTCCTGATCTTACAGGGAAAGGTTCCAGTTTATCGCCGTTACATATGATGTTTACTGACGGTTTTAAATATATGCGTCTTATTATTTTAAGGAATAGTCCATTTATTCCTATACTCTCAAGCGGTTTTAATAGGAATGGGTGTTGGATTTTATCAAATGCTTTTTCTGCATCTATTGAGATGATCATATGGTTTTTATTAATTTGATTATTAATATGGTCAATTAGACTAATAGTTTTCCTAATATTAAACCAGCCCTGTATTCCTGACATAAATCCTACTTGATCATAGTGTATTATCCTGGGGATGATTTTTTTGAAGTCTTTTTGCTAATATCTTATTTAAGATTTTAGCATCAATATTCATTAAGGAGATTGGTCTATATAGTTTTCTTTCTCAGTTTTCAATCTACCTGGTTTAGGTATCAGTACCATGTCTGTGTCATAAAAGAAATTTGGTAGGACTCCTTGAATCCCTATTTTTTCAAATAGTTTATATAGCATTGGAGTTAGTTGTTCTTTAAATGTTTGGTAGAATTCACATGTAAATCCATCTGGTCCTGGGGATTTTTTCTTAGGGAGTTGGTTAATAGATTGGTCTATTTCTTTTTCTGAGATGGGACTATTTAGACTACTTACTTCTTCCTCTGTTAATTTGGGCAAACTATATTTTTGAAGGTATTCTTCCATTTCATTTAAGTTATCGAATTTATTGGCATAAAGTTGAGCAAAGTAGCTCCTAACTATTGTTCTAATTTCCTCTTCATTAGTGGTGAGTTCTCCCTTTTCATTTTCAAGACTAACAATTTGCTTTTTCTCTTTCCTTTTTTTTAATCAGATGTACTAAGGGTTTGTCTATTTTGTTGGTTTTTTGTAGAACCAACTATTAGTTTTATTAATTGATTCAATAGTTTTTTTACTTTCAATTTTATTAATCTCACCTTTTATTTTTAGAATTTCAAGTTTCATGTTTGTCTGGGGGTTTTTAATTTCTTCCTTTTCTAGCAATTTTAGTTGTAAGCCCAATTCGATGACCCTCTCTTTCTCTATTTTATGCAAGTAGGCCTCTAGAGATATAAAACTTCCCCTTATTACTGCTTTGGCTGCATCCCACACATTTTGGTATGATGTCTCATTATTGTCATTTTCTTGGGTGAAGTTATTAATTATGTCTATGATTTGCTGTTTTACCCAATCATTCTTTAGTATAAGATTATTTAGTTTCCAATTATTTCTTGGTCTATTTTCCCCTGGCTTTTTATTAAATGTAATTTTCATTGCATTGTGGTCTGAAAAGGATGCATTTACTATTTCTGCCTTACTGCATTTGATTTTGAAGTTTTTATATCCTAGTATATGATCCATTTTTGTATAGGTTCCATGAACTGCTGAGAAGAAAGTATACTCCTTTCTGTCTCCATTTAGCTTTCGCTAAAGATCTATCATATCAAACTTTTCTAGTATTCTATTTACCTCTTTGACGTCTTTCTTATTTATTTTGTGGTTTGATTTATCTAATTCTGAAAGTGCAAGGTTGAGATCTCCCACTATTATAGTTTTGCTTTCTATTTCTTTTTGCAGCTCTCTTAATTTTTCTTTTAAGAATTTAGATGCTGCACCACTTGGTCCATATATATGTTTAATATTGATACTGCTTCATTATCTATGCTACCCTTTAGCAGGATATAATGTCCTTCCTTATCTCTTTTAATTAGATCAATTTTTGTTTTTGTTTGATCTGAGATGAAGATGGCTACCCTTGCTTTTTTTGGCTTCATCTGAAGCATAGTAGATTCTGCTCCACCCTTTTACTTTTATTTTTAATGTATCACCCTGTTTCAGGTATGTTTACTGTAAACAACATATAGGATTCTGGCTTTTAATCCAGTCTGCTAACTGCTTCCTCTTTATGAGGTAGTTTACCCCATTCACATTTATGGTTAGAATGACTAATTCTATATTCCTTGCCATCTTGTTAACCTCTGCTTATGCTTTTCTCCTTTCCTTCCCTCTTACCCCCCTACCCAATATTAAACTTGTGAACACCACTTGTTTTTCACAGCCCTCCCTTTTTAGTATCTCTCCCCTACCTTAAAGTTCCTCTTCCTATTTTACCCCTTTTTCTCACAATTTCTTTATTGCCTTTCTCTTAGCTTACTCCTTCCCTCTCACTTTTCAATGAAGTGGAAGAAGTTTCACCATAAATCGAATATGTCTATTGATACACACTATGTTCATCCCCCTCCTTTCTTTCTCTCAGCTATAATAAGTTACCTTTGCCTCTTCATGAGATGTAGTACCACCACTTTACCCTTTTTTTCTGGTATAATTTCCTTTCCACCTCTAGTTTCTAGGACAAATTATACATGTGTTCTTTACATATCTTTATGGCAGAAGTATAGTTCTCAAGATTTCTTTTTACCTTTTTAGAAATCTCTTGAGTTCTGTATTTGAAGATCAAACATTTTATGTAGATCTGGTTTTTTCATCAAGAATAGATGAAATTCATTTATTTCGTTAAATGTCCATCTTCTTCCCTGGAAAATGATGCTCATTCTTGCTGGGTAAGTTATTCTTGGCTGCATACCAAGTTCCTTAGCCTTTTGGAATATCATGTTCCAGGCCCTTCGTACTTTTAATGTGGACACTGCTCTGGTCTACCTGGGTTATCCTTATTGTGGCTCCTCCATATCTGAATTGCTTTTTTCTAGTAGCTTCCAGTATTTTTTCCTTCATCTGATGGTTCTTGAATTTGGCCACTATTTTTCTTGGCATTTTGATTTTAGGGTCCCTTTCAGTAGGTGATCGATGAATTTTTTCAATGTCTATTTTACCCTCTGTTTCCAAAACGTCTGGGCAGTTCTCTTTGATAATTTCCTGGAAAATAGTGTCCAGGCTCTTTTTTTCCTCACATTTTTCAGGGAGTCCAATTATTCTCAAATTGTCTCTCCTAGATCTGTTTTCTAGGTCTGTTGTCTTTCCAATAAGGTACTTGACATTCTTTTCAATTGTTTCATTTCTCTGGTTTTGCTTGACTACTTCTTGGTTTCTCCCTGAGTCATTCATTTCTACTTGTTCGGGTCTAATTTTCAATGATGTATTTTCTTCACTCACTTTTTAAATATATTTTTGTAATTGTCCAATTGAGTTTTTAAGTGAGTTTTTTTCTTTTATGGAATTTTTTCCCATTTCATCCATTTTATTTTTTAGAGAGCTGTTTTCTTTTTCTAGCTCTCTAATCCTGTTTTCCTTGGAGTTGTTTGCCTTTTCTAATTCACTGATTTTATTCTCAATGATTTATTTTCTTTATCCACTCTGTCTTTAAATGCATGGAGTGACTTCTCCAGACTCTCTTGCAAAGCTTCCCTTTCCTTTTCCCATTTCTCTTCTAGCTCTCTTGTGAGGGCCTTTTTGATTTCCTCTATGAGAGTCTTTTGTATTGAGGAGCAGATCATATCCCCTTAGGGGATTCCTCTGGAGACAGTCTGCTTTTAGTCTCCTCAGGGTTTGAAGTCTGCTCTCTGTCCATACAGAAGCTGTCAATGGTTAGAGCCCTTTTGAATTTTTTGTTCATTTTGTCAGAGCGGGAATCAAAGAAAACAAATTGACAAGAGAGACAATTGGTCTGTTTCGGGGGGGGATGGGGCTGGATGGTGTTATCGGCCTTACTTTATAGACTGTGGGAGACAGCAGTGAGGCACTAACAGGACAGCGATGGCTGTGCTGAATCTGGGCTCTGAGGTTCTGAGAACGTGCTGTCACTCCAGGTAGGGGTTGGGGGTGGCCGGTTCCGAGAGACGCTAGCTTTCCGGGGTTTTATTCTTCACTGCTGGTGTTTACAGCCTATCCACTGCTCCTGGCTTGCTGCCAAGACGTAGTATCCACACTGGGGTAAAAGTCTTTTCACAGAAACAACAGAGATCACACCCCTCCCCCCTCTGGTCTGCAGTGTGAGCTGTCTCTCTCTTGCTGCCTGCCCTCAGTCTGCACCCAGTCTTTTTGATCTCTCCCCAGAGCAAACACAAACTCTGGTGAATTTCAAGGATGGCTTCTGTTGGTGATTATTTGTGGGTTTCTTTTCCTGTCAAGCATTAACTCCAAGGCTTGTCATGAAGTAAGTCTGGAGAGAAAACGGGGAGCTCAAGCAGCTGTCTGTCTCCATGTCGCCATCTTGGCCGGAAGTCCCCTTCAGTGGAATTTCCATGTTCTCCGATAGCACAGCTAGAACTATGAAGGTGGATTCCAAGTATAAAAACTATATTGCACAAATTGGTGAACAGGCTTTATTATAAAAATCTTTACAGATCTTTTCTATTTTCTGCCATTCTTAAGTTCACTCATGACTATTACACAAAACTCGTGATCTTCTACACTCTCCCCAATCACCATCCTCAAAAGCTTTAGTGTTCTTATTTATGACCTCTCTAAAAACCTGACTATACAATCACTCAAAATTGAATTCTAATGATGTCCTCCCTTTATCAAACTATAAACATTGTGGGATATCCAAGAGACAAATTTTGAAATTTAATTCTCTTACAAAAATTCCCCATTCTTCTCCTCTTCTTCAAATTTAACACAACAATAAGCCTACTCCTTGCCATTATCCTGCTCTCTAGTCCTTGATTGCACCTTTTTTCTCCCAATAAATGAACCACACTCTGGCTTCACTGGGCTCACATTGGTCCATCATTTTAATGTCGCACTAGCCATTACTTTAATGTCCCTAGTTCTTTTGTACCCGATTACTTATACTTAAGGAAATTTCATTATCTTATTTATCCATATTGGCTCATGGGATTACAAATTTAGACTTTGAATGGATGTTAGAGGTTATATAGACATATTCCTTATGAAAATTACTGTACTGATAATTATCAGCTGAGGTGCTATATTAGCATAACCTGAGTTAATCTGCCCTTCATCTACCATAGAGTGAAGAACTGTCTGATTAGTGTGTGGAAAAGACAGAAAAATCTGGTGACCTTTTTCCTACATTTTCCTCAATAACAGATTATAGTCTGATCTTATATTTACAAACATGTGAACAATTTTTAAACTCAGAAAATTACATGATGTATATTAATCTACATGATGTATAATTAATGCCAAGAAAAATATCAACAATTAATATAAAGTATAGTTGTGAATAAATATTCCAATAGTAGTTTACATAATATATTACATAATAAATGTGAGTACTTGTAACAACTATCACTACTTTTTTATTATAAATTTATGCCATTATTTGCTTTGACAAGTGGCTCATCCTCCTATTAGACCATGCATAAAATGGAAGCAGATATAAGGCTGCAAGTAAATTTTATATCCTAAACTAGTACAATATTCTATATATAGTATATGTATTTATAAATGTTTCTGGAATGAATGTTGCATGAATTATGTTATATGTTCTCTATGCTCTTAAATTATATCCAAGTTTATTTGATTCTTTAAAAAATGCAAATTTTAACTAAAACCTGGATGAACTTCTAATTTCATTTGATCGTAGAGATTATAGGAAACTTTAGGATCCTAAATGCAAACTCCTCTGCTTGGCAGTGAAAACCTTATACAATCTTACTTCCAACTCCCTTTTGGGTAAAATTATATATCCCTTCCCTGCTTTTAGCAAATGGACTTTCTTAACGTTCCTCACACACTACATCCTATATCCAGTCACAATGTCTTTGTACAATGACTCCATCTCTACTTTCCTCCAAGCTCCTAGAAAGAGCATTCTTCTGCTTAACACCAATACCAGGATTTCTTTTTTTTATGATTGTAAGTAATCTTCTTTGATCCCCACACAATTCTGTAAAGTAAGTACTAACTTCATCTTCATTTTTATATAGCTACTTTAATACTTTTATTGAGATCAAAACTGTGATTTCATTATTATAAGAATCTTTGAGTGAGAAAGTTCCACTTCCCCCACATTAATCTTTTTGGCTATTATATACCATTATAAAAATTGTTTTCAACATTCATTTTTGTATAAGATTTTGAGTTCTAAATTTTTTCTTCCTCTCTCATCTCTCCCCTCCCCAAGACTATAAACAATCTAAGTTATATATGTACAATCATTTTAAATGTACTTACATATTAGTTCTGTTATGAAAGAAGAATCAGAACAAAAGGGGAAAAAACCACAAGAAAAAATACTAGAAATAGTATGCTTTCATCTGCATTCAGAAGCTGTTATTTCTCTAGATATGGAAAGCATTTTTCATCATAAATCTTTTGGAATTGTCTAAAATCAAGTATCACTGAGAAGAGCCAAGTCTCTCCTAATTGATCATCACAAAATATTGCTGTTATTGTGTATAATTTTCACCTGGTTCTGCTCACTTCACTCAACATCACTTTGTATCTATTTTCTATGAATTTTGTATACAAACTCATCTACGAACTTGTTGTCTCCATGAGAAAATGTGAGTTCCTTGAGGGCAGTGACTTTCATTTTTATCTCTGGAAACTAGCACACTGGTACAGAGTAGGCATTAAATTAATGCTTTTGTGTTGATTTAGGAATAAAAGGTATATATATATATATATATATATATATATATATATATATATATATACATATACATCTAATGTCTCTAACCAAAAAATACTTATCAAAGACAAGAGGTGATAGAGTATGACTATATTATACAATACAAAAGAAACTACAAAGACATGAAGCATGAAAAATATATCCATGAAATACCTACATAATGAAAAGTTAATTAGTTAATTCCTCAATACAAAGAAAAATAGATTTTATAGAGAGATGACTAACAGAAGGAATCATGAGATGTTAATGGTAGCAAGTTAAAACCATAGGAATATAAATAATTCTGTTCCTGAAAACACTCAGAATAACTAGAAATGATTCCTCTATCCATTGACATTGTTATTTTTCCCCTATAGTATAGCAAATAAAAGCAATTACTATTGTCTTATAGTATAATGCATTGGTCCCTGGGTGTAATGACAAAAATTAACCTTCAGGATGTCATTCCCAAAGCACTTTCTTTCAAAACTCAAAAATTCTACTTTAAAGAAATAAAAAAAATTAAATAAAATTCTGGTATTTTCCTCATTTGGCTCATAAAATTCATTTCAAAAAACATTAATCTTTTACTCCACTGTTTTTAGTCCAATTCTTAGATAATTTTGTCATCTGTTAAGGGAAAAAAAACGTGGTTCCATCTGTATCTTTATAAATCCTCCAAAATTCATATTACTTAGCTTTGATGTTTCTGTAACAGTCTATTCCCCAAATCTATTATTCAAAAAGAATTTGATAGGTACACAGTAAAAGTGATGAGGTGAAAGCAATGTGATTCTTATAGGCCCCTCACCACCTGACCTCCTAGCACCTGCTGGAAGAGGGCTTTGCTGAAAATCAGCAGTTCAGATTTCAATCTGATAACAAGATTATCTAAAGAATATCCCTCTGGAGACTACTTTCTCAATTTCCAACCATTTTGGTGGACCAAATCCAAAGAAGGTAGCTAACTACCAAACCTCCCAGTGTTCCAATCATAACCCGTCCCTGAGGGAATGGAACTATATCAACTCTCTCATGCATCACATATCACTCAATCAGTAGACACAAATGAATGAATGAATGAATAATAAAGCTCATTAAATACTTTCAATTTGGCAGACATTGTACTAAGTACTAGGGATACAAATTGCTCTCCCCAAGGACCTTATAGTCTTTTTTAATTTTCAATATTATTTTATTTTTCAAATATATGTAAATATAGCTTAAAACATTCATTTGTGTAAGTCTGTGTTCCAAATTTCTTCTTCCCTCTCTTATCTCCCTCCTCCCCAAGACAGCAAATAATCTGATGTAGGTTAAATATATGCAATTCTTTTAAACATATTTTCATATTTGTCATGTTGTACAAGATCAAAAGAAAAAAATGAGAAAGAAAAAAAAGTGAAAAAAAATTTTTGCTTCAATACATATTCAGTCTCCATGGTTCTTTCTCTGGATGTGAATGAAACTTTTCATCCCAGGTGTGTTGGAATTGTCTTGAATCAATATTGTTGAGAAAAGCTAGTCCATCCCAGTTGATCATCACATACATAATCTTCTTATGTTAGTCTGTACAATATTCTCTTGGTTCTGCTTAATTCACTTAGCATTAGTTCATGTAAGTTTTTCCAGGCTTTTCTGAAATTAGCATACTTGCCATTTTTTATAGAACAATAATTCCAGTGCACTCTCAAACCACAATTTATTCAGCCATTCCCCAACTGATGGAAATTCATTCACTTACATTCTAATGGAGAAAGATAATGCATAAAAAGAGGTTGTAGGTAGGGATGGGGCAATGGAGGAGAAGGTATGGAGCACTATTTAAGAATTGCTAGTAAGTGAAGTGGAGGCTTGGTTATAGGAAAGGTAAGGTGAATGGTCATCTATCAATTCTGTATCACAGGTAACAAATAAAAAGTTCTTATAGGAAAGGGATAAAGAGATTAAGGGGAATTGCTGGAGTATAGGCAGCATAGTTTGGAAATATCTAGAAAGCAAAATGGAGGCAATTAGCTTTTTAGTAAAGGGCATTTTTCTATAGTTTTATAGGGCAGGGAAAGCATTCCTATGAAAGTCTGTGACAAACTCTTCCACAAGCATATTCATTGAAATCCATGTGATATTGGATTCGAACTGTGTAGGCCAAGTATGAGCAAAGAATAAATACAACTCTTGGTTAATGAAAGTCTTTTATTGAATATTTAAGTAGGACTTAATGCTTTTTTTTTTTTTTTAAGATTCCTTTTTTCCTCCCTTCAAGTAGCTATATTTTGGTAGCCATCTGTAGCCATATTTCTTGGTGTTTTTTCTCACTGTGCTTCTAATTTCCTAGTCCCTCTAATGATATATTTGAAGATAGAAGAAGCATAACACTCTCTTGGGATCCATTCTGTCTCACTCACTCACCCACTCCTTTTCCTCCTCACAATTTCCAACATAGGCACATTGATTCTTCCAGTATATATATATTTTGACTTGGGACTGCTGCTTTTGTTGAATTTAGATTGGAGAGGATAAGTCCATGATCAGTGCTGCACTCTGCACCACACATTGTCTTTGTCACTCTCGTATCCTGTCTATATTTTTGTTCTTACAATCACATATTTATTAAATGCAAATGTTTGCTGGGAGGATGCACCCATGAAGTTTTATTGTGAATACAGTATTGATCTGATTATTCACAAACACATTGCAACTCAACTCTAACATAGTAATGTCATTTTGGTTGTCTTCGAGAATGAAAGACCACAGCCAGCACAAGCACAGAGTCTAAGGTTCTCTATCACATAACTGCTATGATACTTGACTGATGATTTAGAATTGTCTTCTTGTGTTATACTTGGTCACAGGGGTATGGCAGTCAACTAGCATTTATTAAGCTCCAGGAACTGTGCTAGTTGAAAAATATAAAGAAAGGGGGAAAGAAAAAAGGAAAAAATGAAACAAGACAAAACACTTCCTACTCTCAAGGAGCTCACAGTCTAATTGGGAAAGATAGAAGGCAAGCTACTATGTCCAAACAAGATATATACAGGATAAATTGGGAGTAGTCTCAGGGGGTAGAGACTGGGATTCAGGAAGACTGGAAAAGACTTTGGAAAAAGAGATGTTGGTGGTGGTGGTGGGGTTTGTTTGTTTGTTTGTTTGTTTGTTTTTTTAATGAAACCTAAAGGAAGATAGGGAAACCAGGAGGCAGATATGAGGAAGAAATTTGAGGCATGGAGTACAACCAGTAAAAACTCCTAGAGTTGAGATAGTGTGTCTGAAGAATAGCAAGAACATCAGTGTCAGTAGATTAAAGAATAAATGTAAGGTATAAGAAGACCAGAAGGTAATAAGGAGCCATATTATGAGAGGTTTGATAAGACAAATAGATGAATTCAAGACATTTCTTGTATAAAATAACCTCTCTTCATCCAATGTGCAAAACAACTTCATTTCCATTTGGCTGTTCTCTGATTTCCTTATTCTCTCAGGAACCTCATACTCCCACAAGATCTCATCAACCTTGGAACTCACATCTCTTCAAAAGACCATTTTCTTTTTGACTGGGAAAAGTGGAAGATGAGACTTCCCTATTGCAGGACAGCAATCAATGAAGCCATCTACACTTCCCATCTGGCTGGACTCCACTGGTCATCAATCCCCTTGCCAATGTCCTTTCACCTCTCCTTTCACCTCCATTTTAGCTTTTAAATAAGGTGTGTGGAATCATTTGGGAGGGCTAGCAACTCTGGTATGAGGACTTGTTGAGCCCTTTTCAGGCCCTGTTTGTTGGCCACCTGATTCACCCAAATCTTACCTGTGATTCCAAGAAACTGTAGCTAAACCAGATAGAGGGTAACAAGGGGTCTCAAATTTGTCAGTAGCTGGGGGGGATGTCTACCTCAAACATGTAAGGACTTTCTAGGCAGAATGAATAGATGAAAACTTGTTCCCAGGGACATGAAGGTGGCTAAAGCAAACACTATGAAGTAGTTAAGAGCTTGATCAGACACTGAAGACATCAAAGTCATCATCCACTACATAGCATAGTCATTTGTCTTAACTTTTGTCCTGTCACTGGACTTTGATGAATCTAGAAGAGAAAATGAGGCTGATGACTTTGTGTAACTTTTCCTCACTTAAATCCAATTCATATGAAGTCAAATCATTAGCAATGATGTCATTGGTCCTCTTGGGGGGATGGGGAGGGGTGACAAATATTTTTTCAGTGTTGTCTCTATCCATATCTCACTTTTATATCCACTCCTGCATTAAATTCTGGGCTCCTTCAAAGAAGGGCTATTTTTGCCTTTATACTCTCAGCACTTGTACCTAGAACACTGCAGTTACTTAATAAATGCATATTGACTGTTTAGAACAACCCTGGCATATAGTAAGCCTTTAATAAATGTTTACTGACTGACTCCTCCCAAATTAAAGGTTTACATTTACTTGATTTACACATCTTATTGATTCAATTTACTCATAAAATTATGTGATTATATTAATTTCTTATTAGAAAAACTGTAAAGGGGTGGGGAAGGGAATAAGATAGATATAGGAAAACAAAAATATTCTACTTATAAAAAATAATTTCTTCAATTAAACTTTGTTTTAATGAGGAAAGGAAAATATTTTTAATGTAAACATTATTTAGATTCCAGTAGTTTATATAACCCCAGAATTTAAATAGCTTTCTCATATTAGCTCTTAAATTACTGTTGGATTGAAAGAGCAATTAGAATTTTGGGGGAAAGTTAGGAAGACTTACTTCTAATTTTTTTTTTGATTATTCAAGAACAAATAGAATGATTGTGACTGAAAATGCAAATGAAAGCAATAACAGATATTTAGTGAATAACTTAGTCCTTCACCTGAGTGACCCCATACTCCAAAAAAGAAGGGTTTGATCTTTGAAAATTGCTGCAGCTTGAGTTGAATAAGAAGGGATAATATTTTTTTTAATTATAAAATTAAGCAGTGAGAAAGAAATGTACTTGGAGAAAGGGAAAGGGAGAAGAAATTCTCTGCCATAAAAAAGGCTATAAAAAAGCTTTTATAGTGGAGGGGAAGAATGGGAGGAAAGAGTGAATGAATGAACCTTACTCTCATCAGTATTGAGTCAAATAGGAAATAACATACATACTCAATAGAGGTATAAAAATCTATTTAACCTTGCAGGAAAAAAGAGGGGAATGGAATATGGGAAGAGGGCAGAGTGATAAAAAACAAGAGCATGTTAAGGAAGGGAGTACTCAGTAGCAAAACACTTTTGCACAGGGACAGGGTGAAAGGAGACAGAATAAATGGGAGGAAATATAATTAGCAACAGTAATTTGTAAAAAAAAAATTTCAAAATTAGTTTCTCTGATAAAGCTTCATTTCTCAAAGGCAGAAGGAACTAAGTCAAATTAATTAAAAAAAAATAAGAGCCATGCCCCAATTGACAAATGATCAAAAGATATGATCTGTGCCCAAATGGCTGAAAATTCATGCATATCCTCTGACCTTTAACTAGGCATGAATACCAAAAGAGATTTTGGGAAAAAAATAGGGAAAAAAGGAAAATGTCCTAGATGTACAAAAATATTCATAGCAGCTTTCTTCTCAGGAAAAAAAAATAAATTGAAGGAATGTTCATTAATTGGGGAATGGCTCAATAAACTATGGTATGTGTTTGTGATGAGATATTATTGTTCTTTGGGAAATAATGAGCAGGATGCTCTCAGGAAAAAAAAAATACCTGAAAAGTCCTACATGAAGAAAGTGAAATATACTGTATACAAAGTAATAGCAATGTTCTGGTATGGCCAGTTGTAAATGACTTTGTTATTCTCATTTGTACAATCATTCATAAATACTCTGAAGGACTTATGATGAAAAAATCCTATTCATACCCAGAGAAGGAACTGATTATGTCTGGATACAGAATGAAGCAGTTTCTTATTTCTCTATCTCTTTCTTTATAACTTAATTTTTCTTGAGGGTTTTTTATTTTCATTAGGTTGGGAGATCAATGTTTTGTTTGTTTGTTTGTTTGTTTTTCTCACAATTTGAATTTTATGGAAATGTTTTACATAACCTCACATGTGGTTTCTTAATTATAAGTGGGACTAAGGGAGAGACCCTAGAACTCAAAAATCTTAAAAACAAATGTAAAAAAATGTTTTGAGTGTAACTGGAGGAAATATTAAATAAATTACTTTTTTAAAAAATAAAGAAAATTGCCACATCTCAAACTTAGCTTCTTTCAATGCAGTAATACTGATATCATCAACAATAAACATTTATTAAGTATTTACTCTTTTGAAGGCATTATATTTTCAAGGATCTTATAAAATAGTTAAAAAAATAACATATATGTATAAAAAGACAAATAGCAATACAGAATCATAGAATGTTAGAGTTTAAAGGGACCTTACAAATTTGAGTTCAAAACCTAATGTCTGATGCTTATTACCTGAGGGACACTGGGAAAATCACCTAATCTCCCAGGGCTTCAATATCCCCATGTGTAAAATAAAGAGAATCTACTAGAAAATTGTAAGTACTTGAACTACAACTCCAAATGGATTATGCTATGTTCTTGCCAACCCATATTTATATAAGAGGTGAAGAGAGGAAAGATGATTTACCCAGGATTAAACCAGTAATAAAAATGAGGATTTGAACTCATGTCTTATGATTGGGAAGTCTCCACTCCACCACACCAGTTCAAGGTAGCCCATGTAAAAAGCTAAACTTATGAATGGTAGAGACCCTAAGGACTATAAGAATTCACACTCATTTATTTCTTCTTCCTGATCAAGAAAAGATGCATGATAAATTGACATTGGAGAATATAAAGTAAGTATTTTATTTAGGTACCTATAGATTCACAGAATAAAAGAAATATCTACTTGAAAAGTAACATCATGTTATGCAATTTGTACATATAGGAGTTAATAAATGTATTTCTTTACATGAGTTCACATAGATCAGTAAATCAATCAAGATTTACTAGGTACCCACTATGTGCCAGATACTATGCTAAGATATATATATAGATATAGATATATATATAATCTATATATGTATATATAAATTATATATACTATACTATATTAGAATATACTACTGCTGTACTAAAATAAAATCACAAAATGCTACATTATAAAGATTTGCTTTAAATGTAATTTGAAAATGTGGAAAAAAAAAGTCTACATGTTGTGAGAGAAAGTTCCTAGAAAATGGGATAACTAATCATCTCCTGTTATCCTAGTATATACATCCCTACCTACATATACATACACATTTATACATTTTATATAGACATTAATGTATACATATACACAAGGATATGTTCATGTACTATACAACATACAAATTACAGTGTGTGTGTGCAATGTGCATGTAATTCATACATACATGTGTATACCACACAATACACTATAAATATGTGTGTACATCTATAAATGTGCATACATACACACATTATATATATATATATATGTATATATATATATACATATATATATATATATACACACTTATAAATAAAATCTGTTTTGCACAGCCCATCACACAATATCCCACAGTTCAAAGACAACATGGTAACATGCCCCATCACAATAATGAGCTGCTCTGGGGAGAAACTGTGGTGCAGCCCAAATTTCCGAATTTGGAGTATAAAGGATGAGTTCAAAACTTGGCTCTGCCATTTACTACCTGTCTGACCTTGGGGCAAGTCACTTAATCAATCAACAAGGAGTTATTAATTGCTTCCTCTGAGTGAAGCACTGTGTTAAGCCTTAGGGATATGAAGGGGGGCTAAATCAATAGTCTCTGTCCTCTAGGAATACATGCAACCTCTTAGAAAAGAGGTTAGTAAAGAAACAGAAAAGAAAAAAAAAGTGTTCTTTCAAGGAGCTTACTTAACCATAGTTGCCTCAACCATTAAATGAGTTGGACTAGATTGCTTCTAAGATTCCTTCCAATTTTAAATCTATGATTCTAATTCATCACTGTTCTTTTCAATGTTTCCATATTTTTCTTCTTTTCTTTTCTTCTTTTTTTCTTCTTATTTTTAAATGGCCAAAATAAATTAAAAATGAAATATCTACAGCAGATATGTGATAAAGATCAAGCTTATGTTGCTGCTGAAAGAAAAGATCTGATACTAGAACAACCATAGAAACAATCTGTTCATTCAACATTATGATCTGATTTTATGGAATCCATTCAAAAACATTCTTAGAAAAAAACTCACCTTCCTCGCTTAACATCTCAAAAGTATGCTGAAGATTGTGAATCATGATAGTAATTATAATAGCTTAGCCATATGCCTTCTAGAAAAATGTGTGGCACACCCTTGTGCTGAAAACATGTTCATCATCATCATCATCCTTTGAGCTCTTTTCACAGTTGAATAGCACATCATGTCACTGCTGTTTATTATCATAAATAATGGGGGGTGTAGAAAGTTAATTGCAATTAACAATATCAACCTACAAATGCTCTGTGACAAGTGGTCTAAATAAATATTTACACACAGCTCTAAGGAAATACATCATATCACAAACCAACCTACATATAAATGCATGAATAACCTTGTAGTTTCCCTTTAAAACCTAAATGAATTATAAAGTCTATCTCAATGACTTCTCATTGCCATGCTATATGTATGCTGTAAGCACTAAATTCAATAGCATTTATTCTTTTAACCTTGAGATTGGAATGTTGGGTAAGTGTCATAATATTGATTACCATGAAGGTTAAGATGATTATATAGGCGTTAAAGATGAGGAGCCATTTCCAACCTTTAAATGTGAAAATACTTAAGATGTGTAGAAATGTAGCACAATATGCCCATTCATCTATATCATTTGTAATTATTAATTTAAATATAATTTTCTAATAAAATAATAATTATAAGGAGCCTAAGTCCAAATAACTATTTCCACTTCTGAGTATGAGGTCCAGATTTCTCGATATGAAAGTATTATTCAAAATAGTTCTACTCGTCATGTGTGATGGATTTATGTTTTTAAATTCTACTCACTTATAGTGTAAGTTTTCATTGGTGATAAACTGACCCAAACAAGCCATAAATTCTACCTAGAATGATATTTCTTCTTTGGTTTTTATTGAGCTAAAATGTCCAGGTAGCCTTGCTTACAAATCAAAATACATTTTTCCAGTTGGAAACTTGGCTTTCCAAAGGTCTACCACTTCATCTTTTTATTGACTGAATGTGCTCAAACGCTGCACATTTTCATAAATAGATTTCAAGATAAAAATGCCGCCAACATCATGTGACCCAGTGAGGAGCTGCTATGCTTTTAAATAAAGAATTTAAGTCTAACATTTGGCTTTTTCCATTCCCAATCCATGTTGCATTATAATAATCAATAGATATTCAAAGTCTTAAAAGGAAAGCCAATAATGAAAAAAAAAAAAAAAAAGAAAAGAAAAAAAAAAAACTCTTAACACTAGATTTTTTAGATAAACAGACCATGAGCTACATTTCAATTTTCACTTGTCAAGGACTTTAATTTGCTCAATATTATCCTTATACAATAATGTAGAACATCTCAGACCTTTACTCCCAGGTATGCATTACACCCCCAAAGTCTAAGGTTATATCTTATCAAATATTAACTCTTGCTATGATCTTAGGATGCTTGATGAAGGTCTAAATTTGTTGCTACTGTAAACAAGCAGACAAAAGAAACAGCTCCACAATCATCTTTTTTCACCCAGAATAAGTAAACGATGGGAGTAACCCAAAAATTTGGAAGGAAGCAAGGGAGAGAGGGAGGGAAAGAAGGAGGGAAATAAGAAAAGAAGGGAGGGAAGAAAGGAGGAAAGGAGGGATAGAAGGATGGAGGAGAAGAAAGGAGGGAAGGAAAGGGAAAAAAGAAGAAAGGAAGGAAGACAGACAGAGAGAGAGAGACAGAGAAAGAGAGAGAAAGAGAGAAGGAGGGAGAAAGGGAGGAAGGGAGGAAGGAAGGGAAGAAGGAAGGAAGGAAGGAAGGAAGGAAGGAAGGAAGGAAGGAAGGAAGGAAGGAAGGAAGGAAGGAAGGAAGGAAGGAAGGAAGGAAGGAAGGAAGGAAGGAAGGAAGGAAGGAAGGAAGGAAGGAAGGAAGGCGGGAAGGAGGGAAGGAGGGAGGAAGGGAGGGAAGGAAGGAAGAAAGGGAAGGAGGGAGGGAGGAAGGGAGGGAGGGAGGAAGGGAAGGAGGGAGGAAGGGAAGGAGGGAGGGAGAGAGAGACATAAGGATACAGTGGCTAGAGAACCAACTTTAGAGTTAGAAAGATCCAAGTTTAAGTTCTGACTCCAGTACTTACTGTTAGTCTGTCCATGGACAAGTAGCTTAACCTCTCAGTGTCCTATGGTTATGACTGACAGGAATCTGAATTGACAGATGAAGTTTCCAAAACAAATATTCAATACTGATGAAATTACACATCAGGACCAAAAATTGCATCCAACTACTCATATACGCATAACATATGTATTATGGTGGCATGGGAGCCACCAATTTTCTGCTTAGTAGATGCTCTTTTTTTAGTTTAGTAAATAATTCAGGTCTCAGTGTCTCCTATCTTCCGTGGCTCCAGAAGGCCCAGAAAAATTATGGCTGCCTAGACTGAGCCTGAACTTGATGAATCCATTTCTTTCTGTCATGCCAAACAAAATACTAAATATCTTACATAGTCTCTGGATGTTCTGCCCAGGTCCCTGACACCATGCAAGTAAAATTCAGAAGGTCAAAATGAGAAATTAATGACTTGATTTCTAATCAACAGACATCAGGACCCTGTACTTGGTATCTCCTCTCCCAGTCCACCTCAGTTTTCATCTTCTTTTTGTGTGTTGTCTTTTCACATTAGATTATAATTTTGAAAGTAGTCACTTTTTCTTTTTTGTATTATATTTCTTGCATTTGATGCAGTGCCTGGCACATAGTAAGACCTTAATAAATGTCTACTGACCCTAGAACAGAAGTGTCAAGGAGAAATATAGGGCCACTAAACCATACCTAAGGATCCCTATAGACTGTATATTTGCTTGGAAAGCTACATAATTATATATTTCTTTTTATTAATATATCAACATATTAAAATCAGATATAACTGCATTTTAATCTGATTTTGTCAACACTTGAGAATATTGTAGTTACATGGAGCCCACCACATGTTTAATACCTCTGCTCTGGAAAGCAACTTAATATCCCTGTTAAATATTTGTTCAAAGCTTTTGAGCTGGGGTAGGGATTTGGAGAGGTATGGGCAAAATTACATAATTCCCCATAGTATCCCATTCTCAGGTGATATTTTTCCTCTATTAAACTCTTCTTTGGTTCACAGAAATTTCCCATATTTAGGTCAACCATCTGTAGTCTGGCTCCCAATCTTATCATTCAAATAAAAATGTTTTCCCTAAAGTTACCAATTATCTCTTTACTGTCAAATATGATAGTGTTTTCTTAGTTTTCATCCTTCTTGATCTCTCTGTAGTATTTAAAACTTCAAGAATGCAGCTAAGTGCCAGAGTTCATGGAGCAAGATACATGGAGCAAGGATTTAGAAACTGGAAGGATCTGAGTTCAAATCCTGCTGTGTTTTCCTGAACAAGTCATTTAATCTTTCTCAGCTTCAGTTTTCTCATCTGTAAAATGAGGATAATAATAGCACCAACTCCCAGGATAGTTGTTAGGATATTTATAGTATTTATAAAATGTTTTTCAAATTTTAAAGCACCATATAAATGCTAGTTGATGATGATGATGATGATGATGATGATGATGATGATGATGATGTCACTCCCTCCTCCAGGAGTCTCCTTCCTCTCTGGGATTTTAAGACTCTGCTATATAGCAGTTAACCTATATCTCTGATGGACCATTCTCAATATTTTTTGCTAGATCACTTTCCATATTGTAGTCCCTAATAATAAATCCCCAGGCTTTCCCATAGGCCCTCTTCATATGTCTTTTCCCTTTCTTTTTTTCCTCTCTTGTGTCTTTGCAGTCTCCTCTTCCCTAATGTTTCTTTTCTTTCTTCTCTTCTTCCTCCTCCTCCTTCTCCCTCCATCTAATTCTATCTCTCTGTGTCTCTGTCTCTGTCTCTTTTTCCCTCTTCCTTCCTCCCTACTTCAATCATCATTTCTATGATACAAATGCCTCAAAGACCTATCTATATAAGCCTTTTATCTTCTTCTGAAATGTAGTCTTACAATACTAATTCCATATTGAGCATGTTTAGGTAGATATTGCACAGGCATCTCCAAGTCAGTATATTCAATAGAAATCATTGTCTTTTCCCAAAAATCCAAGCTTCTTCTAAGCTTTCCAATTTGTTATGCTTCTTGTCACCCGTCAGCAAACTCAGAGGCATCTCCAACTTCTCATTCTCACTCACCGCAGAAATCCAATCACTTATCAAAACTTGTTATTTCTACCAATGTGCTATCGCTTGCATCTTTCCCTTTCCTTCCACTCATATAGCCCTCACCCCAATTCAGAAACTTATTACCTCTTTCCTTATTATTGAAATAGCTCCCTAATTGGTGTCCTTGTCTCCCAATCCCCTCTCCAATCCATCAACCACTCAGCTCCCAATGAAATATTCCTAAAACTTATATCTGACCACATCACTCTTCTAGTCAATAACAAATTCCATTAGTTCTTTAATTAGCTCTGGGATGAAATACACGTTCTTTTACTTGGTAAATTACCTTCACAATCTGACTCTAATTCACCATTGTGGTCTTATGATAATTTCTTCCCCTTCTCTGTACAATCCAATAAAATTGGTCTTTCTGTTCCTCACAAATGATATTCTTTTTTTTATTACTACACATATATATATACATATGTGTGTGTGTGTGTGTGTATGGATGTATGTTAGACTAATTACATTTGTAAGTATCTGCCCCCATAGAATGTAAGCTCCTTGAGAGAATGGACCAATTTTTCTTTTTCTCCTCACTATTAGAGAGATAGATAGATGATTGAAAGAGATTGATAGAGAAAGAGACATCTGACTCATTAACCTGGGGTTTAGGGAGTGTTCCGGGAAAGCTGGCTACCTCTGGTATGAGGGCTGCTAAAACCTTTCTAGCACTGCTCATATACATTTGGTCTAATGTCACCAAACTCTCACCTGAGGCTCCAAGACGCTATAGCTTACAGTGACCACAACCTGATAAAACTGTCTGGGAAAACAAGCTAAAGTTATGTTGAAAGTAACAGACAGGCTTCAAACTCTTTAGTGAGTTAGTAAGTGTATCCCAAACATGTGAAGACTTCCCTCAGCAGAATGGATGGATAAGAGCTAGTTGTTCCAAAAGCCATGAAGGTGGATAGAACAGGTGTTGAGGAGTACATAGAGCTTGGTCAGACAAGGAAGATGTTATCCTGGGCCATCAGCAGTCATCCTGGCTTCCGTCATACCACTTGGACTTCAATGACTCTGAAAGAGAGAGTAATCGTGATGACTTTGTGCAATTTTGCTTCCCTTAAGTCCAATTCACATGTGTGTCAAGACATCATCCTATGATGACATTGGTGCTCTCTGAAAACAAAGCACAGATAACAACAACTACAAAAAAACAGATAAAAGTTAGCAAGTCACCCTATGTCCCCAATGTTACCTATTAACAGAATAAGGCAAGACTGAAAGTGGATCTGGGAAGAAGGATCCAGTCCTCTCCCTTAGATGGTGCAAGATGGTCGCAAAACCTGATTTCCAACAAAATAAGATAAAGGTCATCAATAGGGGCCAAGTAAACCAGGGTTAGAGGTTTATAAATTCATGGGGAGGAGCAGCAGGGGGGAAGAGGATGATGGTCAGAGTGTATAGGTAGGTTCTAGAAGGTAAAGTCAAAGTATACATTCTTAATGCATATTAGTGGAATGGTTGTGATTGAATTTGACCCAGTAAATGTTTATTAAGTACCAACTATGTGCTAGGAAGCGACTAGGTGACATAGTAGACACAGCACTGGGCTTAGAATCAAGAAGACCTATTTTCAGGAGTTCAAATCCAGCCTCAGTATTTTCTAGTTGTATAACTCTGGGCAAGTTACTTAACACTTAGACTCAATTTCTTCGTCTGTAAAATGAACTGGCAAAGGAAATAGTTAACCACTTCAGTATCTTTCCCAAGAAAACTCCAAATGGGGTCATGAAGAATTATATATAACCAAAAATCATTAACATGTGCTAAGACTTGTTAAGTTCTAAGGATATTAAGGCAAAAATTTGCATAGTACTTTCACACAAAGACCTTGCATTATACTATCATAATTCATACAAAAATAAGAAAATACAATATAATTTTTTAGATTTACCCCAAAATTGAGAGAGGTTCAGAAAACATTTTATTTAGGATGTAGCTGATGAGCTAAGCTTGGAGCTAGAGATTCCCAAAGGGCTTTTCCAGTGAACTTCACATGGAGGCTACCCCTTAAACAAGCAAAGAAGCAAGGTTGTGTCACATCCAGTTTTGGCCCTAAATACACACACACACACACACACACACACACACACACACACACACACAAGACATAGAAATAGAAAATAGTGGGGGAATGAACCTGGGATTTCATTATTGTGGGGGTCTCACTGCATCAGTGTAAGTTAGCACCTTCTTAGCAATTTATATTCTTAGAGTTTCCATTTATACAAAACAAATAACAGGTACTTGTGAGACAGGAAAAAGTCTGAATTTGAGTATCTAAGGGAAAATGGCAAAAGGCATAAACTCTTCTTTCCATTTATTCCCTTGCCATTCCAAGAGAGAGAGATTACTCAGTTGTATAGACTCCCTGAGATAAGGAGAATGAGACATAACTGTTCTTGTTTTACAGATGAGACAAAGTGACAACAGGGAATAACTAAATAATAACTAAATAAATTTTGCTATATGAATGGAATGGAATATTACTCTGTCATATAAAATAATAAAAGGAATAGTTTCACAGAAACCCAAGAAAGTTGGTGGGAACTAAAGCAAAATAAAGTGAGTTTTACCAAGAGAAAAATTTATACAATAGTAACAACATTGAAAAGACAAACAGCTTTGAAATACTTAAGAGCTCTAATCAATGCAATGACCAGTAACAATTTCAGAGCATTATATCCATTTCCCACCAGAAAACATATATTTTTGGACATGGTCAATTAAAAATTATTCATATTTGTTAGAAAGGTTTCTACCCACCCTATCATGGAAGAATAGGAAGATGAAAGAAAGAAAAAAATTAATGCTTATTAATTGAAAAAAATAAAAATATAAAAACACACAGAGGAAGAAAAAAGCAAAAGAATCATGACATTTGTATATAGATCTGGATCCTGAAGAAAAAATGATGTTGATTTGACCTCATTTTTTCACTACTGCATTCCAGATGTGCTCCACACATGTGGTTAAGAGGAAAATGGCTGATGCAATAACTTGCTACATATACATCTTTTTTTTTTCCCCAAATGCTAGCTTTCATAGAAAATTAACAAAGTTCTTAAATCAGTATTTCTCAGGTCTACAAAAATGACAAGTAATCTCTTTTTTTCCTAGGCCTGACTTTCTCTTCAGTAAATAAGGTTTTTCCATTTGATATTTCTGGATTTATAAAGCATCTCTCTTCAAGAGTTGAAAGCATTTACATATCCATTTTAAGATTCCTTAGTTGTACATTTATTGGATTATTTGCTGTCTAAGGGAGGGGAAAAAATGGAATGTAAGATTTTGTTGAAATGTTGAAACTGCATATATTTTGAAAATAAAATTTTTTTAAAAAAGGATAATAAATTGACACATCCCTTCCAAGAGAGAGAGAGAGAGAGAGAGAGAGAGAGAGAGAGAGAGAGAGAGAGAGAGAGAGATTATTCAGTTGTATAGACTCCCTGAGATAAGAAGAATGAGACATAACTGTTCTTGTTTTACAGATGAGACAAAGTGATTAAAAGATGAATACAAGGAATCACTAGAAATGGAAGCTCAAAGTCAGAACTTTTGGCTCCTAGTCCAATACTCTTTTTAACACGTAGCCTGGGTTTCTGAGCATGCTCAGAGTATGCTCAGTTTGTGTAACTTGGAACTTGTTTTGTTCTCTCCATCATATATATATAGGGTTACCTCTTTTGACAGTCTATGTCTTTAAAACTGGTGAGACCTATTTGGTTGATCTTTTCTGCCACTATTTTGATCCTGTTCTTTTTGGATAATACTATCTGATGGGGCCAATAAAAACACTATGAATTAGAAGGAAAATCCTTTTTCAATCTTTTTCTTTTACTCTCAGCTCTGAGAAATGTGTCTACGGTTGTTTGTTCCTATTCTGTGTTATTTGAGCCAGAGGTGTTCTACACAAAATGGGAGTTTGAAGCATTATAACCTAGGAGCCCAAACTGCAGGCAAGGGTCATAAAGATAGCTAGACTTGCATGGAAATCCCAAAAATCCAAGGAAGCTGGTACTCAAGCCTAAGGAAAGATAAGGATTTGGAAGTGGGACTATATTCTATAGGAATTAAACTAAGCTATGAACCTAATACTCTTCCCTCCCCCCAGAGACTGCAAGGAAATAGGATTGTGTGCCTTCCACATATGGGAGGAATAAGTTTATATATTTATTAACATACAATTTGAAGTAAATATTCTTTTGTAAAAGATCCTTTGTTATACAGAGAGCCCTGTCTGGGAAAACTGGGCCCTTTGCATTTATGGGGATCTCTAGAGAGATTTTCTGCCCAGAACTTTAGTTTTTCAGATATTCTAAACTGTAAAATCCAAAAAAAAAGTTGGCAAATTTTTTTAGGCTCTAATGTACAGTTGCTCTTCCCCTCCCTGCTCCAAGAGTATCTTCTCACAAGTCAGTACTATGTATATAAATTTGTGACCTTTTCCTGACTGTTAAGCACTGATATTTCTTGGTTTGTTGAATTCTGTATAGTCTTGGTATAATGATGTGTTCCATAGGTTGAGAATTATAAAAGTATTAAGTTTACTGTGTGAAATTTGGAACCATTAGACTGCTACTATCTAGTAAATATTTGTATTGTTTTTATATTTAAAGATACATACAATGATTGCCTTGTGAAAGCAAAATGACTTACAATGATGTAGCATGTAAGAATTATCTGTGTCTTAAATTTATAAGTAGCTCATATTCAGGGAAAGGGGATTAGCTTCATACCCTAGTTTTGTTCTTAAAGATCCAAGTCCAAACATCCCCCTCATGCTCAAATCCCAGGTTCTCTAGCTCCTCAGGGTTACCATGACAGAGGCTGGCTGTACTATACTGTCTACAATTCTGGCTCCAATATTGCCATGGCTCAAACCTCTGGTCCATGGGAATCATCTCTGGCACCTGAAACTGAGGATGACAATTCAGAGCAGAAACAAATAGCCCCAGTCCCTTTTCTGAAGTGAGGATAAAAGAGAATGAGCAGGGGGAGGCAAATTCTTCCCCTCTCACTGATTTTAATTCATGGCATCTACAATGGCAGCAGAGTTGCTAATGGGATTCACTGAAAAAGAGCAGATAAAGAAACTGGCTAGGCCACAAGTCCCCAATCAAGAGAGGCTTCTCCCATCCACATAGCAGAAGACATTGCAGATACCCTGTTAGACAAATTGGGTGTACTAGAGAAGCCTGGTCTACACATGTATCGCTGCTGTCTCATTAAATCTAATCCTCTCTGGTGTACTAATTCACAAATTCAGAAAGGTCATAACCAACCTAGGGACATTGTCATTATAGATTACTCTTTCTGGGATGATTTTGATCCAATATATGGGGGGGGGAGAAAGCAAAGGGCCTTTTACTTGTAATTTCAAAGAAAACAATTCTTATTCTTTCATGAAAGAAAGCTACTCTTAAATTTCTTTCACATATGAAATTGTAAAGGCATTAGAATCAGGTCTAAAAATAAAGAGAAGGAAGAGAACCCAGGAAAATGGAGCATTTGATGAGGAATATCTGACAATTATACTTTATTGCTTACATTGTTTTCTAACAAATTCTCAGAACATATCACAAAGTTAAATGGCTCAACTTAAATATTAAATAATTATAGCAGAGGAAGAAAGGGAATTAGTTGGTTTCAGCAAAAGAGGAAAAATGTTTTCAGATGAGATTTTGGTGATGAAAGCACCAGCAGATGAAAATAGCTGCATATTCAAGTTTCTGGATTGATGGAATATGTGCCCTTCTGATGATGCTGTGGATTACAAAAACTTCTTTCAGGAGGAAAAAACAAAAACCAAATGAATTAACAATACAGAACTGTTCCTCATAAGAAATGATATGATAAGCAGAATTACAAGTAAGAATTGAATGAAAAAGGGCTAGGAGGCACAACTGTATTTAACAAGGCTCTCTAGATAAGTTAGAATATAAAATAAATAAAAATAAGCAGTTACTCTTCAGGGCACTCTTTAAGTTGTTTTGGTTTTTGATTTTTTGCCTGTCCTATAATTCTTAACATTCATGGCAGAGAGAAATATGTTGTGCCATAAAAGGGGATTCCCTCCTACCATATTATTCAGTTTGCCAAAAATGGAAGACAAAACATGAGAATGGCTCCTCTTGCTAAGTCTGCTTTGGTTACATTTCCTATCACCAAGTAGACAGGAAGTGTTCTCAGACTCAGAAGCCAGAGCTAAAAGTAGATGCCTCATACTGAAAGAACGGAAACCAGATGGGATCAGGTTACTTTTCTGCTTCTCAAAGGCTTCAGGTGACTTCAAATTAAAGGGAAATTTTTTCAGTAAGGTCTCTAAATCCTCTCACTTTCTCTCCTTTCCCAACCCTTCCTTTTCATATATGTGGTACTATTCCAATATTTCCATCCTATTAAATACTCTATTTCCTATGCTTTGAGACTTAGAGGTGAAAATTTCATTAAGAAACAGATTTTTTATTTTATCTGTCTGCTGGGCATGGTGGAACATGCCTATAATTCCAGCTACCAAGGAAGCTAAAGCTGACAGGTGTCCTGAGTTCTACAGTTTTTATCCTCACTCTGGAGTTCTTGATCCAGTTTATGATTAATATGGGAGTCCCCCAGGAATGAGAGGTGTAGCACCAGGTTGCCTCTGGAGGGATGTCAGCCACCGACAGCAATAAACAGCAAGCTGATCAAAATAAGACCAGCTCTTTGAGTAATCCCTGAACTTTTTGGTTGGTTGAGATAGGAAGACTCAGTCTTACAAATAACAAAATTAAATAATATTTTGTCCCTACCCAAATTCCTTCTAATAATATAGAGATCGTGCTGCATTGACTATGTTCATATTTATTTTTGGGTGGTAATTACCATAACAAAATGAGATCTCAGTTTTTTATACATTTGTCTTATTCTGTATAAATGTCTGATTAATAACAGAATTATTTTGTATCAAGTTGGGAATATTAACTTACTATTTGTCCCGATGTGACCAAAACCACATCCAATTCAGTAAGATAGAAAATGGCATATGACATTCTGGGATCACACATAACCTTAAATAATGAGTCTTTTCACTATTGCCACCACTGTGAGTCTGACAATACCACCAAGGCCCTCAATCCTTTGTCTATTATTAAACCAAAAGTAAGACTGATGATCCTTAATAGTGCTTCTGTAAAGTCTCAACAAGCCCCTGAAGTACATTTCAGCATTGTAAAAATCTGATCCTCTAAGGGTTTACCAGATGTCATATGTAGCAGGGAAATACAGTCTCTATCCTTGGGGGACTACTATCTAATAAGTTTGATAAGATAGAAAAGCTCATACAAGTACACACAAAGAACTATCCTACTTATCAGAAAGGAGTGGGATGGTGTTACATACAATTAATTCTTAACCTGTTTTCACAAGAATCCACCCCTGAAGGAAATGGAAGTTTTCTTCCCATTACAGGCTTTGGGATAGAGCTTTCCCTTTTCATATAAATAAGGCTCTCTGCATACAGAAAACCAAACAAATGTCTGTATAAATATTGCTCTCTCAAGAAACATTTCAAATATGTGTTATTGAAGAGAGAAGCCGAAGGTCAAAAATGAGAAAGGATAATATGGCACAGGGACCTGATTGCCTCCAACATTCACATTCTTTTCCAACATTCCTTCTCTTGCCCATTACCCTGATCATGAGCTCTGAACTTCCAACAGGGGAGAAAGGAAGCTGCTGAGAGAAGATGAGGTTTGGAGGGAGAAGACACCAGGGGACTGTTTACTATTTACTAAATATTTGAACAGTGACTTAAATACAAAAATGCATGCCAAGAATAATGTCTTCTAGAAAGACTAACAGTATTTATCCATTTAAACAACACGGTGACAGAAATCTTCAGGCTTCAGTTTACAGATGGATCAATTGCTTTGGTAAGAATTAAGGGGGGTTTGTTGCAAATCAATACCTGGACAAGACCCAAATTTTACAAAGGAAGATGGATTTGGAGCTATCTAATTCAACTTCTTTATTTTACAAACAAGGACTTTGAAACCCAAAAAATTTAGGTGATTAGTCCAAAACTATACAGGTATTATAGCAAAAGAGCTAAGATTCTAACCCAACTCTTTTCATGGTAAAATACTGGGCTAAAGATTGCTTATTTAAATAAGAATTCTAATTTATTCCTGAAAGCTATCAAATCTGACCAAAAAAAATAACATCTTACCATAATGCAGGCTCAGATATCAGATTCTTATTCCTTTCTCCCTCCAGCTCTCCACCCCATCTCCATCTCTACTCCATAATGATGGCATGACATGAAATGTGAGCAGATGTTGATATATAAGTCCTAGCATAACTTTTTAGCAGTTGAATTTAAATGAATTAAGAATTCTCAGTGCTAGAATGTGTTCTGGAGCTAATAACAGATTCCAAAAAGGTTGTTTTTTTTGTTGTTGTTTGTTTTTTAATCAAAATTTGTTCATGTCTGAGACAAGTACAATGGGGAAATTCATTGAGTGATTCTGCTCCTGGCCCTTATCCTGACTTTCTGAATTTCAAAATCATGCCTTTTCTATGCCTGGCTCATTCTAGAACTTATTTTCATGCCTGGAGCCTCCTTGCCCTCAAATAACCCAGTATCCCTTTGGCCTGTTCACTGAAAAATATACCTTCTCAAGGCTAATACCACTTTTCCTATTAATAAGTTCCTCCAGGAGCCTCCATTTTGTGGCATGGTCTGGGTTGGCCTACCTTTATTCTCTTCCTAGCCTTATGCCTGACTTTCTGGATTTCAAAATTGTGCCCCAAGCAAGTTAGAGTACCTTCATTTTTTCCTCCCTCCCCCTCAACCACTTTTAATTGCCTTTTATGTATTGTCTTCCTGCAATGTCTTCATTAGTTATAACTTGAGCTTTTTCAGGGACTGTCTTTTGTTTTGCTTATATTTATACACCCAGTGTTCCACATATAATAAGTACTTAATAACTTCTTTTTCTTTCTTTGCTTTGTTTCTTTTTTCTTTCCTTTTTTTTATTCCTTCCTTCCTTCCTTTCTCCTTTTATCCTTCTCACAACCTCCTTCCTTTTTTTCCTTCTCTTAGAGAGAGGTTATGGCTCTGGAAATGGTACTCTAGACAAAGCAGACTAATATGCAAAATTTTTGCACTTTCACTACTACTATCTACTAATATCCACTCATTAAGTGACTACCACCACATAATTAATATCACTAACAACTGATACTGAATAAAACATACTCTATAAGTTTTGCTTTTACATATCTAATGATAACAATGCCTTTTTGGAAGATCTTAAATTTGAGAAAAATCATCCAATAAGATTATTGCAGTGGTACATTTTAATTCTTGAATAGTTCCATTTCAATATCATGATGAATACTGTCCATATTGCATATTGTGCATTTTAGAGGTACCCCAAACCCAACTGTGACATTCTTTTTTCTCCCACATTCTTCTTAGTTTGTTAGTTTTTTAATACAGTTATTTCTACAACAAAAGTTTGAATTTATTTTATATTTGTGATCATTTCAAAGTTTCATAGCATCAATACAAATATTAGCATCAGCTCCCATAATACATAAAAATAGGGTTTTCACCTTGTACAAAGAATTAGGAAATTCATTAAATTTTACCTCAGCCAAGGTGGGATAGATGTGATCAGACTAGCTCCATCAGAAAACCACACATAAGAGACTTTTATGTATGTAAGCATTGTGTACATATATATGTATGTATGTATATGCCATTTTAGCAAATAAATCCAAGGTTAAAAAAAATGCTGCACTAGCTATAGCAAAAAGGATTATTTCTATCAATTTTCCAAACATTCACATTTAACATTCAAAGAAAGCACACAGGAAAAGACAGCTGGTATTAAGGTAGTATACTTACAATTTCTAGAGGGTTACAAAGGTGGCTTAAAGCTATTTAAACCAGATTGTGTATAAAGTGGAATTGGGTGTGTGCTTTCTAACACATACACACATGATCACAAACCTTTGCCCTCCAAAAACTATGTCAGAGACTAGGGATCCAAGGCCCTTTCTTTTTTACTACCATCTCTCTCTTCTCATGTTAATGGCTTGTGGGATCTCCAGTGCAATTTCCTTAGGCTTCCAGTAAAATGAGATGAAGTTTTGGACTCCTTCCTGCTAAAGCACTTCAAGAGCTGGGATAGAACTTGCTCATGACCACGCCAGGGGTAGCAGCTCCATCTCTCCCCTTTTCTATTTAGTTCAGAAACCACTTCTTTGTTGTTCCTGTTTCCATGACACTAGTCATCCACCTGGACCAACTCTAGGATTTTGGGATAAGATGTGGGGATATGATCTCAGGACCTTGGGCCAGTTTTAGACAGACATCTTAGTTCTCCCTTTCTCTAGCCAGATATAAGATAAGGGATACAGAGAAAAATTATTCATTTCATGCAAAGTGCTTCTGGTCAGCACATCCTTCCTGATGCTATTAAATAGCATGGAGAATAAACTTTAGGATGAGCCTCTTGGTTTAAGACAAGAAAGATCTTATATAATTATCCTTCATGGATTCTATCATCTACTCCCATGGAACTGTGTTTAATGCCTTTTCAATGTCTGGATAGCATAGGAAAGTAAAGTCTAGTAGAGCATGAAAAAACTGGCGACATTTGATCCAAAGTTGACCACTAGGCAGATAAAGAAAGACTGTTCATAAGGAATCCTTCTTAAGACTCTCTCTCCTTAAGTCCTAGAAAAATTTATATGAATTGATGCTGAGTAAGGCAAGCAGAACTAGGAAAACATTGTATAGAGCAACAGCAGGATTGTGCAATGATCAACTATGATAGATTTGGGTGGGGGGCGGTTGGCAGTTCAGTGATCCAAAGCAATCCCAATAAACTTTGGAGGGAAAATATCATCCACATCCAGAGAGTGAACTATGAAGACTTAATGTAAATCAACATATACTATTTTCACTTTTTTTTTTCCTTCTGTTTTTATTTCTTGTGGTTTTCCTTTTTTTCCCTCCCAACATGATCCATATGGAAATAGTTTTTTTTTTAAATGATTATACATGTATAACAAAAAAATGGTTTTTAACATGCAGCTGAGGAAAATATCTTTTTAACTCTCTCTATCTAATCATGTTACGGCCTAGGCAAAAGAATAATATTTTCAGTGCTTGATGTTCTGACATTACAACCTCTCTACCTTATGCCCATTTTAATACAGGTGTTCATATGGGAATAAACTATATCTTCCTACCAAAATTGAGAGGAATCTGACTAATTAATATGGCATCACTCACCTAGCTCAAAAGAAAACTACGGAAAGGATAAGGAGGAGGCAGAGAAGGCTCAAGTGAGAGCTAGCCCCTTAGTGGGAGGATGTGTCTGGTTTCTGCAGGTAAGGCTGGCTCCAACCCACTTCCTCCTCCTTCTCAAAGCAATCATTGGAAATACTCCCACAAGGCCTGAAGCTCTTGGCATCCTTCCCACAGAAAATCCAAGTCTCTGAAGACTGTTTCTTATACGATTAGGGGCCTCAGTTCTATTGCTCTCAATCCCCCTTTGGGTCCAAAATGAAACTTCCTTGTCCTATCCTTGAGACCAATCTGCCCAAGGAATAAGACTCAACTATCTAAGCCAGTACATGCAACAAGTCTGCTGTGGGGCCCACCAACAAAGGTGAGCAATCTCTCAAGATAGAGTCCTAGGTCCATCCCTCCAGGGGTGCCCTTTATCTCTTCCTACAGCCTAAAATAGACAAAGGCTAGTGAAATGCATTTTAAACTTTTGGCTGTTATAACTGATTATCATATGCAATAAGACTTAAAAATCTGCCTTCTACATATCTAAAAGTATATGGAAGGGAGGTAAAGACTCCTGGGCTCTTTGTTTGTGACTTTGGATGTTCATGAGATAAACTATCTCCTCCCAAAACACTCCTCTGTACCTGATTCATTCCAAGTTCTTTGGACCAGTGCCTTTCCCAACACAAGTAAGATTTCCTTTTTGTGCTTAGCACCTTGAAGATCCTAAAACTGCCCTGGGGTGGGCTAATAGTTCAACAATCTCACTTCCTGTTTGAGAAATCCTGGGATTGGGGGGGTGAAGGGAACAAAGAAACAAAAGAAGTGACTTTGTTAATTTTTCTCCCCCATCTACAAACCCTTTGTAAAAATTTTGCAATATTTTCTCTAGATCTTGGATCTAATGACCCAAACAGGTATGGGATGGAACCATTAAGAACCTGAGCTTATTAAAGGTCCCCAATATTATGTGAGGTTTCCTAAACTTTGGGGGAACGATTATGAACTGAGTGAAGAAGCTAAGTCCTGGAGTTGGACAGATATCCATCAAAGAATGGACCAAGTGAGGCCCAAATCTTTGTAATTGAAATATAGTGGGAAGGTAATGTCTCTGATGATAGGAAATAGAGTCATTGAACTCCCCAAATGCTTTAGAAACTCTACTGAACTAGGTTTTGTTTGTGTGTTTGTTTTTAAGATGTTTCTCTATTTTTCTAGAATATTTTCCCTTTAAAAAAAAACAACCAAAAAAAGGAAGAAATCCGTGGAATCCAGGAAGCAAGGAGGAAGTAACTCTCCCCGCCAAAAAAATAAAATAAAATAAAACCAAGAAAGTGTGGGCAGGCTCACAAAGATGGCAGTTAGTTGGTGACTCATTGATGATGTGAAAAGTGGGAGACATCTCCAGGGAGGCAACAGGGGCCTTAGCAAGATACCTCCATGGTATGGTTGAGGTATCCCGGGGTCTCCTTGCTCTCTGACTAGGTGCAGGCAGAGGTAAGACTCCTATTCAGAGCTAGTATTGGAGAGAGAGGCAGTACTGGCTATCAACTGAGTCATAGTGGCTGATGGAATGTAGCCTATGCCTGGAATAAAGTACTTAAGTTTTCTGCACTAGATTTGGGAAAGTCCACCAGAATAGGTCACTTTCAAGAAGTCAGTATTCGTTGGGTCCAGTTTAAAATTGTACTTGACCACTTCATCCTCTTCTTGCATTGTTCCCCACCATGAGCATCACTTGGCAGGGAAGGGTACTGGAGCTGGGCATTGTCCTAGGTCCAGGTCTCTGTAGTTGTTGTTCCTGTTCCAGAAGAGTTGAAGGTTAGACTGATTCACCATGTGCTACTGATCTGCTGCTGGAAGCTTTTCACCAACTCTGTGTTGTTTATCTGCTCCTCCTGGCAAAACAGATGAGAAAGAACTGTGTGAGGTAAAGTGCCTGTCAAGTCTGAGAAGGTGGTGGCTACCCATCCCACCCATCCTTTGTCAATGGGATGGATGTTCATAAGGTCCAGCCCTCTACAAGGTCAGGGAAAATCAGAGCAAGCTTGACCAGCATATAGGCTCCAGCTCCAACCCCAATACCAATCAAATACTTTAATCCAAAGTGGTAAATCATGCTGGGAATCATAGTAATGAGCTGCTCCCTACTGTTCCAAGGGGAATTTGTTATCCCTGAATGAACTAGGATGTACCCATTTACTGACCAGCGGCATCCATGTGACATACCACAAAGTACTTGGTGATCTCCTGCAAGTCTTCAAAGTGAAAGAAAAAATTGGAATAGAGGTCTACTTCATGGTAAGTAAGGATGACAGAGTGTTAGAGCCCTGAAATACTACATAAAGAGGGCCATATAGGGTCTCTGTCACATTCCTTCCAGTCCATGTCTACAGCTAAGAGGAAGGCATCAGAATTCTCCAGCTCAGTGTCTTGCCCTCAAAGAAGTATCTTCTCTTAGTGAGTCATACCTTATGGAGTCCTGCTTTGGTCATGTCCTGGAACAGCAGCCCACTCACTGCCCCTTAACTGCCACCACCTTCCTCCTCCTCCTACTTGTCACCTGTGCCAGCCTGCTAGGGAAATCCCTGTGACATTCTTAAGACAAAAGATGTCAGCTAAATAGTTTCTAACAATCTGAGCCATGGGAGTAGTCTTTATTAAACTGTACTAGTTTTTTTGTTTGTTTGTTTGTTTGTTTGTTTTTGTTTTATTTTGTTGGGTTTTTTTTTTACAATACATTAATTTTCAAAATTTTCCCAGATCTTATTTTTTAATTTTTGTCGCTACTCACCCCTAAAATTCTACATTTGATTCACTCTTATATTTCAAAATTAAACTTACCTAAAGACATCAATGTTTTGATAGGCAGTTATGTGATATATTGAATAGTTCTGGAGAAAGAAAAATCTAAGATCAAATACTGCCTTAGATGCTTGCTTAGCTATGTGACTGAACAAATCCCTTAAACTGTCTTGTTTTTTCTTATATCTAGAATACTTAACATAGTGCCTGACATACACTAGGTTCTTAGTCTCAACTGCAAAGTGGCTTTAATAATAACTACAATCTGCAGAGAGTTATAAATGAGATAACATGTGGGGACTGAGCATGCACACCACATAGCATTTTCATCTTTTTTTTTTCTTGTTGTTTGCTTGCTTTTTGTTTTCTTTCTCATTTTTTACTTTTTGGATCTGATTTTTCTTGTGCATCATGATAACTGTGGAAATATGTATAGAGAATGCACATGTTTAACATGTATTAGATTACTTGCTGTCAAAGGGAAATTGCAGACAGAAGGGAGGGAGAAAAAAATTGGAACACAAGGTTTTGCTAGGGTGAATGTTAAAAACTATGAAGATATTTTAAAAATAAAAATCTAAAAAATAAATAAATGCTAGCTACTGTCATTCTTAATTTTTTTAAATAGCCTGATGTTTTGTCACAATCTTGAAACTTATTACTCTACAGCAGGACCAGTTTGAGCTGCATTGTAGACATTGTAATCACTCCATACTCCCTTTAAAAAGTCCTCTCAATTTGCTATCCACATTTTCTCTCGTCACATTTAGTGAATACATCAGCTCCTCCAAGTTCAGCATGTTAACATAACAGGATGAGGGCCTGATAAATAGGGAGTAGTTTAAAAGGAAATGACATACCAACATATGGAAAGGGCAGCCCACAAATTGGAGTTCTCTAGCCCCTGTGATAGGCAATATCATCTATGTCTGACTTTTAGGTCTCCCAAACTTTTGGAATATAAAGTCTTTTTCTCTCAATGTCTTCTGAAAAAGGAGTCCTATGAGTGTTATCTTCTAAACCAGTGTTTCCCACAGTATGAAACAGGCCACCCTGGGAAAGTTCCAAACAAATCTAAGGAATATTCTTATTTTCCTTCAGACTTGCCAAAACCAGACAGTAGGATTCAACAGATAATTCAAAATACTGTATTTAATATATTGTTCCCTGGGAGAGTGTAAAGTTAAAGTGATCCAGTGAGGGAATTAGATCAGACAGCCTACAGACACACATTACTCAACACTATACTATGCTAATACACAGACACTGAAAAAAAAAAAAAAGAAGAAGAAGCAATCCACTGTCTTATTGATAACAGTATCCTGTGCTGATCTCTTGAATTTTTAAAAAAAATTTAAATTTTTAAAAATTTTCTCATTAAAACTCAAACTATCCTTAAGCAGCTGGTAAATGATTTTGTCCCTGTTTTGTCTAGGCCAAGAGAAGGAAATGATTTTTCTCACAGGATACTAGGGAAGTAATAGTAGAGTCATGCAAAGAAGTCCAGAAAGGTCCTCATTATTTTGTTGTTTAGTCGTTTTAGTCATAAACAATTTTTCATGACCCCATTTGGAGTTTTCTTGGCAAAGATACTGGACCAGCTTGACATTCCCTTCTCCAACTCATTTTTACAGATAAGGAACTGAAGTAAACTGGCTTAAGAATTTTGCCAGGGTCACATAGCTGCTAAGTGTCTGAGGTGAGATTTGAACTCGGGGAGATGAGTCTTCCTGATTGCCAGTGCAGTGCTCCATCCACAGTACCACCTACCTGCCAAACTCATCATGACTTCATGCCCAGATTTACATCTGGTCCTTTTAAATTAAATCAATATAATAAAATTTCATTTTCCTCTCTTATGCATGAAAGGAAACAACTAAACCTAAATTCAAAAAGTATTTCCTTGCAATTAAAGAAGAGGGGGAGGAGTACAGTGCAAAGTATTTGTATTTGGTCTGTTCACCTCTATTCCCTCCCTTCCCACTTCAGTCTGCTTTTCACACAATTGTCAAATTCCAAAAAACCCATATCACTACCCTCTTTCCCAAACCTTACCCAATGCTTACTTCCAACAAAAAAGAACAGTGGCTCCCTATTGCCTCTAGAATAAAATTCTTAAATCTAGAATTTACAATCTTCCACAATTTGGCTTATCTTCCTAGTCATTTCATAAAATTCCCCTTCCTATACTTTTTGTTCTATTCAAATTGACCTACTGACTGTTTCCTATTTGTGATGTTCTATCCCCACTTCAACATCTATCTTTCCAAATGGGTCTCAGTTTCTGTAAAATACTCCCTCTCTTCCTTTTACATGCATAATTCAGGTGTCGATTGCTTGATCATTCTCCAGTTATCAATACTCTCTCCCTCTTCTATCTACATGATGCTACTCTGTATTTAACTATGCATTTATTATAGCCTCACAATAGAATGTAAGTTCTTGAGAGTAAGAACTATTGCATTTTGTCTTTGTATCACTACAGAGTGGCATAGTGCCCTGCACATAGTGGAGTCAGTTAGTCATAGAGATTGAAATATAGATAAAGACGGACCTATATATACCCACATATATATATATATATATATAATATAGCAATACACATATAGTCATATTTATATATATATATATACACATATAACTACATGAGATATATACATAATATAGACCTATATTTACATACATACCCACAATATAAATTATATATGATAATATTATACATAGAAAATACATATATTTCATATAATATATATTATAAATATATATAAAATATAAGAACAAATCTCATATATGTGCCTATATATCAACATATACAAAAGACATATACACACATGCTTTAGGGACAGCTTTTTCCTTTCTTTGTATCCCTAAGCACTTAGCTCCAGTAATCTTGCTCTATATCTGGCCACTGGACTCATATGGCTCTGGAAGAGAAAATGAGACAGGTGACCTTGCATAGTCCTCCCTCACTTAAATCCAATTCACTTGAATGTCATGGTATCTCCTCCCTGATTGTCATGGCCTTCTTCAAGAATGAAGGAAAAGCAGCAACAAAGAAACATAGAAACATATGTATGTATAAATTTTCAATTAAATTATATTACAAAAAAACTGAAAATTTATATAAATTTCACTCTTTATATGAAAAACTCTCATTTTCAGGATCCTTGCAATTAAAAAGAATAATTGAGTACTTAACAAATCTTTTCATTTTTAATGCCCTGAGAAGTTCAGGCCACTTTTAATTTTGTGTCAGTATTTGAAAAAGAAGTATTGAGATATTACATGAGAGTTTATGCTTCTGAATTATTACTTCTGAAGGAAGAACCAGAACTTTCACAAATAAAAACAGATTGCCCTCATGAGGCTGACAAAGGCTTTTGGTAAATTCTGGGAGGTGATCATTTGACATTCTAAAGAAATAGCCATTCTCAACCCAAACTCCAGGCAGCTTCCTCCCTTCAGATTCTCCTGATCTAAATTACAATACCCATTTCCTCCTATACTGTAATATTCACAGATGTGCCAGGCCATGAAGTAATCAAACTAATCCCCTCCCACCCTATCTTAGCTTTCCTTCAACTACTGATCCAAGCACCCTGATGACACCTGCTGTGTATTAAAACTAGATTTGATTTCAAAGCCAGGGGCTCATGAAAAGAGCAGAGGTCAGATCTGTCTGAAGTATTCAAGAGAACATTAAAAAAGAAAAAGTATTGTTCTTTCAGGTTTTTCTTAATGCTGTTAATGCTTTCAAATGATTTTTCTTCTCTACCTTTGGTTTTCTTGGCCTCTGGAATAATCTCTCCTATTCTTATGGTGTAGAAAAGCATGTCTTTATCATTATGATAAAGGGAAAACAAAAGAGGGTTGTGGTTACCCTCATCAAGCAAAGTAACTATGACAGGTTATAAGATCTGGGAACAGTTTAGTCCCCAAATTCACTTTTATGAAGTTATCAGGATTATGCTGTATTCTTCCTACTAAATTACTTCTCTATTAGCAGTAACAATATTAAGGAAGTGAAGTCATTCTTAGTCCATAACCACAAAACTTTTATAGTACACAGTGATAGTTTTCGTCAACTTTGGCTAAACTTTCACCATGAAGAATCAATTATTTCCTCCTTTAGCCTTCACAAAATTCCCATAACATTTTTTTAATCTTACTTTTTCAGTGCTTCAGAGATTTTTGAGACTTATGGACTCTCTTTTTACCAACACAAAGTCCCCTATAAGTTAGGAATAATGATAATGAATATTATTATTTCATAAAATATAGAATTAATTAATATAATAATTACCTACAGGATTTATATAGTATTTTAAGGTGTGAAAAATTCTTTATACATTTTGATCTTTATAACAATCCTTTAAGGTGAACACTTTTATTACCTCCAATGACACAGTGTCTGAGTTAGCTTTGAAAGTCAGATATGTCAGACATGTCAGAAAAGCACTCTACCTTAGAACTAACCTGGTAACAAGATTCTTCAAAGTAAGGTAGGCTGGTTTTCACAGTCTAGATACATGATATATTACTAAGTAAATATCCTATATATACCAGCGCTGTTATGAGGATTAAGTAAGGTAATATTTTTAAAGGAATTACCACAGTGCCTAGCATATTATGGGTACTATATAAATGCTGGCTATCATCATTATAGGCAACTCGGTTCCACGGTAGACAGAGTGCCTAGTCTGGAGTCAGGAAGATTCATTTTCATAAGTTCAATTCTGTTTTAGATACGAGATGTATCACCTTAGCAAGTCATGTAATCCTATATTTGTCTTAGTTTCCTATTCTGTAAATGTCAGAGAAGAAAATGGCTAACTGTTCCAGTATCTTTGTCAAGAAAATCCCAAACGGTGTTACAAAGAGTCAAACACAACTGAATAATAACCAAATAAATAATCACCATAATCATCATCATTTTATTTATGACTTGGTAAGACATGCTAAAAGGTGATACCACCTAGAATCGCTGGTACACTAGAAATGAAAAAAATTTGCACACACACACATTGGTGGCAATCAAAGCTAAAAGGGTAAGAACCTCTGATCTTTACCTGACCTGACCATAGTATTATGAGATCCAGGAATGAAGAATTTAGTATTCAAAAACAAACCATTTGCAGAAAACCACTAATTGAGTACATTGTAAAGAGAATTCTTATTCAGATATGGGTTGAACTAGATGACCCCAGAAGTCTCTCAACCCCAGAAATTCTGCAAATTGCTGATTTTGAGAAAACAAACGCACTGAGTTTACTATCTTAGCTAATTTTTTTCTTCTTTAAAGAAACACAGCTCTAAGAGGCTCAGGCTTTGAAAGTAAAATAAGACCCATGACACAAGAGTTTTGCAATTTTGTTGCAGTGTTCTTCTTTTCTGTTGGGTTGAGTATTCTTACTTTGCATTCTTTGGGCCTTTAAAATGTGTCAATGTAAAGACCTCATTTCTAAAATATATAGAATGTCGACTTAAATTTATAAGAATTCAAGGCATTCTCCAATTGATAAATGGCCAAATTTCAGATAAAGAAATTAAACCCATTTATAGTCATATGACAAAATGCTCTAAATCATTATTGATCAAAGAAATACAAATTAAGACAACTCTGAGGTACTACTATATATCTCTCAAAGTGGCTAAGATGGCAGGAAAAGATAATGATAAATGTTGGAGGGGATGTGGGAAAACTGGGACACTGATACATTGCTGGTGGAACTGTGAACGAATCCAACCATTCTGGAGAGCAAATTGGAACTATACTCAAAGGGCTATCAAACTCTGCATACCTTTTGATCCATCAGTGTCTCTACTGGATCTGTATCCCAAAGAAATCATAAAAAAGAGAAAAGGACCCACATGTACAAAAATGTTTGTGGCAGCCCTTTTTTTAGTGACAAGGACCTGGAAACTGAGTGGATGCTGCTCATCAGTTGGAGAATGGCTGAATAAGTTACAGTATATGAATGTTAGAGAATATTATTGTTCTGTAAAAACAATCAGCAGAATTATTTCAGAGAGGCCTAGAGAGACTTAGGTGAACTTAATGCTGAGTGAAGTAAGCATAACCAGGAGATCTTTGTACACAGCAACAGCAAGATTTTACGATGAACAATTCTGATGGATGTGGCTCTTTTCAACAGCCAGATGATTGAGGGCAGTAAAACAATCATCACAATGGTCTTGTAATGAAGAGAGCCATCTGCATCCAGAGAGAGGACTATAGGACTGAGTGTGGATCACAACATAGTATTTTTACTTTTTTTGTTTTCATTTGCTTGCTTTATTTTCTTATTTTTTCTCTTTAATTTGATTTTTCTTGTGTAGTGTGATAACATGTATAGAAGAATTACACATTTAACATATATTGAATTACTTACCATCTAGGAAGGGGATGGAGGGAAAGGAGGAAAAATTTTTTGGAACACAAAATTTTGCAAGGGTGAATGCTGAAAATTACCTATGCATATGTTTTAAAAATAAAAAGTTTTAATAATAAATAAATAAATAAATAGAACTTTAAATTTCAAGATACATGAAAGAGAAGATAAATGACTTTTTAAAATAAATGTATTATTATGAAAAATATATCAATGACAGCTAAGTAGCAAATTCAGTGATGAAAATTTACATACTTGTCAATTATATGCAGATTTTTGCAAATGTATAGACAAGTCAGAGAAAAATTCCACAAAAGGTAGTGTTGATTAATTAAACAAGGAAACAGTCTAAAAGGAATGTTTACTTAAAATAGGTAAATATTCAAAAAGATATGACAGATTTGTGGATTTTTAAAATTCTTCCCCAATTGCCTCCACAAAAAAAAAAAAAAAAAACCTTCTGAACTTGAGTTTCAATTCCAAATCAGCTACCTATTCTCTGTGTAACCTCAATCAAAACACAATCCTTTCTGATAGTGCCATTATTCTGAAATTGACCATCTCCTTTTAGCCTCACAATAGCTTGTGATGGTATTATCCCTATTTTATAGATAGGTAATAAACTCAGAAAGATAAAAAACTCGCACAATAATCATATAACTTGTTAGAAGAGGGAGTTTCTGTCACTTATTCCCTTTCTCCCCATTCTCCCATTTACTTGGTTGGTATTGTGTTCCTGCTCACCACAGCACACATGAGAAAAGGATCCTTATTGAAAATATTGTCCATGTTTCAACAACTAGTCTGGAAGCCTCCTTCCCTATGAAACCTTTCTGGATCCTTCTAGCCCAGGCTTTTTCCACTGGAGAAATGTTTATACCACCCTAGGTATATAGGAATATAAAATAAGTTTATAAATAAAATTTTACTGATAATAAAATATAATTCCACTACCCCTACATTTAGTGATATAATCCCATGAGGTCTCAACCCACAGTTTAAGTAGCTTTGCTCTAACCAAAAGCAATTTTCTTACATCCAGGACCCACTATAGCTCATAAGATTCTAATCTGCATTATAATTACTGCATGTATGTCATTTCCTTTTTTGTATAAAAATAAGAATAAAGATTATATTTTTTATCTTTCTATCTATTGCTTGCAATGCTTATTAATGGATGAATGATTTCATTCAACAGATGAAGGTCAGGTTTCCTCATCCACTGATTCAAAATTCTCAAACTTAGGAAAATAAATTTTACTGTTGGCAATTTTGTTGTTTTCAAATGAATGTCTTAGGCATTTTGCTTTAGAGTATGTAACTATGTCTTGTCTACCTCTGATTCTAACTAGCCAGGGTTTCTTAACTTTTTACACCACAGAAATGTTTATGCCATCCTAGGTATACTGGTATATAAAATAAGTATACAAATCAAAAGTAGAAAACTAGAGGTAGGCAGGATATGGTTATCTGGATTTTTTTTTCTTAATGGGATTTTAAAAATGTAACTTTTTAATAAACACATATATTTTAATCCAGAAGATTTTATTCTCCATGGTACATAAGGATTTGTTTGTGATAAGCCAATGTGATCACTTCACTGAATCCTGTTTCAATTCTTCCCAGACACACAGGAATAACAAATATTAAACTAAAGAGGGCAAAATGAGCTCTAACCACAAAACTAAATAAATAAAATAAATCACAGGTTCATAGTATTTAGAATGGGAAAGAACCACTGAAAAGAGATTGCTAGTGAGGTAACTCATTTTAGGAACTCAAGGAAAATGAGATGTAATTTACCTAGGCATATAGTTTCCAAAATTTACTGCTCTTTTTCTCCCTTATACTATATGGTCTCCTAAACTGTTGTTATTGTTCAGTCATTTCAATCATGTCTGATTCTTCATGACCCCATTTGAAGTTTTCTTGGAATGGTTTGCCATTTCCTTCTCCAACTCATTTTAAAGATGAGGACCTGAGGCAAATAAGGTTAAATGACTTATCTAAGGTCATACAGCTAGTAAGTGTCTAAGTGGAATTCAAACCAGAAAGATGAGTCTTCCTGACTTCAGGCTTGGTACTCTATTCACTGCATTATACTAGCTGCCTTCTATCTTCACACATTTCTTTGAATATTCTAAAAAGATAGGTTGTACAATATTACCTCAAAGTGGACACTTAAAACTACCAAAAATTGCGGACACAGTACACAAGAACATTTTTATCAGTTTCTCAAAAAAGCCAACATATAAACTAACATCTTGCCATTGGTCATTACCTTATATTATAAAAGCCCAATTACCCAAAGCCTTATAAGAAATCTGCTAAACTTCATGGAACATCAATCCAACACAATTTGTTAGCTACATAACAATTTTTTCCTTTGGGATGGAAGGAGAGAGTCTTTCTCTGCAGTATCACTTCCTTCTTCACTTTAATTGCCTCAAGTACTCACATTTTCTTCTTTATTTCCTTTGACCTTAATTTAAACTTTTTCTCCTTTTTTCTAATTTCTAGAAACTTATTTTTTTCTCCCCTGTCCCCAGGAAACCAGCTAGTGTTTTCCTGTTTACTATCTGAAAGGTGTAACCCTAGCTGTTCCCATTGCAGGGTGATGATAAAACACAGTTTGCAAAAAGCAAAGGAAAAAGGAGACTAATTCAAGATTACTTGATCTGATAGAGTGGACCTGAATCTAAACCTGTTCAAAGAAAAGAAAAAAGGAAGAAAGAAAAGAAACCGGTTTCTCTTACTGTTCTATAGTAAGGACACTAATCTGTCTAGACAAGGGTAACTTACACCACTCGCTGATACATGGAGGTGTGCACCAAGCATGTGAGGAAGCCATGAACGCCCATGCACCTGCTCCAACGGTGGGAGTACAGCCTGTGGCTTTTCCTTGATTGATGTTGGTCTAACTGCTTCACAGTCTCTAGGGGTGAAGGGAAGTGGGCTCAGCTCAAAGCAGTTTGTGGCCCTAGTACTTCCACCTCACATCACATAAGGAATGACAAGGTATAGAGAGACGTATGCATATGAAGATACCCTGTACCCACATTGACACTCTGAAAAAGTACCCAATCTTAAAATAAAATGAAAAAAAAACCTTTTAAAACCAAGAAATGAACCAAAGAAGGAAGCATCTGTCACTGACATGTTGAAAAACCTAGATTGATGACAAGAAAATAGAAAATTACAAATGACCACTTGTTACATTGGTTTAAGTTCTGTTGGATTCCTTTGATCATTCTTGATGAGGCAAACTTTGTTCTCATCCAAAATCCAAAATTATTTTGTAATCACTCAGTAAAATATTCAATATATACAGCCTTAAGCCTGCTTTAAGTAAGTGTTTTAATCCAAGCTTTCCTTCCTTGCCTTAGAATCATGTCCTTGAAATAAAGTATCTGAATATTAGCATTTACCTTTTGTTCACATGCAAGCTATTCCTCCAACTACATAGTTATATCTCCTTCAAGGGCAAGAGTTATGTCCCACATATCTTCATAACCATAGTTACTACAGCAATAGACATATAAGCACTTAAAATGTTTACTAATAAAGTTCCTGATAATGGCTTAAGAGAAAATAATGATGAAAAATAAAATGAAGTTCCAAGCAGCAATTTTAAAAATAACTGTCATAAAACTTTGCCTTTAAAATAAGTATAGATGTAAGGTAAAGGCATATGAAATCACTTGTGGATTTTATAAATCAATCCATACTAATGCCAAATCATGGAACTTGGACCAATTTTCATAGAGAATAAGACCTAACAACTTTTTTTTGCATGAACTTTAATATAAGACTAAGTTTGAGTGATGTTTGCAATACTGAAAACTAGACCAGTTTGTCTTTCACATCCCACCATACTTGCCCAATACAATTCCTTTTCCTTTCCTTGGGCCCAAATCCCAGTACTCGTACCTCCCTTCTAATTTACTCCAACTGGATTCCAAGTCCAGAAGTATCTATCCAGTCCCCACTTAAATACAACTTTTTAATCACTTTTCCAATCTTCCATATTAGAATAAAAGCAGTCTCAAAGTAGTTTATCTTGCCACATTAATATCTCCCAGGAATACTTGTTTTTATATTTTGTTTCTCAAGGCAAAACATGTAATCCAAAGTAATGATTTCTTAATAGTTAAGTCACAGAATAGTAGAAGGAGACTTTTTTTTTTTTTTTTTTTTTTAGAGTAAAATGGATCCCTTTCTGGCACCCTGTAAATCATACCACACCTGTATATAGGTAAAGTAAGTACTATTTATGAAGCAAAAGAAACTCACTTTCTTAAAATATTTTCCATTTCCTCTATTCAAGAGTCTTCTTCCCTAATGGTAATATCCATTTATTCAAGATGAATATATACAAGACACAATTATAATGTTTAAACACATAATTGGGCACATAGAAACATCTGGCTTGATTTTCTGCTTTATAATCAACATTCAAAACCATTCCTTACCTTTCATATCTCTTCCCTTATTCCATCATTCCCCAAAATGTCTTTAGCCTGTAACATTTTAGAACACTTTTTCCCCTTTCAAGAAGAATTTAAGGAGGATACAAACATAACAGTTTCCCAGTAACAGTTTCCTAGTTAACAAATTAAGGTTATACTAAAAAAAAAAGAGCTACATTATACATGATATCCAACCCCAATTCTTTTTTAAAATGGTTATCCCTTGACATCACAAAACAAAATAATAGGATTTAGTTAACTTCCATAACTAACGCAAACAAAATTTATGCTTAAACACAATAGAATAAAGAAAAATATATAGAAAGAACTGTATTTCATAATTTCATTTGTAAAATCTAAGAAGCAGCCTGATCTGGAAAGGCAGCCAAATGGAAGCTGGCAGTCTTCGGATGAAAGTCAGAGGTTGGGCATGAGAAGGTGGAAAGGTGCCATTTGAGTATGCTAATATGGAAATTATGTCCTTTGAAATTTCAATGATTCTGCATGCACAAATTATTGATAGACTGTCATATGCAAAATAGAATCACAAGCTTAATGAAAACTAAATTTAAGGAAAAATAAAAAAGGCTAGTCATATTGATGTTTCTGCTACTATACTTTCAAACTTTCTATCACAATCCCTCTCAGATCATGTTCCTTATATTTCAATTTGTTAATAGATTTTTTTTTTGCATAAATCTTTCAAAGGCTCCCTACTAACAGTTGAGTAAGGTCAAAACTCTTGTTTGTCAGGCTAGGCCCTACAAAATTTGGTTCTATTTTACTTTTTTAAACTCTTCTAATACTATTACCCTCCTTGTGTTCAATATTCCAACCAATTAGAGCTATTATCCCAATGTTTTCCTCTCTATGAGCCTTGGCTTATATTTTTCCTTGCTGTTTAGAATACAATTCAGATTTCACCTTTGTCAAAAGGCTTTTTCCACTTGGTAATGAACTTGTCCCAACTCAGACCACACAGAAATTTTCTTCTTTCTTTCTTGTGCATTCACTATGAATCATCTGGAAATTAGCTATGACGAGAGATATGTCTACTACTCACCTCCATAGGGTTGTTCAAGAAAAGTGTTTTTGAGCCTTTAAATTGTTATTTGAATACAAATCAATATCACAATCTGAATGTATGAAAAAGACAAAGAATATTGACTCTGGAGTCAGAGGGTTACAATCTCACCTCTGTCATTTAGTACCGTTGAGTGCTTTAGCCATGTACTTAATTAACCCTGCTGGGCCTGTTTCCTCATTGATAAAATGAGGGGTTTGTTTTCAATGGTCTCTCAGATCCTTCCCACCTCTAAATTCATGATTCAAATTCAATGATGACATGTTCAAAGTAGTGGTATTTATATCAAAGACTTCCTGTAGCCCTAATATTCTAGCACTCTTTGAAAACTCTGATTAGTGTCACCTACATTTAGGAAAAAAATATCAGAACAATAAATAATTTTGCTTTTCTTCAAAAAAAATTTAATGTTTTAAAAATCTGTAACTACCTTAGTGTGGGCATTGCCTGTTACATTGCATTTCTATACTCAGTAGATAGTTTTGAGTTGGTTTGATTTGAAGAACTTTGGTTGAAGAACTCTTCACCTGGTGGCCTCCCTAGAGAGAAAGCACTGTGAATCTAGTCTGTCAGTAGGCCTACAGTCAAAGGCCTTCCAGATTGTCAGGGCTTGCCAGAACTTGAGCTCCACTGGCACAGCCCTCATGAACCCAGGCTCACCTCCATGCTGGGATGAGGCATCAGAAGATGATGTCAGTTAAACAACCACATGTGATGACACTAAAAATCATCTCATTCTGCACTTTCAAACCCTGCAACTGAGCAATATCTAATATAGCAGATGAAAAACAATAGTATGTGTAATAGGAAAATTATGAGGGAGAGACAGACAACTGAGTAAGAGAGGTAGACATGTTAACAGAAAGGAAGGAAGGAAGGAAGGAAGGAAGGAAGGAAGGAAGGAAGGAAGGAAGGAAGGAAGGAAGGAAGGAAGGAAGGAAGGAAGGAAGGAAGGAAGGAAGGAAGGAAGGAAGGAAGGAAGGAAGGAAGGAAGGAAGGAAGGAAGGAAGGAAGGAAGGAAGGAAGGAAGGAAGGAAGGAAGGAAGGAAGGAAGGAAGGAAGGAAGGAAGGAAGGAAGGAAGATAGAGGCAGAGAGAATGCAAAAAAAGACATGGAGAAAGACAGAGAAAGAAAGAAAGAAAAAGATAGAGTACAAAAGAGACAGAAAGTGAATGAGTGAGAGACAGGTCTAAAAAGTGAGAGATAGAAGCAGCTAGGTGGCACAGTGGATAGAGCACCAGCCCTGAAGTCAGGAGGACCCGAGTTCAAATCTTATCTCAGACACTTAACACTTCCTAGCTGTGAGACCCTTGGCAAGTCACTTAAACCCAATTGTCTCAGAAAAAAAAATAGTGAGAGATAAATGGAGAGAAAGAAACAGAGAGCTAGTAAAAGAGTGAAATGGAGTAAAAATGAAAACAAGAGAAACAAGAGAGTGGGAAAAATAAGCAGTGAGACAAAGAGTAAGAAAATAGCCATAAAGAGAAAGAGTGAGAAAGAGAGAGTCATAGTGATAGACACACAGAAAGAGGTCTTGAGTAAAATAGTCCTACAATTTGTCAGCTCCACAAACCATTGACAATTTTGCAAAGGTAAATCACAGAAACCAAAATGCCTAGAGGAGTCATTATCTCTTTAACCTTCCTTGCCCAACTTTCCCCTTCAAGTGTGATGATTTGGCAGTGCCAGAACTCTTCTGAGAGGAGTCAAGATTCATTGTGCCAGCCCCAGCTGTTCCAATCTTAGCCCAATCTGTTCTGTACAGTTAGCTATGTTACAATAATAACATGGCTACAACATCACCTTCCTTTGCTAAAAAGATCATTCCCTATCCTTTTGAGAGGAAAGATACCAAAGAGAGTGCCTGAGGCATAATAAATAAAAGTCCCTGAGTAACGTTGCTCAAAAAAGGCAAGATTGTGCCAACACAGCCACTTGACATGTTCCCTAACCAGTGAGAGAGGAAGAAAATAAGTGGTATAGAAAGAAAGAGATGGAGAAGGGAGCAGAGAGAGGGAGAATTAGGGGGAAAAGGAAAAATTGGAGAAGGGTAAACATACCTATGTATGCAAAAAGGATAGAAGGAAAGAAAGGTGTAACATGCTCTCCTGGCAGTTACAATTACTAGTCTGTCCTAGACCCACCAGAGTACCTTTGACCACTGTCCTTTGCAGTGTGAACTCTACCCGGCTCGCCTCCTCTGAGGCCTTCTAAGGTCTCTGGCCACAATCTCTTGAATCTATAGTTTAATAACCGGTAGCGCACTCAAGAACAACCCTGTGTAATCTTAAAAGCCTTTATTATACCTACTCACATAATGCCCTAACTGATGCCCTGACTTGTTGGTTCCCGAGTGAACACCTGGTCAGAAGACCCATGTGTTCACTACCAAAACCCTTACCTCTTTTGGCTATCCATCATGGCTTGGCCACCCAGGCTAGGAAGCCGAGGTGAAGCACGCCAGGTTAAAGAGGACCGCCTGCTGCCTGCAGTGGGCTTACATAGGGCCTGTGAGGTCACACACACAGCCAATCAGCGAGAGAGTCACCCATTATGAAGCTATCTCAATATGGCCAGGATCCCGCCCAAGGGCAGTCCTAATATCCACAGAAATTACTTCCGGGCCTCAATCTCCCGATGCGCTGTGGCACCCATTTAAAGGCCCCTTACAGAAAGGAATAGGAGAAAAAATAAAAGTAGTAACCAAGATAACAAATAATGCCACAGTGATGTAGGAGTTGGCATGAATCAACATGTTCATTATCTTTACAATTCTGACACAGAGAAGGAAACAAACTTTGCAATAAATAATGAGAACTATTAAACTATTAAAAATAAACATAATCCCATGCAAGGGCTTGGGAAATTTTATTTTATCACTTCTGGAGATTCATTTCTGCATCCAGTAACATGTCTGACTTCCCATGTACAAGGCTCTTTAGTAGCATGGTTCAAGAGAACATCACTTTTTTTTCATTCTTCACATATTACCTTACTTCTGTTGTTTCCTTCCTTTTTATATACATAGAAATATACATAAACCTAATGTGTGTATATATATATATTATACATATATACATATGCATAATGTACATATGTATAATTTATATACATATAAATTGTTTTTTTTTTCAATACAACCTGACAGTATTATTTTTGTATTTTGGTATTTTTCCTCATCCTCTCTTCCCAACAGGTTGGCAAACACCAACTAGCAAGCTGGAGCCAAATTCATATCACTGGTCTCTTTTTAAAATCTCTATCACTTTTTTAGAACAATAAAATTAAGTATTTGGGGTAAAAAGACATAAGTGTTCAAGATATAGTCCCTACCCTAATAATTCAAGAATGTAAATCCCTATGATTTTACTTAATCCACTAAAAAAAAAAAAACTTTAACACTAATCCAAAATCAGAAACTTTCAAATTTTAAACAGCTGATGGTCAAATGGCAAAATATCTTCTGAGACATCTTGGGATTCAGACTACTTCTAAAGATCCAAGAAAGACTAGGGAAAGTACTAAAAAACAAAGACAATTGATTTACATTCTAAACTTAACTAATTTTTTTCCTTTCACCCCATTTCATTCAGAAAATAGGCTTTGAAGATATCCCAGACTGCATTTAATGCTGTTTTGAATAAACAGTATTTCATACCATCTATGTTGCTTGTGAAGTAGTAGCTAAACTAGGTTTCTAAAATGCTATTCAGATTTGAAAACCCTTTCATGTTGCAATTACAATAATTATTCTTGCTCCACTTAGTGATAAGATTTAACTAAAAAAATCTGAGTAAGGAGGGAAGCAGAGGCTAAATCATATATCACACTGGAATCTTGCTCTAGTATTACTTGACTACTGATCAGAATTCATTATAAGTCAAGGCAGTCATGGAGTCTATCCAAGGGAATTTACTTATTTAAGTAGCAAAAGTACACATTATGAAGGAGTTCATTTGCACACTGGCGCCATGGTATGAACCCCAATGACTGGTATAGTGAGACTTCCCTCCACCCTTCTCTGTGAATAAGTCAGTGAAATTCTAACCCAGACTGCACTTAAAGAAACACAGACATACACACACACACACACACACACACACACACCACTCACATGCAAACAATGGAAACATATGACTCTTTGGAAAATCTCTTGTTCTTTTCCCAAATCAACTGAAACCAGTTTATGAAAAAGCCACGAATTAACCCTTTGCTAAAAGGAGACAAATGACTGGCAATCCCATCAGCCACACCTGCAGACTAATTACCAGTCTTTGATGTGTTCTCTCTTTCCCTAGCCAAAAAGCTCAGTGGAGTCATCCTGACATTTAAAGTGCAAGGTAAAAATAATTCATTGTGAGGTAATTTAGTGTAAGCTCAGGTCATGTCTCAATCTTGCCAAACACATCTAAATGCCAGGGATCCTTTCCTGTTGCCTTTAGACTTCAGACAGATGTGGTTGCTCACCTGGTTGGCTCCCTTCCTCCCATTGATCCTTGCTTATTTCCTTTAGGTTTTAAGTGTGTGTGGCAGACTGGGAGAGAAGTCTGACATACTCAGCCTCTTTGGCTGCTCCCAGCTCCTTCCTGGCAGTCACACTTGGCCTTGATAGCTCCTGGGAAGAGAAAGAAAAAAAAATAGTAATAGCTAACATTTATATAGGGCTTTAAAGTATAATATTCAGCAGGCAAGGATAGATCTGTGACTTCCAGCCAGAGTAAATATGGCCTGCCCTATCAGAAGAGCAGAAATACTCTTTGAAGTCTAGACCAGGTCTCACCATCATAGACTCACCCCAATCCAGTGTTAATAGTGAACCATATCAACTGCATTTACTAAATGTTGGTGTAAATCAACAAAGGAACATTGTGCAACTTTGTAAGATCAGGAGTTGTGTCCTAGCCAAACTATATCTCCTCTAGATGTATTTTCCACATGGTAGGCACTTAATCAAAGTTAGTTGAAACTATTAAGATGAGAATGGATTGAGAGAGGTTTCTATCTCATGATAAATATATATATACATATATATATATATATATGTGTGTGTGTGTGTGTGTGTGTGTATACAAATGTACACACACATACACAGACACATATACAGACATATACCTATGCACCTATATTCATCTATCTTTCTGTGTGTCTGCCTATCTAACCTGTTCTGATGGTTAGCTGGTGGTTTAAGGATAAAGCATTGAGCCTGGATCCAGGAAGAACTGATTTTTAAAATCCAGCCCAAGACATTTGCTAACTATGTTATTCTGGGGCAAATCATTTAAACTCTACCCCAATTTCCTCAACTGCAAAACTGGGATTGTAATAATGTCTACTCCAGAGAGTTGAGGGAAGGATCAAATGAGATATTTATAAAGTCATCAGCACAGTGCCTGGCACATAGTAGCCTCTTTATTAGTGGTAGTTCTTTTCCTCATTTAACTCTACCTGAATAACATTCAGATACCAGTATAAAATTTGTGTCACTAATTTATTGTTATATAAATTAACATTTAATTCAAAGAAAAAATCTGATCTTGTACTTTTGTAAATCAATGCCAGTAAATTTTCCCCTTCAGGGTGAGGGAAAAAGATAATTTAATTTAAGGTAGTGGTAGGGAAATGATCATGGAGAAGGAAAAGATATTGGATCTATTTCTTTCTAGGTCAATCGAAGAGGTTCTTCCTAGTTGTGACTCTACAACCTCAAGAACAGAAAATATTTAAATCTACTAAATAAAGACAATACATTGAACAATTTCATGTTAAAGATAACTTCCTATGGCCCCTGATTATTTTTTGAAGCAAATGTTTAAGAAAATTTCTTAGAAGTGGATAGGAAAAGTATTAGTTGGAATGACTGAGAAGAATGCACAATGAGCCAGACAGAAAGAGGGATTTCTGAAGGATACCATTATAAGATTCAACAGAACACATTTGGGAAAAAGTAAATCATTCAAACATATATTTGTTCCCAAGAGATAAAATCTTGCCACCAACCTACAACTACTGTAAGTAATGAATTTTGGTTTTTGCAATCCAAATTTGTATACAAAAAAATGAAGAAAGAAAAAAAAAAAGCATTTAATAAGAAAATGTGGAGGGTTGGTAGATATTTTTCTTTGTTTGCCTGCCAAGAATGACGTATGTGTTACTTAAGTGATTTTTTTTTTTTGGACCAGTAACAGTTGATCATAATATCTCTGAATCATCCTCTAGTTGTCCTCAATCAGAACATTGTAAAAACTGTTTTTAAGTTTCAGCTGTATTTTTTAAGTGGCCTGATATGCTTCTTTTCTATAGTTCACTGTCATGTTTGGGGAACCAATTTATTTTGGTAAACAAGTTTAGTACTGGCATTTATTTACTCCATTCTAGTCATCAATATCAGGGCACTATCTTATCATCAGTATGAGTGTGTTTCTTCCATGACAGTAATAAAGAATTGTTAAGTTCACTCTGCCTCATGAAGCTCCTCATTCTCTAAATTTAGAGCAATGAGACCTCAAGTTAGTGTTCCTTAAGGCCATAAACCCACACCTGTGCACTTAAGCCCTTCAGAAACAAAATGACCCCCTAATTTTAGTCATAACACTTGGAGACTAGGCATATTTTATTAATGTTAAGAACATATTTTCCAAGCAAATATGATGGGCACTCATTTTATAGTTTGCCATACTAGAAAAATAATGAACACTATTTATCAGCAGTTACCTGTCAATTATAGACCTCATGTTGTTTGTAGGGTTTGTGATTTACTGCAGGAAAAACATTGATTTCCCTAATGATGGTGGAAAATTCTGCTGAATTTTGTATAATGTAATTGAAAGGACAGTAAATCAAAATCACAAAATATCCTTCATACTTATCTTAGCTCTCTCAAAGTTTCAACAAACTTTGTGTTGTCATATCATATAATTTTATGAGCTTCTCAAGACCTGCAAATGATTCAAGTGCAAAGCAATACCCTAATATATAACACCTAATTAAGCAATTTGGATTCCTTTTAAAGAAGTAGTAATCTTTAAGTATACTCCTTATGGAGAAAGGCTGGTGAAGAATGTGGAATGAAGAAGTATTATTAATAGATGACTAGTTATGGTATGTTAATGTTGACTGGAAAAGCAGAAGAGTATTCTTTGACCAAAGTAAGATTTTAAGAAAATAGTATTACTTTTAGAAAAATTACAAGAAGATACCACAAACAAGCATCACACTTGTATCTCTTTGCTGGTGTCATAAATTCAGTATGAAGGATGTTATTCAGAAAAAGGAGAGGAAGGATCAGTTGTTTTCATGCATTTCTGATTCTTCATGACCCCATTTGGGGTTTTCTTAGCAAAGATATTCAATGGTTTATGCTGTTTCCTTTTTTAGCTCATTTTACAGATGAAAAAACTGAGACAAACAGGGTTAAATGGTTTGCCCAAAATCATACAGCTAGTTTCTGAGGCCAGATTTTAACTCAAGAAGGTTAATATCCACATTCTAAGTCTAGCATTCTAATCAATGTGCCACCTGGATGGACTAGGAAAAAAATACCACCCATTCAGAAACTAGAAGGCAGAATGATAAAACTTTTGTGTACTATTTGGTTGAGTTTCCTAGTTTCTACTTCCCCACTTATAATAATAGGATTCAGCTCCTCTTCAGAAATTATAAATGGAAAGGCAATTAGAAGTCAGTTAGTTCAACCCTTTCATTTCACAGATGAGAAACTTGAGACCCTAATGAAAAAAAATCACTTGTCTAAGGTCACAAAACTATTTAGTGGCCATAGAAGGACCAGAACTGGAATTTCCTTATACAAAAATGGTACTGATGAGATAAAAACACAAAAACAATTTTAAAATTTTGATAAAATGATTATTACAAAGTAGAGATACAAAATCATGGAAGTTTTTACTTTTCAAGTCAGTCTTAATTTTTGCCCAGATCAAGAATTTTAAAAAGCAGAAAAGAAGAGAGGTAGCTATATGCTTGCTGATTTTCTCCTAGCCTTAAAGAGTAAAAGATTCTGAAGAATATGTATCTTCAAATGTGAAGAAGCACATATGACCAAATAGGAAAGATAAATAAATTTTTAGAAATCATCATAGGGACTCTGGTATCATCATAAATCAATCATGAAGCTCTAGTCACTTTCAACCTATTATGTATGATATTTCATTTAATTGCACTATTAATTCTTCCTTAAGGTTTATTTTTCCATCATCCTACATTCAGATTGATATATAAAATTATACACAGGCATAAGGACCCTTGCACTCTCCAAATTTTTATGGGAACTATGCTACTTTAAACTGTTTTCCTAAAGGAACCGCCAACAAATATTACTCCCTTCTCTACCCCCACACCTTTTGAAACACTGTATTCTCCCCCTAGATTTTTTTTTAACTATGTGTGATACTATATTTTATAAGTTCAGTCTTCAAAATTGACCATGAATAACAACTGATGGGAAAATATGCCAAGTTTAGGAATGCACTGGAGATAACAAGATAAAATCATGAAATAGTTCTGATTCTTCAGGAATTTACATTTTATCATGGAAAACAACATGCCATATGAATACATACAAAATAAATTCAAGATAGAAAGAAGAAAATAGGAAGATAGGAAGAAAATTAGTTGTCTTCCTGTAAAAAGTAGCACTTAAGTTTTTTAAATATATTTTAAATATTTTATTGAAATTTTTATTTTCAAAATATATATTAGGATAATTTTTTAACATTGACCCTTGAAAACTCTTGTAGTACTCCAATTTTCTCCTTCTTCTCCCTGTCCCCTCTCCTAGATGGCATGTAATTCAATATATGTTAAACAAGTAAAATATATGTTAAATCCAATATAGGCATATATATTTATTTATACAAATAGCTTACTGCACAAGAAAAATCAGATCAAAAAGTAAAAAAAAAAAAAAAAAAAAAAAAGAGAAAGAAAGAAAGAAAATTCAAGCAAATCACAACAAAAAGAGTGAAAATGCTATGTTGTGATCCATCCTCAGATCCCACAGTCCTCTCTCTCAGTGTAGATGGCTCTCATCATCACAAGATCATTGGAACTGGCCTGAATCATTCTCAAGCTCTGAGGAAGACAGGGGCTTTTGCATTTGCAAGCATTATTACTTCAACTCAACTTGTACTCAGAGGTCAGGTGATCCTTCTGAACATTTTCTTTAGGAAATTCACTACCCTGAAATAAGAACTTCAAATGAAGTATGACATTAGAAGGAGCAGAAAAAAATCTAAAGATATTCAAGAGTGTTAATTGTGATTGGTTTAAGTTCTAGATATACTACTGCGTTGTGTTTTTTAATAATATTTTCCCCAAATACAAATAAAGGAAATTTTTATCATTAATTTTTTTTAAATCGAGTTCCAAATTTTCTCCCTCCTTTCCTCACTTTCCCCCATTCCCTATGACAATAAACAGCTTGATATATATTGCATATTGCAATAATTATACTATTTGACATTTTGTTAAATTTAAAATCAAAAGAAAGATTGCTTTGCTCCACCCACATGCCTACCTAAGGGGGGGAAGAGGGGAAAAATTAGAACAAAAGGTTTGGCAATTGTCAATGTTGTAAAATTACGCATGCATATATCAGGTAAATAAAAACTATTAATAAAAAATAAATAAATGAATAAAATGGTTAATATACTTTGGAAAAGTAAGAGACTTTTAAAGAATGAAATTGCATATAAACAGTAAATAAAGGGAATTTTGCAAATTTAAAAAAAAAATAATCATATCCTTATCTCCTCCCCCTTTCATTTTACAGATGAGGAAACTGAGGCCCAGAGAAATTAAAGGACTTGATCAAGATCATATAACTAGCAATTGTTCTTGATGGAATTTAACTCAGGTCTTCTAGACTCCAAATCTAGTTTTATTTTCACAACAACAAACTCCCTCTTGGTAGATAATGAATAATTCAAACTTCAGAGGACAGATGTTGAAACATACCTCCCTCCTCTTGGCAGAGAGAAGATAGACAATAGGTGTGGACTGGCTTGTCAGATGTGGATATTAGTTAGTTTGCTTTGCTTAACTCTACTTTTTCATTACCAGGATAGAATCTTTTAGAGGGCTTATTGGGTGTGGTCACTGTGCACAAAACATCAAGAAAACTGTTTGTTTAAGATCCTGAGGCTATTAATAACCCAAAGAAAGAAAATTTTTGCTTCAACATTGCTTCTGCCAAAGTGTGGTCATTCATATGTTTCCTGGGGACTAGCAACATAACATATAACAAAGGTGAGTTAGTATAGCTACTTTTCTTCTTGACATCAAAGATCTCCCCCACCTGCTTTTCTATAATAATATAAAATTAACTTAAGAACTTTCTCTAAAAACCCATAGCTAGGGGCAACTAGGTGGCAGTGGATAGAGTACCAGCCCTGAAGTCAGGACAACCTCAGTTCAAATTTGACCTCAGACATTGGGCAAGTCACTTAACCCCAATTGCCTCAGGGGGAAAAACCCTATAGCTAAAATTATCTCTGTCTATGACTAAAATTATCTAGAAATAAAAGAAATGGAAATACAGACACTGAAATGTAAGGTTGTTGTTGTTTTTTTAATAATAGGATAACAATAATAGAGTAACAGATATATATTCAACTTCCATCTCTTCTGTGAAATGAAGAGGTTGTATTTGATAAATTCTAAGATCTCTTTTAGTTCTAAGTCTGTGATCCACAAAGCAATAGGCAGGACAGCAATGGACAAATTCTGAGTTTCTGTGAAGTGTGATAAACAGATAGATGATAGATAGATTGAAAGATAGATACATAGGTGGGTAGATAAATAGGCAAATATTCAGATATTTAGATAGACAGATGCACAGATAAATGATAGATCATAGATAAATGGAGAGAAAGATGATAGGTAGATAGACAAAGATGATAGACAGAGAAGTAGATGTAGACAGATGGATATGAATGAAAAAGAAATTAAAAAAAATAGGGCAATAATGTAAAGAGTGTCACAATAGACAGCCAGACTGATTGCTGTACTGGTCCTCAGCTTATTAAAAGAGGCAGAAGGCAGCATTCAATGGATCCTCTTTAGAAGGTTATACTGAAGGTCACAGATGAAAATAATAGTATAGGCAGGATAGAAAGGCTGTTCTTCATAGTTACAAAAAGTACTTATACTGATTATATCACAAATTCATATAAGAAAAACCAATAATGAAAAATTAATATACTTATGAGAAGTAGGATAAATATAATCTTAAATTATCCCCACTATTGAACAGAAACATCATGGGATCTTAGAGTTAACAAAGACATTTGAAGCTGTTGAGATCCCCTCATTCTGCAAATGAGGAAACTGAGGCTCAGAGAGGTCTGTGAATTGCTCAGAGTAGTATTGGTAACACAATCAGTGATCCAAGGTAGAATTTGAACACAGATCCCCCTGAGTCTAAACCCAAAGTTTTGTTATTTGAAATAGCTCCTTTTATTGCAGAATTTCTCACAAAAATTACATTTACTTAAGCAACTTTACTCATTTTTGAGGTGAACTTGGAGAATTGCCTAACATCCACTTATTCTAATTGGTCTTCCTTCTCTGACATGGCTATGAGGTGTATTTCTTTACTGATTGTTTTAAACAATCTTTAAACACTGTCCGTCAAGCCACATTCCATACCCCTCAAACAAAACAATTGAATGTGCAGACTATATAATGCTCTAGACCTCCTACAGAAATACAAAAAACATATAAAAATATATCAATAGCACATCTGGGATAGGCTTAAATTATCAAAATCTGTAATTTATCATTTATGAGCTCTTCTAAATATATCCTAAAGAACAACACATTTATTCAAATATCGCAATTTAATAAATCAACTAATCTCTGTTAGAACTTCGCATGTGCCAGACACTGTGACAGGCTCTGAGAATACAAAGATGAAAATGAAATAGTCCCTGTCCTCAAGAAATTCTCATTCTCTTATGGCAAACAATTTAAAACACAGATATATGGATATATACATATAGGTAGCCCTGGCCTTTGAGGATTTGACCGTTGAGTTGCCCAAATTATGAAGAAACAATTTGTTTCAAACAAATTGTTTGGAATGCACTGTGTACCACATATAACTTACCCTTTGATTGGTGTAAGTGGAGATAATATGACCTAGTGGGGAAAATCCTTGACTTAGAACCCAAAAGTTAGGGTTCAATTAATTCCCTAGCCTGCTATTTTCTAGAGCTTTCTTTTCTTTCTTTTTTTTTTTTTTTCCTTTGTGATCTCAGGCAATCACTCTGGATCTCAGCTTCAGGGAATTGAACAAATTAACTTCTAAATAAGTCCTTTCTGGCTAAAGAAAGGGATCCTATAATTACATGATTGTGGAAACGTGTATTCTAAAAGGTGCAGTGGATAGAGGAATGGATTTAAAGTCAGGATTATTCATTTTGTTGAGTTCAAATTTGGTCTCAGACATGTACTAGCTCAGACATAACTAGACCTGTTTGCCTCAGTTTCCTTATCTATTAAATGAACTAGAGAAGGAAATGGCAAACTTTCTAGTATCTTTGATAACAAAATTCCAGGTGAGGTCATGGAAACATGCCCAGAAAAAAAAAAAAAAAATTTAACAACAAAAATTACCTAAATCATTCTAAAGGCAAAATACAGAAAAGTATGTTTATATCCATTTTGAATGTAATGAAAAACTGAAAATGCCTTTACAAAATAGTATGTATACCTATCTATCAATCCAAAAGACAGGAAATGTAAAAGAGAAACCTGTTCCCAATGATATATCAACTAACACCAAAGTGATTTATTCAAGAGATAGTGTTTATGTTGGAAAGGTATACAGGACCATAAATAGTTTTTATACCACTAGTTAAATCAATAGGAACCTCATGCAATAGACAGCTCCAGCAACAATTCACTAAAACTCTACAAATAATAACCTTGTTATAAAAATAAGGGGGAAAAGATATTCCATTAGATGCTTCCTTGTTAGGGTTTTTTTTGTTTTTGTTTTTGTTTTTTTGGGGGGAGGGAGGAGGATTTCACTTTGTTTTTTATTTTGTTGTTTTTTCTTTGAGTTGCATATTTTCATTAACTATGGTCTAAGGAACAGTTGTTGTTAGTCCTTTCTTCTTAAAGAGGACAAGTGACAAAGTTGACCCTTTTCTAAGACCTTCAACTGACCCAAAGGGCCATATGCCCCTTCCTCTGATCCGCCCTTCCACAGTCTCCCAGTCAAAAGCTTAATAGTCCATAGCAGAGACCATATCATCAGACAGTTTCGTTCCTGGTGTACTTCTCTGCAAACCAGTGTCTAGCACTCCTGGCTACTACTTTTCTACTAGTGTTGCTTCCCCTTTAGAATGCAAGTTCCTTGAAGGCAGAGATTATGTTGGTTTTTATATTTGTATCTACAATACTTAACTCAGCTAGAAACATAGTGAAAGCTTAATAAAGGCTCTCTGTTTATTTGTTTTTAAATATTTTAAGAGGACCATTGCTGCACTCCCTTCAGTATTTAACTAGTGGTATAAAAGCTGTTTATGGCCTTGTATACCTTTCCAACAAAAACATTTTCTCTTGAGCAAATTACTTCAGTGTTAGTTTATGTATCACTCTGTATAGTTTTTTCTGTTACTCTTCCTGAGGCTTTGATTGATAGACAAGTACGCAATTCATTTGGCAATAGGTTTTAAGGTTGTCATTCATTGATCAACTATGAAAGGCTTGGTTCTTCTAAGTGGTTCGGTGATCCAAAGCAATCCCAATAAACTTTGAACAGAAAATGCCATCTGTATCCAGAAAAAAGAACTATGGAGACTGAATGTAGATCAACACATGCTATGTTAACTTTTCTTTCTGGTTTTGTTGTGTTTTGTTTTTGTCTCCCATGGTTTTTTCCCTTTTGTTCTGATTTTTCTCTCCCAACATGATTTATAAAGCAATGTATATTAAAAATAAATTAATTTTTAAAAAGTTGTCATTAATTCATTTATTCTTTCATTTCAAGGATACATTCAAACATCTGTCTAAGGCAATCAGCCTCTTCACTCTAGGCCAACTCTTCTCAGGAGGTACAGATTCGGTGGAGATTAAAGAAGCAGTGATGCTCCTCAAGTTTCCAGGGACACTCGTGCCCTTGATTATATGACCATATTGAAAAACATCAGGATATAACCTTTATGGTATTTAATAATAGAAGGTGTTTAATAAAATATTTTCACTTATTTATTCACTGTTAGACTTTTGTTCATTCATTATCATTAAGCCTAATTCTAAAAAGGAAATAAGACAGCTAGAGAAACAGAATTGAAGCTAAAGAGATATTCTAGGGCTTTAAATAGAAATTTGAGTATTTTCGGGATGTGCTGAAAAAAATTCAGAAAATGGAAGAGAAGGAAAAGGAGGAAGAAGAAGAAAATAAAGAAGGAAGGAAAGAAAGAAAGAAAAGAAAGAGAAGGATAAGAGAAAAAAAGAAAAGGAAGAGAGAGAGAAAGAGAAGGAAGAGGAGGGAGAGAGGAAGGAAGAGAGGGAAAAGGAAAGGTCAGAGGGAAAGAGAAAAGGAAAAAGGGAAGGAGAGAGAGAAGGAAAGAGGAGGCAGGGAAAGAAAAAACACAGGAAGGAAATATAATGAAAATGATGAAGATTATGAAGATGATCATGAAGGAAGAAAGAAAAGTATTCATGACACACTTTTCACTTTAATTTGAATTATTTAACATTTTCTACATTATTTTCTTAAGACTTGAAAAACAATAAATCAAGCTCTGATTTGTATCCTTTGAATATTTCAGAGGTGTCAATAGTCACAAAGAAATTTGACAAGCACACAGAAGCTAGTCTTAGTTGCTTCTAAAGCTCACCCTAGCATCATTTGAGATTGATCTCCCTGTGGTGCTGAAGGTATAGAAATGAATGAGTTTGCAAAAGGGAAAAGTAGATGCTAAGAAGAGGATCAAGAATAGACTCGTTTCTTCCTTCTATAAGGAGAAATTACCACTCTCATTTTTAAGATATTGTGATTTAATAATTCCTAAGTTAATAGCAATGGAAAGAGCACATGATCTTAAGTTAGAAGCTCTAAATCTGAATATCAGTTCTCTTACTGAGCATTTCTGTGACTTTTTGGACTTATCTGTAAAATGGAGCACTGGACTACATGACCTACCAGGTCCATTCTAGCTCTAAATATGTGGACAAAGAAATGAAGAAGGAAATGGAAAATCTCTCCTGTATCTTGGCCAAGAAAACCCCAAATGGAGACACAAAGAGTCAGACATGACTGAAATGACTGAGCAACAAAAAATGAACAGGTTGAGCTTGGAGTATATTAATAAAACCCACAAATGCAGGCCCAAGAAATAAAAAGGTTTTAAGGAAATTTTAAAGAGAAATAATGTTTTTACTATTAGTTCACAAAAAAAATATGCATAATAAGTCTTTCATCACTCCAAGTCTATCCTACACATTGCTGTCAAAGTAATGTGTTTTTTGTTTTTGTTTTTGTTTTTTGTTTTTTGTTTTTCAGTGCAAATCTAACCATCTGGCTTCCTTAGTCAATCAACTACAGTGGCTTCTTACTGTCTCTAGGGTAAATTATGTATAACCTAAGTCTCAAAGCCCATTGGTATGATATTCTATCTTCACTGGTAAAGATCAATATCCTGTGCCTGTACTGGAAGGCAGGGAGTAGTTACCAGAAAAGGAAAACGCCAAGCTCTCTCTGAATTTTTCCATTTTTTTCAAGAGTTTCTTCAAGTATCTTGAGTTTCTTCAAACCTTGTAGTCATTTCAGGTATTTCTGACTTCCAGCTTTGAGAGAGGACAATGCAAACCCTACTTTAGATCATTGAAGGAAAAAATTGGGAACTTACATAAAAAAAGCTGGCACTCTCTATGGTGTCCCTCATTCCCAACATTAGACGTTCCAGGGAACTTTCCCTCAAGAGATCAGGAGATCTGTCTCTCTCTGTGTCTCTCTGGGTATATGTGTGTGTCTATCTATCTCTCTATATATATCTATCTCTATATTCCTATCTCTGTGTCTGTCTGTGTTTCTGTGCATGTCTGTCTGTCTCTCTCTCTCTTGTCTCTATCTCTCTGTCTCTCTCCGTCCCTCTGTCTCTGTTTCTCTCTGTCTTTCTGTTTCTGTCTCTTTCTCTGTCTCGCAGCCTCTCCCCACATTCACACACTCCCAATTCCTTTACTCTATTATTTGATATACTCTCCTATATACATTTTATCTTATTTCTGTTTTGCTATCAATTTCCATAAAAGGATTTCATTGCCATTTACTATGTGTGCTCATTGTGGAACTGGTATTTTAGTGATAAGGAAGTCCAACCTTGGATATAAAGCTTGGTGTCTTGCTCTCTCCAATAACGAGTAATCAGAATAATCAGAAATGTAACTTGAACCTGAAAAGCATATTCCCTAAACTAATAATATTTAAGGAGACAGATAGAGATTTAGGATTAGAATTCTAACAAGTAAGGAACTGATGGCTCCAAAAATTTACAAGTGTGTGTATTGGACTACCTGCCAGCTAGAAGAGGGGGTGGGGGGAAGAAGGGGAAAATTTGGAACAAAAGCTTTTGCAACAAATTTACATGTGTGGCCCAAGGTCACCACACATGTAGTTAGGAGAACTAGGACCTCCATTTCTATTCTAGTGCTCTTTCTATTGTACTGTGTTGACTTTGTTTCCAAGAAAGGAGCAAGCACTTATCAAGCACTTACTAAGTGTCAGGCAGTATGCTAAGTACTTTTCAAATATTATCCCATTTGATCAAGAAAACATAATCAAAGAAAGATAACAATATGATATTGTGAGAAGGAGAGCAGAAAGAATTTATGATGACAGAAAAGCAGAAATAGAGGACTATATGGAACAAAATATTCTATTGTGAGATTTTCACACCACTTGCTAATAAGTCTCACTTCTGTAGGATTTACTACAGACCACCAAATTACTGGATTCTAACCACTGGCCTGAGGGATTCAGCATGGGGCTAGGTATCTCACTGCAAGTACTCAGAAGTATGTACAAATAGAAAACAAAAGAAAGAACATAGAGCAGCTGAGGGAATGAAATATTAGTTCTTCCACTTATGTAGTCAATTAAGTACAGCACCCTCTCCAGTCTCATGCTCCCAGTCCTTGCTTACATTGGGGAAACAGAGGATATCTGATTATTATTTCCTTCAGAGTGCTGGTGGTAATCCTGAATGGTTGGGTTACTTTTTTTCCCCTAGTACTATCATTCACAAGTCCCCATATGTTGTGTTCTGACTTGTGAAGAAATAGTTACACAGAGTTAAATAGCTTTTAGAAGGGGCATTTACTAAGCACATACATTAAAAGCAGTTGTAAAAGAAAAAAAAAAAAGAGTACTTTTGTACTCCAAACTAGAAGCACTTTCTCCCTTTTTCCACTATTGTAAGATTTTAAGCTCCAAACACCTTTGGGATTTGGATGGCCATATTTACATAAGAAATGCCAAGAATATGACTGGACAGATAGAAGAGAAAAAATTAATCTTGCCCCCAAGGCTTAGATTTGTCTCTGTGCCGTGCCTACTCATCTATGTGGGAGAGCAAAACATTTTAGACTTGAGAAACTGGGGACCCTGAAATCACAGGGTGTTTGATGGATATCAAGTGAGTAATCCTTCTTATGGATGAGAACCAGGTGTAGTCTTGCCAACGGAGATTATAATCATGATGTATATGGAATGTTCATCATAAACTACAATGAGACCTTTGCCCAATGAGTCCTGGAATTGTATCAAAAGAGACAAGATTTCTGCCTGACACCACCAAGTGTCTTTGCCTGGGGTAAAGAATCAACTTTTAGAGATGAAAAGTCTCTTACACATGAACTTGAAGGGTATAGATAAATCTACAGAGGATAAGACTGAGAAGAGTTTTTTGGATCCATATATTTCTAGATTTTTCTCTATCATTGCTAATTATAATATTAGGTGTTACTACATCTCATAGCCTGTATGGAATGATGTAGACAATATGGGGGCCATTTGGAGACCAGAGAAAAATCAATTTATTCTTTTTTGTTGTTGTTATTCATTCATGAGTTCAGCATCTATTAAGTTTTTCTCTTTACTCATTCTAAACAAAAGAAGGAAGAACATGCTACCATTTTAAGAAACCAACAATCCTGGGGCTCTTCTTTGATTTTCACAATCTGCCTTTTTCAGTTGGTTATCGATAGCCAAGTTCAATTCAATACAACAAACAGGTAGTAAGTCCTTCCTGACTGCAATGCACTGTTTGAGGTGCTAGAAATAAAAAAAACAAAACTGAAACTGTAGGTCAGTATTTGTTCTCTGGTAGCTTATGGAGGACCTACAGCACAGACAGGATAATACAAGAGGAATAAAAGGGGGAGAGAGTGACAATAACTAGGGGGGGCAAGGAAAAATCTTTCTAAAAGAAGTACTGCCTCATATGTGTTTAGAAGAACAGTAGAGGTTCTATGAGGTCAGGGTGAGGAGGTAATGCTTTTGGTGCTTTGGAATTCACTTGCAGATAGGTACAGAGATGAAAGATGGGATGCCACATGCAAAGAATAGTTAGAAGTTTATTTTTCCAGGAATTGAGAGAAAATAAAAGAAAATAATATTCAACAACTGGAAAAATAGGAGGTAGCTAGGGTGTGGAAGGCTCTGAATGGCAAACTATTGTCTTAGAAAGGGCAGACAATCAAGGCTATTGATTTTCCAACTAATTCTCCTTTACACAAGGACTGATCTTAACTAGAAGCACAGGAAAGATCATAGGATCTGAAGGGACTTCCAAGGTTGAATCCAACTCCTTTTCTTTTCATAGAAGTAGAACTGAAGCTCAAGAGAATTTATTAATTTGCCCAAGTTCACAAAAGTAATATGGGAAAGAATAATCATTCAAACTCAGTTCCTGGGACTATAAGATCAGCTTTGTAAATTCAGCTTTCTTTCGGTAGTAACACACTGTTTCCTATAAAGGAGGAGGGAACAAAATAGTGTAAGGATTGGTGCTCGTTGTACCTTTGGTTGGCCCTTACATTTCACCTTTCTGGACTCTCCCTTTTTAAATTACTTTTCTTTTTCATTATATAGACTAAACAGCATCACTTTGGGAGAAAGGCATTGGCAAAAGAATAATAATATTAATAACACTGATGATGTTGATGATGATGATGATGATGATGATGATGATAACTAATGGCAAAAATGGCAATCCGGCTGTCAGCAATATTCACTGAAGAAAAGCAAAATTCACTGGAGAAAAATATTCACATGTCTTAATCCCAGAGGCAAGAGAGAAACTGGGGATCCATAGCTTTAATGGAAAATAAAAGCTCTCCTTAAAAAAAAAAAAAGTATATGACCAGGACTCCCCCTGCCACACACACACACACACACACACACACACACACACACACACAAAGATACCCCTAATTCTAAGATCCTTTTTTCTTCCCTTGTTAATTTCTAAGCAAATGAAAGCAAAGTAAAAATATTTATAGATTTTATATTATAGGAATGGGGAGAGGAGAAGTTTGTTATCAAGTTCATTGTCACAATCCTTTAAAATTAGAGTTTCTTAATCCAAAATAATGAGGTTCCTGCTTCTATTGAAAAGATCTTTAAGATATTTGGCCCTTGAAAATGGTCACATGGCTTCCATCCTTTCTACCATTGCATAACATACCACAGCTGACATCTCAGGATATAAAAATCACTAAGTGATCACTCACCACAATTTTCTTGGGCCTTGGCACTTGATTTTCACATTCAAGTGAAGTCTGAGAGACTTAGCTCTAACCTTGTCTAAGTGTGGGTTCTTCTCCCCACAACTAACAAACTTTCTTAAACTCTGGGCCTTTAAACTGCCCAAACCATGGAAACATTAATAATGACCCTCCTTCATTAAAACTTGGCTTCCTCTCTCAAACATACTCAGGGGTAGCATTTCTCTGCTTCAAAGTAAAAATCAGTATGTAGTTTAGTTACTCTGGGTGACCCCTATACCTCTGACCAACACCTTTAACTAAAAGAAAACCCAAATCCACACAAACTCCATGATTTCCATAATCCTTCTACTCTGACAACTACAATTATTTAACCTCAGAATTTCTGCTTTTATTTTTTCAGTTGCTGTGGGAAGGTCTGTTTTTACAATTCCAACTGCAAGAAGTAATTGCTAGTCTAAAAAAAATAGTACCATAAAGACAAAAGTATGTAGATAGCTCAGGAACTGTGCAAAAGGGTCAGACAAAATTCAGTCCCTATAAGCAAAGGTGTTAACAGACCAATTACCTAGTAAATTAATGAAGTAAAACACGAGGATAACTTTATTGCCAACTAAAAGGCATTTAACATTCTAAACTAAAAGTAGGCTACTTGGTTCTATCTAGTCCATCCATGGGACAAGTATTGAAGACATTTGCCTGGTGAAAAAAAAAATAGATCTATAATTATTTCCCTTCCCAGATTGCAATGCTTAACTCCACCCTACACATATACCCTTCCTCCTTACCAAGAAAAATGTACTACATTCTTAAGTATAAAAAAAGAACATATGGTTATAGTAACAATAATGACAATGATCTAGTTTCATTATCTATAATACAAAATAATTGTCCATTGGGGAATGTCTTGGTGACTTTTTCCATTCTTAAAATCAGTATAAATTTACTTAGTTAATTCAATATCATGGGATTTTTTTCTATCAGACACTCAATGCTAGTGCTAGAAGAGCTTAGAAAAATCATTGTTAGCCCCCTCAATTTTTATATGGGGAAACTGAGACTCAAAGAGATGAACTGATTTGCCCATGATCACACAGACAATTGGAAGCAGAACTGGGAATATAAAAGCATCTTTTGTCTCTTTCCTAAACTCTATACTTTCTTAGATTAAGGGATTCTCCAGCTCTCAATCTATAATCATATATACAGCATTCTTTCCACTACATCCTCCTTCTTCCCAGCAACTGACATGTTTTCTACTAATATCTTTAGATTATATAAAAATATCAAATTGTAATGGGGCAAAGTTGAAGGCTGGGGAAGTGTTTCTTTTTATTTTTTTTTATAATTAAAGGTTTTACTTTCAAAACATATCCATAGATAATTTTCAATATTCATCTTTGCAAAACATTGTATAACAATTTTTTTCCCTTCCCTTCCCTCCACCTCCTCAAACTAGATGGCAAGAAATCTATTATGTTAAACATGTTCAATTCTTTTATACATATTTCCACAAATGTCATGCTGCCTAAGAAAAATAAGATAAAAAAGGAAAAAATGAGAAAGAAAATAAAATGCAAGCAAACAACAATAAAAAAGGTGAAAATACTATTTGTGATACACTCTCAGTCCCTACAGTCCTCTCTCTTGCGTGCAGATGGCTCTCTTCATCACAAGACCATTGGAACTATTCTGAATCACCTTGGTGATGAAAAGAACCACATCCATCAGAACTGATCATCATATAATTTTGCTGTTGCTGTGTACAATATTCTCCTGGTTATGCTTACTTCACTTAGCATCATTTCATGTAGGTCTCTCCAGGTGTCTCTGAAATCATTCTGCTGATTGTTTCTTATAGAACAATTATATTATATAACATTTATATATCATAACTTATTCAACTTTCTCCCACTGATGGGCATCCACTCAGTTTCCAGTCCTTGCCACTACACAGGGCTGCCACAAACATTTTTGCTCACATAGGTCTTTTTGTATTTTTTAATGATCTCTTTAGGATATAGGCCCAATACAGATACTGATGGATCAAAGAGTATGCAGAGTTTCATAGCTCTTTGAGCATAGTTCCAATTTGCTCTCCAGAATGACTGGATCAGTTCACAACTCCACCAACAGTGTATAAGTATTCCAGTTTTCCCACATCCCCTCCAACATTCATTATTATATTTTTCTGTCATCTTAGTCACTCTGAGAGGTTTGTAGTGGTATCTCAGAGTTGTTTTAATTTGCATTTCTCTGATCAATAATGACTTAGAACATTTGAGGAAACATTTTTCTAAGGAGTTTTTTGGGTTTTGTTTTTGTTTTTGTTTTTTGTTTTTTTGTATTGCTTTAAGATTGAAGACAATATGGAAGGAGAAAATGAAGATTTGTTTTATACTCTCAGACTGACTGTATCTCTCTTACTGGGTGACAGGAGAACCCATGGAATGGTGGATCAAGTGACCAGGGAACAGAGAGGGGAAAGGGATTATGCACTCTTTTTTCAAAGTAATCATTCTAAACAGGATCATATTTTATCTGAGCAAAACTCATTAGGAGTCTTCAGAAAGGCAAGAAAGAGATAGACTACATCAGAGGTGCTTAACCTCAGATCTACAAACCCCCAAGGCAGGGGTCCTCAAACTATGGCCCGTGGTCCAGATGCAGCCGGCTGAGGACACTTATGAGGCCTGCTGGGTTAGGGCAAATGGGCTGAGGGCAGAGACAGAGTGTGAGTTTTTGTTTTTACTGTAGTCCAGCTCTCCAACAGTCTAAGGGACAGTTTAAAAAGTTTGAGGACCACTGCTCCAAGGAATCTGTTGGTGGATTTCAGGAGGTCTATGAATTTTGATAAGGGCATATGTATGAGAGTGTGGGTGTGTGTGTATGAGCATGCATGCATGTATCTATTTTTCTACTAACCTTTGGTTTCCTTTGTAATGCTATATACTTTATTGTATATATTTCAAAGCATTATTCTGAGAAGGGATCCATAGGTTTCACCAGATTGGCAAAGAGATTTATAAAAATCAAGATCTCTTGTAAAAGATGAAATTTGAAAGTCTCTCATAGTCAATGCACACAAGTCCTTTGTGAATCCTCTGCTTCCATATCAAGTAACTTGCTTCTTCTTCCTTCAAAGATTCCCAATTTGAAATAATCCAAACTGAAAGAGGCAGCATAATATCCTGATAATGGAAATGAAATCAGAATGAGAATGAAGGTCGCAATCCCATTTCTGTTGCCTACTATGTGATCTTGGAAAAGTACTTTAATTTCCATAAGCCTCATCTATAATATAAGGGAGTGATATAGCATCTGCGTGATATGGCATTCTTCATTCTCAAAGAAGATCAATGTGATGTTTTAAGGTGTGCTATGATCCTAAGTAAGGTATTGAATATAATATGGATTCTCAAGTTCTTTCCTTCTGCACCCACAAAGCATTCAGGATATCATACTAAGGTTGATGTGCATTTTGCAAGTTTGGTCAAGTTTGGCTCCAGCTCTGGTTCTAATTCCTTAGCCTCATATGACCCTACTTCCTGCTTCTGTTACTCAACTCCTTAAGGAGATGTTTGCCAAGTCTCCTTCTTCACTAGCAGCAAGTAAAGAATCTAGATTCTCTTTAAATCAAGAACACTGTAGGAAAAGAACACTAGATTTAGACAGCAGAGACCTTTGCATAAGATCTCAGCTGACTCTTACTGGCTTTGAAATCTTAATGAAATAAGCAACTTTATTGGGGAAAATGAGGGGATTGGACTACAATGAGATGATCTCTCAATTCTCTTCCAGGTTTAAATATTGTAACAGATGACTTAGATTAAAAAAAAAAAAAAAAAAAAAGGCTGTATGCTAACTTTAAAAAGAAGGTGAGGTTGGGGGTGGGGACTAAAATGAGACACTTTGACTTTGCCAAATTCCCATCTCTTAGCTACAGGTGGTTGCCAAGCTGGTGAGGAAGTTGAAAAGAGGTGGGAGGGTGTATGGAAGCCGCTCTGCCCCTTCCCTTCCTCTCTGGCAAGATGTCAGTAAATATTTCCCCTTCACTCCCCCATCCCCTCTTGTTGCCCACTGCAGGGAGACAGGTTTCTTGCAGAGACTTGCTTAATTGGAGGAGCCCTGCCCATCCACAAATAGGTACCGCTGGAACGATCCTGAGAGGTTGGGTGTGGGTGGGTGGTGGAGGGTGTGGCAAAGGGTAGATTACACAGCAACCCGGCCAGTGGCGACACACTTTCCATTTGCAACCACAGGCCTTAGTTTTACATCAGAAAGATCCAAAAAGATCTGCCTTTAGAAAGAAGAGAATAAAAAGGACTTCCTTCTCTTCTCTTCGTTATCTGTCTTTTCCCTTAAATACCTCCTGCACAAAGTATCAAGGATCTCCAACAGAAAGAAAAAAATAGCATAATTAAGAGCAGCTGGAAGAAGGCTGGCTTAAAAGACACTGTAAGAAAAGGTGAGGTTCTCTGCCTCTAGGCAGTAAGGGAGAAGGGAAAGTCAGAAACTAGTGACTTAAATGTGCTATAATCCTAGGGCATATACCTGTGTCCTGGGCAGTGTCAATAATTATATATGATCCTGGCAATGGATTTCTCAGCACTCGAGGCATAGAGTTTGAATCTGATGGAATAGGACGAGTGCCAAACTCCAGCTCAGTGACATCCCTGGGGTGAGGTCATCCTGAGCAATAAAACTCAGGTGGCCAGCAATACAATCTAAGGCAGAAACCTGAACAGGCTTATCTTCTCTTAGGTGATAATCTAAATTTGGGGGAAGAGTACTGTCTGGCTCAAATGAGATAAGGGATGTAAAGCACTTTGCAAACCTTAGAATACCACATATAGTGAAGGCCAGTTATTATTATTGTTATTATTATTATTATTATTATTATTATTAGTCACCAGTCAACAAGCTTCCAGTCTGGGGATGACTTCATTCCCTGAGTCTTTCTCCACTGCACTCCTGCTAAGCTCAAACAATATTTAGGCAGTAATAATGAAGTACTGGAAATGCAACCAAGCTCTTCAGGAGAAAAAAAAAAAAACAAAACACATGTATGCACTCAAGTTTAATCTGCATTTTAACACTTTCCTAAGTCTAGATAATCAACAAAATAATACATTAAGTCATGTGTTGTAGTAATTTAGCAATTGCTGATATCTGAAATATAGATGCTCCCAATGAAATTTAGTGGTCAGTTATCTTTCTTTATTACCCCCCCCCATGTTCCAATATTTCTATCAGCTGTGATGTTATCCACATGGAAACTCCCATTATCAACCCATATCCCAACTTCTATGCAATTTATTAGTCTGCCATTAAGAGTTATGTTATCTAAAACAGAAACAAAAAAATAATCCACCTGGTGACCAACCTCCTCACAATGAGGCTCTTTAAATTTAGAAAGACTGGAATGTCGATGACAAGCATACAGGCCATGGTTGGATCTGAACTTGAAACTTTTCCAGCTTGGTAGGAGTTGCCAAAGCTTGTATTTAGCTAACATGACTTTTGAGAACACTATGTTACCTCTATATCATGATGATGCATGGGAGCGAGGACTAGGTGAAGGAGATAATAGTAATGATGGCTTAATTTATATGTTGTTTTAAAATTCACAAAGCACTTTATCCATTCAACTTCATTTGATTTGACACCTTCATTCTAGTATTTAATAGGTCCCTTTTATCTAATGTTCCTGTTCAGATGAGGTGTTAGAGCTATTTCCCTAGGATTAATCATTTAGTTAACATAGTCCAGAAAGCTATATTGTTTTGCTTTGGTTTGCTTCTGGGTAGAAAAGAGAGAGAACTTACTAACACAATCCTCAGTACCATTCACTATTACTGAACTTTAGACATTGGAGCTAGTTTGACAACAAGATTTAACACAATTTTCTATCTTCTTTAAAAGTAGATATTCTTTAAAAGTAATATAGCGAAATGCTGTTAGGAATGAGGCAGGGGGTAGAGGAAAAGGAAAGCAAAAGATATGGAATTATCAAAATGTCTCATATCACAATTAAGTTGATGTGCAGAGAAGTGGGAGATTAGATGTTGGAACACTAGAATATCAAAAGAACTAAAATTGAAAATCACTCAAAAAAACAACAGAGAGGTATATCATGAGCATGACATGATTGCAATGCATTGCTAAATAGGTATTCTGATACAGAAGCAGTATAAAGGAAGTTATCAAAGAATTATTTGAGCGGGGGAGGGAAGAATGGCTGACCACATGCCAAGAGCAAAGGATTACAGTCTATGTGTTTTAATAGAAGAACTCAAAGGACAACTCTGGATGGAATATTAGGCAGACTCCCCTATGAACTTTGAAGGAAACATGGTCATGAGTCACAAAGGATGGACAGGAGGAATGCATCAGATATGATCCACATATTTAGAGGAATATGATTATAGACATTTGGGTATTTGAAAGTATATGTAAATGATCAAGCTAAATTCTGTGCAAAGACATTGTTGACCTCTCAAATGATCTAATGATCTTTAGATAACTGTTCAGTATCTTTTTCTTTGTCCTTTAAACTTTATTTAGTAAGACTTAATAACATGGTAAATTAGATGGATTTATCTCTTGTAAATCATATTCCAAAGACCAACTCATCTACCAACACTTCCATAAAGAAACCAAAAAACAAACAAACAAACAAACAAACAAACAAAAAACAAAAACCTTTAAATTTGTCATAGGGATAAGATCCTGGATGGGTGTGGTAAACCTAGAGAAACTGAGTTGATAAAAATTATTCTCTGGGGCTAGAAGGAAGAGCTGGAAGGCTCTGATAGTTCAGATCAGTTTAGCTCCTAGTCCCACCCACCAGAGGTAATCCAGTCAGAAATCCAAGTTATATCAAGTCCCTGAGGCTAAATTCTCTAAGATAACTTTTAGACTACGTTTCTGCCCTCCTTTGGGTCAGTCCTGCCAGTCAACACTCTTCCTAGTTCCCCAAGACACATGATATCTCTCCTAAGTCCACTATGCTTCCCAACTCCACTTCTCCTCCTTAGAGCTATCTCTTTTAGGGCACTAAGTTCATTTCAGGATTTAGCCTGCCAGCTAAGGGTAAGCCCCAACCTCATGGAGTGCTTCCTTTCTACTGGGTAATTGTGAGTTCCACTGAGGAACTTTCATATTTTCAACTTTTCATCTTTCATATGCTCTCCCACTCTATTTTATATTTGCCATTCCCAGTGTCTCTTGTATTTCTCCTTTAAATTGGCCAGAATTCTTCACATGACCAAACCCCAACTTTTGGAGCCAAATGTGGTACCAAACCCCGCATCATAGATCAATAGCACGTTGCTTTACCTTGTACCATACTAACTTGTTTACTTATCAGTTCCTACCTCACTCCCCTCACAAAGACTGTCATTTCCTTGGGAGCTGTATTTAGCTACTCTATTTTTTAATCTAATCCAGTTCATTGCCATTAAGAGGGGTTTAGTAAATACTTGTGGAAATAAATTGAATTCTCCCCCTTTTTTATCTACTACTCTATTCTTAGCCCCAAGCTCTTTTCCTAAACAAATGTCAACAATCAAATTTTCTTTTTATAATTAGCAAGCCTGACAACTGAGAAGTTTGTCTTCTTTTTAGAAGATCAAAACTGAACTTCATATACTGATTGATCAGCACTCCCTATAGTGCCCAGGCCGGACCGTGCATGCTACTCATGTCAGATGAATGTGTATGTTGAAACATTAGGAAGACATATTTTGGACAGGAAAACTGCAGTTATAACCATTTACAAGAAGCAAATTATAATGTTAAGATTTTAGAAACTTGTTTTAAACTGCTAATAAACAGGAACTTTGGAATAACAAAGTCAAAGAAGTTGAATCTGCAAATGAAAGAAAAGTTGGGTTTGGGGAAGAAAATTAATAATCTGCTTTTCTACTCTGTCCCCTTCAATGAACATTATATTAAAGGGAGTTTGATTAGAAAAAGTAATTAGAGAGAAACATACATACACCTGCAGTCACCCCACCTCAGCAAATGTATTCAGACTTAATAAAAGGCTCTCTCCCCAAACCCATTTATATTTTAATTCTCCTTTTTAATTTAAAAGTAAAACAGTAACTTGAGTGAGTTTAATCAGAAAACTTGATTTCCAACGTGCTAGGCAGGCTCTAGTTGATTTCTGCATGTTGCTTACCCAAGGGTTTACCTAAACTGAGCTCAGACTGCGAAATAGATCTGCTCAGGACAAAGGAATAAGACTCATCTTAAAGACCACAAGTCTCCAGCCTCAGCCATACTGATTTCCTATCTCACTCAAAAACCCAGAACATCATTTTCACATGTGATATGGGACCCTAACATTTCCTTACATGAAAAGCTTAACCTGTAACATTTTCCATTTGCTCTTCACTTCCCTTCCTCCCCCCCATTAAGTTTTCTTTTTAACTTCTAAAGTTCTCAAAACCTTTCCTCTTATATATAACATCTCATGCTATCTTCAGTTTACAGATGCCTGGAAAATATAAGAGAAACACAGGGCAAATGCCAACCTGTGACCTGGGTCTGGACTTACCCAGGCAAGATGCATGAATCAGATGTGTGGTATGGAGGTTT